>NC_136861.1:3103138-3395638 GCF_951799975.1 Gobius niger
TCCTCTCCTGTCGTCTCCTGTCCTCTCCTGTCCTCTCCTGTCCTCTCCTGTCCTCTCCTGTCCTCTCCTGTCCTCCCCTGTCCTCTCCTGTCCTCTCCCTGTCCTCTCCTGTCCTCTCCTGTCCTCTCCCTGTCCTCTCCTGTCCTCCCCTGTCCTCTCCTGTCCTCTCCCTGTCCTCCCCCTGTCCTCCCCTGTCCTCTCCTGTCCTCTCCTGTCCTCTCTCTGTCCTCTCCTGTCCTCCCCTGTCCTCCCCTGTCCTCTCCTGTCCTCTCCTGTCCTCTCTCTGTCCTCTCCTGTCCTCCCCTGTCCTCCCCTGTCCTCTCCTGTCCTCTCCTGTCCTCTCCTGTCCTCTCTCTGTCCTCTCCTGTCCTCCCCTGTCCTCCCCTGTCCTCTCCTGTCCTCCCCTGTCCTCTCCTGTCCTCTCCTGTCCTCTCCTGTCCTCTCCCTGTCCTCTCCTGTCCTCTCCTGTCCTCTCCTGTCCTCCCCCTGTCCTCTCCTGTCCTCCCCTGTCCTCCCCTGTCCTCTCCTGTCCTCTCCTGTCCTCTCCTGTCCTCTCCTGTCCTCTCCTGTCCTCTCTCTGTCCTCTCCTGTCCTCCCCTGTCCTCCCCTGTCCTCTCCTGTCCTCCCCTGTCCTCTCCTGTCCTCTCCTGTCCTCTCCTGTCCTCCCCCTGTCCTCTCCTGTCCTCTCCTGTCCTCTCCTGTCCTCCCCCTGTCCTCCCCTGTCCTCCCCTGTCCTCCCCTGTCCTCTCCGGTCCTCTCCTGTCCTCTCCTGTCCTCTCCTGTCCTCTCCTGTCCTCTCCTGTCCTCTCCTGTCCTCTCCTGTCCTCTCCTGTCGTCTCCTGTCCTCCCCTGTCCTCTCCTGTCCTCTCCTGTCCTCTCCTGTCCTCTCCTGTCCTCTCCTGTCCTCCCCTGTCCTCCCCTGTCCTCTCCTGTCCTCTCCGGTCCTCTCCTGTCCTCTCCTGTCCTCTCCGGTCCTCTCCTGTCCTCTCCTGTCGTCTCCTGTCCTCTCCTGTCCTCTCCTGTCCTCTCCTGTCCTCTCCTGTCCTCTCCGGTCCTACCCGGTCCTCCCCTGTCCTCTCCTGTCCTCTCCTGTCCTCTCCTGTCCTCTCCTGTCCTCTCCGGTCCTCTCCTGTCCTCTCCTGTCCTCTCCTGTCCTCTCCGGTCCTCTCCTGTCCTCTCCTGTCCTCTCCTGTCCTCTCCTGTCCTCTCCTGTCCTCTCCGGTCCTCTCCTGTCCTCTCCTGTCCTCTCCTGTCCTCTCCTGTCCTCTCCTGTCCTCTCCTGTCCTCCCCTGTCCTCCCCTGTCCTCTCCTGTCCTCTCCGGTCCTCTCCTGTCCTCTCCTGTCCTCTCCTGTCCTCTCCTGTCCTCTCCTGTCCTCCCCTGTCCTCTCCCTGTCCTCTCCTGTCCTCCCCTGTCCTCCCCTGTCCTCTCCTGTCCTCTCCCTGTCCTCTCCTGTCCTCTCTCTGTCCTCTCCTGTCCTCCCCCTGTCCTCCCCTGTCCTCCCCTGTCCTCTCCTGTCCTCTCCGGTCCTCTCCTGTCCTCTCCTGTCGTCTCCTGTCCTCTCCTGTCCTCTCCTGTCCTCTCCTGTCCTCTCCTGTCCTCTCCTGTCGTCTCCTGTCCTCTCCGGTCCTCTCCTGTCCTCTCCTGTCCTCTCCTGTCCTCTCCTGTCCTCCCCTGTCCTCCCCTGTCCTCTCCTGTCCTCTCTCTGTCCTCTCCTGTCCTCTCCTGTCCTCTCCTGTCCTCTCCTGTCCTCTCCTGTCCTCTCCTGTCCTCTCCTGTCCTCTCCTGTCCTCTCCTGTCCTCTCCGGTCCTCTCCTGTCCTCTCCGGTCCTCTCCTGTCCTCTCCTGTCCTCTCCTGTCCTCCCCTGTCCTCTCCTGTCCTCCCCTGTCCTCTCCTGTCCTCTCCTGTCCTCCCCTGTCCTCTCCTGTCGTCTCCTGTCCTCTCCTGTCCTCTCCTGTCCTCCCCTGTCCTCTCCTGTCCTCCCCTGTCCTCTGTCTCTCCTCTCCTGTCCTCTCCGGTCCTCCCTGGTCCTCTCCCGTCCTCCCCCTGTCCTCTCCCGTCCTCCCCCTGTCCTCCCCTGTCCTCCCCTGTCCTCCCCTGTCCTCTCCTGTCCTCTCCTGTCCTCTCCTGTCCTCTCTCTGTCCTCTCCTGTCCTCTCCTTTCCTCTCCTGTCCTCTCCTGTCCTCTCTCTGTCCTCTCCTGTCCTCCCCTGTCCTCCCCTGTCCTCTCCTGTCCTCTCCTGTCCTCTCCTGTCCTCTCCTGTCCTCTCCTGTCTCTCTCCTGTCTCTCTCCTGTCCTCTCCTGTCCTCTCCTGTCCTCCCCCTGTCTCTCTCCTGTCCTCTCTCTGTCCTCTCTCTGTCCTCTCCTATACTCCCCTGTCCTCTCCTGTCCTCTCTCTGTCCTCTCCTGTCCTCCCCTGTCCTCTCCTGTCCTCTCCTGTCCTCTCTCTGTCCTCTCCTGTCGTCTCCTGTCCTCTCCTGTCCTCTCCTGTCCTCCCCTGTCCTCTCCTGTCCTCTCCTGTCCTCTCCTGTCCTCTCCTGTCCTCCCCTGTCCTCTCCTGTCCTCTCCGGTCCTCTCCTGTCCTCTCCTGTCCTCTCCTGTCCTCCCCTGTCCTCTCCTGTCCTCCCCTGTCCTCTCCTGTCCTCTCCTGTCCTCCCCTGTCCTCTCCTGTCGTCTCCTGTCCTCTCCTGTCCTCTCCTGTCCTCCCCTGTCCTCTCCTGTCCTCCCCTGTCCTCTCCTGTCCTCTCCTGTCCTCTCCGGTCCTCCCTGGTCCTCTCCCGTCCTCCCCCTGTCCTCTCCCGTCCTCCCCCTGTCCTCCCCTGTCCTCCCCTGTCCTCTCCTGTCCTCCCCTGTCCTCCCCTGTCCTCTCCTGTCCTCTCCTGTCCTCTCCTGTCCTCTCTCTGTCCTCTCCTGTCCTCTCCTTTCCTCTCCTGTCCTCTCCTGTCCTCTCTCTGTCCTCTCCTGTCCTCCCCTGTCCTCTCCTGTCCTCTCCTGTCCTCTCCTGTCCTCTCCTGTCCTCCCCTGTCCTCTCCTGTCCTCTCCTGTCCTCTCCTGTCCTCTCCTGTCCTCTCCTGTCCTCTCCTGTCCTCTCTCTGTCCTCTCCTGTCCTCTCCTGTCCTCCCCTGTCCTCTCCTGTCCTCTCCTGTCCTCTCCTGTCCTCTCCTGTCTCTCTCCTGTCCTCTCCTGTCCTCCCCTGTCCTCTCCTGTCCTCTCCTGTCTCTCTCCTGTCTCTCTCCTGTCCTCTCCTGTCCTCTCCTGTCCTCCCCTGTCCTCTCCTGTCTCTCTCCTGTCTCTCTCCTGTCCTCTCCTGTCCTCTCCTGTCCTCTCCTGTCCTCCCCTGTCCTCTCCTGTCCTCTCCTGTCCTCTCCTGTCTCTCTCCTGTCTCTCTCCTGTCCTCTCCTGTCCTCTCCTGTCCTCTCCTGTCCTCTCCTGTCTCTCTCCTGTCTCTCTCCTGTCTCTCTCCTGTCCTCCCCCTGTCTCTCTCCTGTCTCTCTCCTGTCCTCTCCTGTCCTCTCCTGTCCTCTCCTGTCCTCTCCTGTCCTCTCCTGTCCTCCCCTGTCCTCCCCCGGTCCTCTCCTGTCCTCCCCTGTCCTCTCCTGTCCTCTCCTGTCCTCTCCGGTCCTCCCCTGTCCTCTCCTGTCCTCTCCTGTCCTCTCCTGTCCCCTGTCCTCCCTTGTCCTCTCCTGTCCTCTCCTGTCCTCTCCTGTCCTCTCCTGTCCTCTCCTGTCCTCTCCTGTCCTCTCCTGTCCTCTCCTGTCCTCCCCTGTCCTCTCCTGTCCTCTCCTGTCCTCTCTCTGTCCTCTCCTGTCCTCTCCTGTCCTCTCCTGTCCTCTCCTGTCCTCTCCTGTCCTCTCCCTGTCCTCTCCTGTCCTCTCCTGTCCTCTCCTGTCCTCTCCTGTCCTCCCCTGTCCTCTCCTGTCCTCTCCTGTCCTCTCCCTGTCCTCTCCCGTCCTCTCCTGTCCTCTCCCTGTCCTCTCTCTGTCCTCTCTCCTGTCCTCTCCTGTCCTCTCCTGTCCTCCCCTGTCCTCTCCTGTCCTCTCCTGTCCTCTCCTGTCCTCCCCTGTCCTCTCCTGTCCTCTCCTGTCCTCTCTCCTGTCCTCTCCTGTCCTCTCTCTGTCCTCTCTCCTGTCCTCTCCTGTCCTCTCTCCTGTCCTCTCCTGTCCTCTCTCTGTCCTCTCTCCTGTCCTCTCCTGTCCTCCCCTGTCCTCTCCCGTCCTCCCCCTGTCCTCCCCTGTCCTCTCCCTGTCCTCTCCTGTCCTCTCCTGTCCTCTCCCTGTCCTCTCCTGTCCTCTCCTGTCCTCTCCTGTCCTCTCCTGTCCTCCCCTGTCCTCTCCTGTCCTCTCCGGTCAAAGGACAAACACTTATTAACCGCTGCTAAACTTTGTCTTACATAATATTACGTAACTAAAGAGCAGACGACTCTTTCCTCAGAACTTTTATCACATTTAAACGCTCATGCTTTATGAGGACTTTTTTTGTTTTTAAAGCCTATATTTTCAACAGACAGATGTTTAAAGGCAAATTGTTTTAGCAGCTTCGTCACTCACTAACTACATGTAGAATAGACTGCCTGATTCCACAGTAACATTTATAGAATCCTGTAAAGTGACTGGATAGTTCTGCACATGCGCAGCCACAAGAAGCAACTCGACACGCCGTCTGTTTGGCTTGTGCACCGGCCGGAGCTGACGGGCCGCAGGCGGAGGAGGCCCGGAGGAGGCGGACGGCCCTCGGAGCGGACCATGTGGAGTCTGGGGGTTTCCAGCCAACTTGCCGAGAAGTGAACTTGGAGCAGGAGTGGGGCCACGTGTGGTAACGCTTCACGAGTTCACACGAGGTCACACGAGGTCACGCGAGTTCACACGAGTCAAGGGAATGATTGGTGGAAGAACTGGTTTGGGCGCGGCTCGTCGGCTGCTCCACTTTGTTTCCCCTACACTGATCTGTCCCACCGTGACCTAAACCACAGGACAGTATAAACCCCCCCCTGAGCCCCCGCCCTGTCACTGTCCGGACAAGCCCTCGGATGCCCTCCCTCCGCTCGCTCTGATGCACTCCTGAACTCCTCCATGAACGAGCTCTTCCTGATGAGGAGCTAACGCTAACGCTAACGCAGCACCTCCGCGTCTCAGCTTCAAACTCACCGATGAGGTTTGGCACGAACAGGAAGATGTTTTCCTCGGACATGTCTCTGCGTCAGGGAGTTCAGTCCGGAGAGACGGCTTTTTCTGCGACTCCTGGAAGTTTTATTTGATTCCTTTAAACAGATGCAGCAGCGTTAGGCTCCACCCACAGCACAGCGAGGAGAGCCCGCCCCTCTAAACACAGGGTCATGAGGTCGAGGCGGATTCATTCAAAATCAACCTGTAAGACTTATACACAGCCCATAGGAATAGGATAGGAATGCTTTCACCGCGTGCGGAAAAAAATAAAATAAAAAAGTCAAAAAAAGATCCGGGGCTTTTGAAAAAACATTCGAGGCTTAAGCCCCCAAAGCCCCCCCCCCCCCGAGCTCCGCCACTGGTCTTTAACAAACCCAGGTTCAATTTTAAAGCAATGGAACGAACTGTGACAGTGACAGGAATCAGTTTATGGAATAAACTCCAGAAAGAAGTGAAACAGTCAGAAACTCTGCTGGAGTTTAAAATACACATAAAAGCTACAATGTTAAAACAGTATGAAGTACTTGGACATGAATAATGTGGGATATTTGATTTGAACAAACATGAAAACGACGGTTTGTTTCTTTTTGACCATTTGTAAACATTCAAGAATACGAAGGTTCTGTATTTTATATATTGAAAAAACTGAATATAGAATAGAAAAACATCTGTTAATACTGTGAATATATAGTATATTGGTGTTAAGCAAAAAGTACACGTGACATTACCAACAGATACTGTGTGTTAGGGCTGGGAAAAAAAAATTTGATTTAACAATGGAGTTGGTCAAATCGATTCATCTCTTCAAATTCACTTTATATATAATAATAATCATGATTATTCAAACAATTATTTGTTGCCTTTAAAAAAAAATCTTTATTTTCTTTATACATTTATTCATAAAAAAAACGATGCTGAATACTTCCAGTTTTCTGAACAGTCATAAAAGTACAAATGATTTCAAGTTTACCTCGATTAAGGAGAGGTCTCTCTTTCACACCTGCCCCCTGCTGGCCGGCCCTCACACCTGCCCCCTGCTGGCCGGCCCTCACACCTGCCCCCTGCTGCCCTCACACCTGCCCCCTGCTGGCCGGCCCTCACACCTGCCCCCTGCTGCCCTCACACCTGCCCCCTGCTGGCCAGCCCTCACACCTGCCCCCTGCTGGCCGGCCCTCACACCTGCCCCCTGCTGGCCTCACACCTGCACAAGTAAACTGAGCAGCGCGGCCTGATGACATCATCACACTGCGCCGTTTGTTTTTATGTCAGACAAAAGCACGAGCCGTGGGACGTGAAAAGCAGAGGGAAAATAATCCCAGCGCCGAGAAATAATGCAAGTCTGTTTGCAAATATATATATAAATATATAAAAAAAAACCTCTTTAACCTCTTAACTCCCGTCTGAACCGAGAGGATCTTTTTCCTCACATTATCAGATTCTTTTACATCATTTATTGTTTGGTATTCAACTCATTTTTGTTACTTTTTTGTCATTTTTTGTCATTTTTGTTTGTTTTTTTCTCACATTTTTGTAATTTTTTTTGTCACATTTTGGTCATTTTTTCGTCACTTTGTTGTCACATTTCCATCATTGTTTTCGTCTCAGTTTTGTTGCTTTTTCACACTTTTTTCCAGAAACTTTTGGATTGGGGTAAAGCCAAACTGGAGAAAACGTGCTCGGTTCAGGTGGGAGTTAAGGGGTTGACGGTTTTTTCCGATTATGCTAATTTTGTAATTGTTTAGTGTAATAATTAAAATTGTAATTGAATTTCAATTAATTGCGCAGCCCTATATACATATATTTTTTATTTTATTTTACATATATATATATATATATATATATATATATTAAAAAAATAAACTCTTCCTCACCTCGTCTCTTTTTCCTCCTGCTCGGGTCCTCTACCGTCGGCCTGGGAGCTTCAGGGTTCTGCGCAGTATCTTTGCTGTTCCTAGAACTGCACTTTTCTGGACAGAGATGTCTGATGTATTTCCTGGGATCTGCTGGAGCCACTCCTCCAGTTTGGGGGTCACTGCCCCGAGTGCCCCAACGACCACGGGCACCACTGATGCCTTCACCCTCCAGGTTTTCTCCAGCTCTTCTCTGAGCCCCTGGTATTTCTCTAGTTTCTGCTGTTCCTTTTTCCTGATGTTGAAGTCACTTGGTATTGCTATGTATATATATATATATATATATATATATATGTTGTTTTTTGTTTTTTAGCTCTCTGCTCAGAGGAAGAAGGTCCTGCTGTACAAATGTTCTAAGAAGAACAGCGCCACCTACGGATTGTTGTTATTGCTCAATCCAAAAACAGTATAAATACTTTGGATGTTTCTTTGTTGCAGTGACTTTTCAGTTGGAGAAAAGGGTTTGGCTTTGCAATTTTGTTTATGTTGATGCACTTTAATTAAATACACCAAACATATACATTCAAAATATATTTACAGTCTGCAGTTATTTTGTTTTAAATGGGGGGGAAAAAATTGAAATTCAAGTTTTTAAAATATCGGCAGCTCTAGTGTATCAGACTCAGAATGTCGTGCGACGACTCGTCCAGACAGTTCTTAGGATTTGTTCTTCCGTTTTCAGCAAAGAACAAGTTCAGTGAACGCCCAAAGGCCGACCAAAGACCTTAAAGAGGGGGTGTTCTGCTTTTGTCAGTCCCATAGCACCAGTCTATATCTCACTACAATGATGACAAACCTTCTGTTGGTCTGTAAATGCAGTAAAGTAGAATAACTGCCTTGTGTAAAATGTCTCTCTCAATATGGCTGTAGTGAATGTCTTGAAATAGGCCTCTGTCTCTTTAAGAACCTCTGACCCTTTCAGACACGCCCCCTCCACACGCTGTCTGTGGCATCAGTGGGGAGGGGGTTCTGCTGAGGAGCAGTGGTTGGTTACTCGGCTGGTGACCAAAGCTCGGAGGCGTCTCCAGGAGGTGGGGGCGTTCCTAGGAGGACTCAGGCAAACCTATCCCTAAAATGGCCGCCATCAGAGTTTTTACAGATTACTCAGAAATACGTGAATGTGCCAAGGCAACACTTCAAGGCATGTTTTTAATGAGGGAATGACATAATAACATGATAGAAAGCTGGAAAAAGTCCATTTATCATAATACCCCCCTTTAAGAGCGAGGCCCAATGTTCTAAACCTGAAAAAACATCTCAGATCCTGTGAACTAATCGAGTCCATCAGCCTCGCCTCTCACAGGTGGATGAGGTCCCCCTCCGGGCGCTCCCGGAGCCAGGCGTCCCCCTCCGGGCGCTCCCGGAGCCAGGCGTCCCCCTCCGGGCGCTCCCGGAGCCAGGCGTCCCGCGCCCGCCGCACCTCGGCGCCGTACACCTCGTGGAGCTTGCTGAACTCGGTCAGAGGGTCGAAGTCCACCCTGGGCCACTCGCTGGAGGACGGAGCCGGGCCGCGGATCGGCGTCACGTGGGCGTTTCTCCGCGCCCACGGTTTGGGCGACTTACGGGGTCTGAGCGCCCCCGCAGAGGAGGAGGCAGGGGGCGGGGGGAGGGGGCTCAGGGGGAGGGTCCCGGGCGAAGGGAGCGACGGGTCACTGCCGGACGAGGCGCCACCGCTCTGAGTGACGGCTGCGGAGACAGAGTTCAATCCATCAAACTTTATTTAAAACTGTACATTCAATCACAAAGCAGAAAACAACAAAACACCTCACCTCACCTCTGAAGCTAACGTTAGCTCTCTGTTAGCTTTACGTTAGCTCTCTGTTAGCTTTACGTTAGCTCTCTGTTAGCTTTACGTTAGCTCTCTGTTAGCTTTACGTTAGCTCTCTGTTAGCTTTACGTTAGCTCTCCGTTAGCTCTCTGTTAGCTTTACGTTAGCTCTCTGTTAGCTTTACGTTAGCTCTCTGTTAGCTTTACGATAGCTCTCTGTTAGCTTTACGATAGCTCTCTGTTAGCTTTACGCTAGCTTTACGCTAGCTCTCTGTTAGCTCTCTTGTTAGCTTTACGCTAGCTTTACGTTAGCTCTCTGTTAGCTTTACGCTAGATTTACGTTAGCTCTCTGTTAGCTTTACGTTAGCTCTCTGTTAGCTTTACGTTAGCTCTCTGTTAGCTTTACATTAGCTCTCTGTTAGCTTTACGTTAGCTCTCTGTTAGCTTTACGTTAGCTCTGTTAGCTTTACGTTAGCTCTCTGTTAGCTTTATGCTAGCTTTACATTAGCTCTCTGTTAACGTTACGTTAGCTCTCTGTTAGCTTCACGTTAGCTCTCCGTTAGCTTTACGCTAGCTTTACGTTAGCTCTCTGTTAGCTTTACGTTAGCTCTCTGTTAGCTTTACGTTAGCTTTACGTTAGCTTTACGTTAGCTTTACGTTAGCTCTCTGTTAGCTTTACGTTAGTTTTACGTTAGCTCTCTGTTAGCTTTACGTTAGTTTTACGTTAGCTCTCTGTTAGCTTTATGTTTGCTCTCTGTTAGCTTTACGTTTGCTCTCTGTTAGCTTTACGTTAGCTCTCTGTTAGCTTTACGTTTGCGCTCTGTTAGCTTTACGTTTGCACTCTGTTAGCTTTACGTTTGCTCTCTGTTAGCTTTACGTTAGCTTTACGTCTGTTAGCGCCCCCTGTGTCTCACCTCAGTACTGCAGCTGAGTCTCACCTCAGTACCACAGCGCCCCCTGAGCCTCACCTCGGTACTGCAGCTCCCCCTGTGTCTCACCTCAGTACCACAGCTCCCCCTGAGCCTCACCTCGGTACTGCAGCTGTGTCTCACCTCAGTACCACAGCGCCCCCTGAGTCTCACCTCAGTACTGCAGCTCCCCCTGTGTCTCACCTCAGTACCACAGCGCCCCCTGAGTCTCACCTCAGTACTGCAGCTCCCCCTGTGTCTCACCTCAGTACCACAGCGCCCCCTGAGTCTCACCTCAGTACTGCAGCTCCCCCTGTGTCTCACCTCAGTACCACAGCTCCCCCTGAGCCTCACCTCGGTACTGCAGCTGTGTCTCACCTCAGTACCACAGCGCCCCCTGAGTCTCACCTCAGTACTGCAGCTCCCCCTGTGTCTCACCTCGGTACTGCAGCGCCCTCTGTGTACCACAGCGCCCCCTGAGCCTCATCTCGGTACCACAGCGCCCCCCGTGTCTCACCTCGGTACCACAGCTCCCCCGTGCCTCACCTCGGTACTGCAGGCCCAGGTCCCTCAGCAGGACGGACATGTAGCCGTGCGAGGCGGTGGCGAGGCAGGCGAGCCACTCCTGCTGGGCGTGGCGGTCGGCGGCGCTGAAGCGGTAGGTCCGGAGCCCCTGAAACACCAGGCTGAAGTCGGAGTCGGCGTCGTCGGCCCGGACCCGGCAGCCCTCCAGCACGATGGCGCCCTGGATGTGGCGGTCGGCGGGACGGTCCTGGTAAAACAGCAGGTTTCCCTTCAGCACGAACCAACGGCGGCGGAAAACTCCGGTGCGCTCCTTCTGCACAGAAACATCTGGATCACGGAGGGAGAGGGGCGTGGCTGAAGAGGGGTGTGGCTGAAGAGGGGGTGTGGCTGAAGAGGGGTGTGGCTAATTTAAAAGTTTACCTGAGCTCCAGTGTGAACAGGAGCTAAAGGTTTTTCAGCCGTCGTCTGTACTGGACTCACTGTTGTGTCATGTTTGTGGATGTTTTTACCTTCTTGTAGAGGTGTCCTCTTACCTTCTTGTAGAGGTGTCCTCTTACCTTCTTGTAGAGGTTTCCTCTTACCTTCTTGTAGAGGTTTCCTCTTACCTTCTTGTAGAGGTTTCCTCTTGTAGAGGTGTCCTCTTACCTTCTTGTAGAGGTGTCCTCTTACCTTCTTGTAGAGGTTTCCTCTTACCTTCTTGTAGAGGTTTCCTCTTACCTTCTTGTAGAGGTTTCCTCTTGTAGAGGTGTCCTCTTACCTTCTTGTAGAGGTGTCCTCTTACCTTCTTGTAGAGGTTTCCTCTTACCTTCTTGTAGAGGTTTCCTCTTACCTTCTTGTAGAGGTATCCGTCCTTGTCGATGGGCGAGGGGCAGGACAGGAAGTGAGTGAGGATCTTCCTGTGGACCTTCATCCTGCTCTTCATCGCCTGCAGCAGATTAGCATTAGCATTAGCATTAGCACTAACTAATGGATAAAGAACAGGAACGTTTCCCCCTAATGACTCTGAAATACAGCGTCTGTATCATATAGTTTATATTAGTTATTTATATTAGTCATATATATTAGTTTAACATTTGAAGTTGAGTCACAGAACTAAATGACCTTTGACCCTGTGTTTCCTCCTGTCCCGTCTCTGCGGTGCTGATGAAGCCTCTTCTGTGACTCTGTTTCTCTAATGTAAGAAACCACATTTCAGTCCAAAGTTTCTCTGAGACTCCAGGTCCTGACGGCACAGAGACGAGGCAGTCGTCTGTACTGAGGTCTGTATCTAGTCTGCGGCTGAGCTGAACCTTAGTGTCGCTGACGAAGCCTTTTGGATGAAGAGGCGAAACGTTCGACACTTCGACTACAGAGTCCAGACGAGGCCAGACGGAGAACTCCTGTATGACTGAGAGCCGACACAGGCAGAATGTCTCCAGCTCGGCTTTACCCACATGAAAAAAAATAAGTCTTGAAAAAAGTGTCAAAAAAGTAAACAAGGAGCATGTGGTCCTCACTCAGCCAATCAGAGGAGACCCACACCACAGATCCCGCCTCTGTGGCATTTGACCAATCAGCAAAGACCGCTCTCTACTTCACTGTAAAACTAACCCTCACTGTAAAACTAACCCTCACTGTAAAACTAACCCTCAATGTAAAACTAACCCTCACTGTAAAACTAACCCTCAATGTAAAACTAACCCTCAATGTAAAACTAACCCTCACTGTAAAACTAACCCATCACTGTAAAACTAACCTTCACTGTAAAACTAACCCTCACTGTAAAACTAACCCTCACTGTAAAACTAACCCTCACTGTAAAACTAACTCTCACTGTAAAACTAACCCTCACTGTAAAACTAACCCATCACTGTAAAACTAACCCATCACTGTAAAACTAACCCATCACTGTAAAACTAACCCTCACTGTAAAACTAACCATTACTGTAAAACTAACCCTCACTGTAAAACTAACCCATCACTGTAAAACTAACCCATCACTGTAAAACTAACCCTCACTGTAAAACTAACCCATCACTGTAAAACTAACCCTCACTGTAAAACTAACCCTCACTGTAAAACTAACCATTACTGTAAAACTAACCATTACTGTAAAACTAACCCTCACTGTAAAACTAACCCTCACTGTAAAACTAACCATAACTGTAAAACTAACCCTCACTGTAAAACTAACCCTCACTGTAAAACTAACCATTACTGTAAAACTAACCATTACTGTAAAACTAACCCTGACTGTAAAACTAACCCTCACTGTAAAACTAACCATTACTGTAAAACTAACCCTCACTGTAAAACTAACCCTCAATGTAAAACTAACCCTCACTGTAAAACTAACCATCACTGTAAAACTAACCCGTCACTGTAAAACTAACCATCACTGTAAAACTAACCATCACTGTAAAACTAACTCTCACTGTAAAACTAAAGGCAAGCTAACATTAGCATATGCACCATGAAGCTAACACTAGCATATGCATCATGAAGCTAACATTAGCATATGTATCATGACGCTAACACTAGCATATGCATCATGAAGCTAACACTAGCATATGCATCATGAAGCTAACACTAGCATATGTATCATGAAGCTAACACTAGCATATGTATCATGAAGCTAATACTAGCATATGCATCATGAAGCTAACACTAGCATATGCATCATGAAGCTAACACTAGCATATGTATCATGAAGCTAACACTAGCATATGTATCATGAAGCTAACAGCTAACACTAGCATATGCATCATGAAGCTAACACTAGCATATGCATCATGAAGCTAACACTAGCATATGCGTCATGAAGCTAACATTAGCATATGCCTCATGAAGCTAACACTAGCATATGCGTCATGAAGCTAACACTAGCATATGTATCATGAAGCCAACACTAGCACATGCATCATGAAGCTAACACTAGCATATGCATCATGCAGCTAACACTAGCACATGCATCATGAAGCTAACACTAGCACATGCATCATGAAGCTAACACTAGCACATGCATCATGAAGCTAACACTAGCATATGCATCATGAAGCTAACACTAGTATATGCATCATGAAGCTAACACTAGCATATGCATCATGAAGCTAACACTAGCAGATGCATCATGAAGCTAACACTAGCATATGCATCATGAAGCTAACACTAGCACATGCATCATGAAGCTAACACTAGCACATGCATCATGAAGCTAACACTAGCACATGCATCATGAAGCTAACACTAGCACATGCATCATGAAGCTAACACTAGCATATGCATCATGAAGCGAACACTAGCATATGCATCATGAAGCTAACACTAGCATATGCATCATGAAGCTAACACTAGCATATGCATCATGAAGCTAACACTAGCATATGCATTATGAAGCTAACACTAGCACATGCATCATGAAGCTAACACTAGCACATGCATCATGAAGCTAACACTAGCACATGCATCATGAAGCTAACACTAGCATATGCATCATGAAGCTAACACTAGCACATGCATCATGAAGCTAACACTAGCAGATGCATCATGAAGCTAACACTAGCAGATGCATCATGAAGCTAACACTAGCATATGCATCAAGAAGCTAACACTAGCACATGCATCATGAAGCTAACACTAGCACATGCATCATGAAGCTAACACTAGCACATGCATCATGAAGCTAACACTAGCACATGCATCATGAAGCTAACACTAGCAGATGCATGATGAAGCTAACACTAGCACATGCATCATGAAGCTAACACTAGCACATGCATCATGAAGCTAACACTAGCACATGCATCATGAAGCTAACACTAGCATATGCATCATGAAGCTAACACTAGTATATGCATCATGAAGCTAACACTAGCATATGCATCATGAAGCTAACACTAGCAGATGCATCATGAAGCTAACACTAGCAGATGCATCATGAAGCTAACACTAGTATATGCATCATGAAGCTAACACTAGCACATGCATCATGAAGCTAACACTAGCATATGCATCATGAAGCTAACACTAGCACATGCATCATGAAGCTAACACTAGCACATGCATCATGAAGCTAACACTAGCACATGCATCATGAAGCTAACACATATTTGGACATTTGCCGTTTCACCAGTTATTCAAACTTACAGCATTTTCTTCACAAAAGAAACAATAAACCCAGAACTATGTTTTTATTCAAAACAATATTGGAGATGACTGACTCCGCCCACTGACTCCACCCACTGACTCCGCCCACTGACTCCGCCCACTGACTCCGCCCACTGCCGTAAAGCACGAGCCTGTACTTTTGTGTTTGTGTGTGTATATATACATATATATAAACCTTTTTTTATGTTACAACCGAAATAAACGTGTGTTTTGTCGCAGTAACTCTTAAGATGAAGTAATTAATTTCAAAGTATTTCAGTGAGTTCCTATAAAGGGTTAAGTCCTGACTGAGCTCTTAATACTTTCTCCTCAAACATCAGGTCACATGACACACAGAAATAATGAAGAGGCCAGTCTCACCGGGTCGCGGACAGCTCCTCTTTCATCTTCTTACTCCTCTCTCCTCTCTCGCTCCTCAGTCCTCCTCTTTTTGCTCCTCTCTCTCTTCTCTCCTCCTTTTGCTCCTCTCTCGCTCCTCTCTCCTCTTTTTGCTCCTCTCTCGCTCCTCACTCCTCTTTTTGCCCCTCTCTCCTCCTCTTTTTGCTCCTCTCTCGCTCCTCTCTCCTCTTTTTGCTCCTCTCTCGCTCCTCACTCCTCTTTTTGCCCCTCTCTCCTCCTCTTTTTGCTCCTCTCTCCTCCTCTTTTTGCTCCTCTCTCGCTCCTCACTCCTCTCCCGCCGTCATCCCTCCATCGCGTCTCTCCTGTCGTTCCGATGCAGCGGCTCCTGTTTCTGCAGCGGCTCCTGAAAAATGCATGACCCGCCGCGGCTCGTCCTGCAACTGGAGAACGGCTCTGAGGCGCCGAGTCTGTGAGTCTGAGGCTCTGAGGCTGTGAGTCTGAGTCTCTGAGTCTGAGAGGCGCTGAGTCTCTGAGTCTGAGAGGCGCTGAGTCTGTGAGTCTGAGGCTCTGAGTCTGTGAGTCTGAGGCTCTGAGTCTGTGAGTCTGAGGCTCTGAGTCTCTGAGGCGCTGAGGCTCTGAGTCTGAGAGGCGCTGAGTCTGAGGCTCTGAGCCTCTGAGGCGCTGAGGCTCTGAGTCTCGGAGGCGCTGAGTCTGTGAGGCGCTGAGGCTCTGAGTCTCGGAGGCGCTGAGTCTGTGAGGCGCTGAGGCTCTGAGTCTCGGAGGCGCTGAGTCTCTGAGGCGCTGAGGCTCTGAGTCTCTGAGGCGCTGAGGCGCTGAGTCTGAGGCTGTGAGTCGGAGGCTCTGAGGCTCTGAGTCTCTGAGGCGCTGAGGCTCTGAGTCTCGGAGGCGCTGAGTCTCCGGCGTACGTCACGCGGAGGAACCGAGAAACTGAAGCAGGAATGAAACTGAACCTCCGCCTCTCACTTCTCTGACGCCTCTCGCTCAAAGTCAGAACAAACACGAACATTAACCTGAGCCAAGTTCTCCAGTCCAGCTTTACCCAAATCTAAAAGCTTCCAGACTGGAGACGCCTCATTTGAAAGCTAAGACCTACAAAGGGATCGTGACTTTTTTGTTTTGTTTGTTGCTTTTTTGTTGTTTTCATGTTCGTCACTGTGTTTGCTTTTGTTGTTTTAGATTTGGGCAAAGCTGAACTGGAGAAACTGTGCTCGGTTCAGGGGGAGTTTAATAAACATTTCAGTCTGAGCAGGTTTCATTTAACAGGAAAGAGTTCCCAGAATAAAGATAGATTTAAATAAATCACTGTTTTCAGAGAGGCCGACCTTTGACCCTTCGTTCAAATGAAGGTTTTTAATTCAACAACTGCATTTCCTTTAATATTTGTAGGAAATGCTTATACTTTTAAAACACAAGTATCTGTACTTTTACTCCTTACTCATAAACACAAGTATCTGTACTTTGGAGTGGGGTCATGGGTCAGCAGAGTGAACAGGAGGGGGCTCAGCACACAGCCTTGGGGAGCCCCCGTGTTCCAGTTGCAGTGTGATGTGTTGACCCCCAGGTGGAGCAGTTTGTTTGGAGGTGAGTGAGGGCTCATGAAGCTAACATTAGCATATGTATCATGAAGCTAACACTAGCATATGCATCATGAAGCTAACACTAGCATATGTATCATGAAGCTAACATTAGCATATGTATCATGAAGCTAACATTAGCATATGTATCATGAAGCTAACATTAGCATATGTATCATGAAGCTAACATTAGCATATGCATCATGAAGCTAACATTAGCATATGCATCATAAAGCTAACATTAGCATATGTATCATGAAGCTAACATTAGCATATGCATCATGAAGCTAACATTAGCATATGCATCATGAAGCTAACATTAGCATATGCATCATGAAGCTAACATTAGCATATGCATCATGAAGCTAACATTAGCATATGCATCATGAAGCTAACATTAGCATATGCATCATGAAGCTAACATTAGCATATGCATCATGAAGCTAACATTAGCATATGCATCATGAAGCTAACATTAGCATATGTATCATGAAGCTAACATTAGCATATGTATCATGAAGCTAACACTAGCATATGTATCATGAAGCTAACATTAGCATATATATCATGAAGCTAACATTAGCATATGCATCATGAAGCTAACATTAGCATATGCATCATGAAGCTAACATTAGCATATGTATCACTTCCGGTCGAGCGCGAAGCCCGTTCATTTAAACGTAGAACGAGGGAAAATATTTTCCGCTCAAATCTGATGTTTAGTCGATTGATTTGTGTAAAATGTCCGATGTTCATTTGCACCGACATGTCGACACTGAGCACGGAGCGTCAGACCCGACGGAGCTTCAGACCTGACGGAGCTTCAGACCTGACGGAGCTTCAGACCTGACGGAGCTTCAGACCTGACGGAGCTTCAGACCTGACGGAGCTTCAGACCCGACGGAGCTTCAGACCTGACGGAGCTTCAGACCTGACAGAGCTTCAGACCTGACAGAGCTTCAGACCTGACGGAGCTTCAGACCCGACGGAGCTTCAGACCCGACGGAGCTTCAGACCCGACGGAGCTTCAGACCCGACGGAGCTTCAGACCTGACGGAGCTTCAGACCTGCAGTCAGGCCTTTGTGAGGGACAGGGCAGGATTCAGGTCTGAGCTCATTCTCCACATCAGGACAGGGAGGAACATGTGGGGGAGGAAAATACTTCGTTTTAACATTTTTAAACTCCGTATAGTCCCTTTAAGTATTAAAATCAAGTACTTTTGACATCTGGGATCAGAAACGTTCTCTGTAAACACGCCGTGATACATCTGCCGGCCTGTGTGAGGCGCTGTGGGGCGAACGAACAAACCAGGACGAGACTGTAGAAAGTAGATGCTTAATGATCAACTCCGAATATGAAACTTCTCCCTGGATTTACGACGCACAGAAGAGTTTCTCTTCTACGAGACTAAAGCAGAAAACGCGTCGGTGACTTTGACTCAAACAAACACAGACTGAAGCGTGTTTTCTCCGTGTCGCGTGTGGCTCACGGTGTTTTCTCCGTGTCGCGTGTGGCTCACGGTGTTTTCTAAGTGTCGCTCACGGTGTTTTCTCCGTGTGGCGTGTGGCTCACGGTGTTTTCTCCGTGTGGCGTGTGGCTCACGGCGCAGCAGAGGATGACTGTGCAGGAAAAGGAATAATTAGCTCAGTAGAGTAAAGGAAAACTGAGATCTGTTCTTACCTGAGTCACGTTAGCATTAGCCTCTCCTCCTCTTTAGCTCCAAACCAGGTGAAGACAGAAGCTCTTCACGTCTCCCCTGTTTAAATATGGTGACGTGATGAAGTATAATTACACAAAGTTAAGTGGATAAAAGGGGAACTATATCATGAGGCGTAATAATACCAGGAGTCGTTCGACGTCCAACACAAACACAAGTTCCTGATCAGAAAAAGGGTCAAAGTTCACTTTCTTGGTTCAGTTACTATTTATTTATTTTGTGTTGTGTTTTCTTGGAAACTTCAGTTCGTGTGTTTTGTCTGTTCTATTACATCATTTAAACTTTGACACTCAGGCAGTATTTCTGAACAAGTACTTTTATACAAACTGAGCGGCGTTTCCTCGGCAAACGCTCGCCGAACGCTCGCCGAACGCGGAAACACCAACAAAGGCACAGGGAGAAAACAAAACAAAACAATCCAGAATTAGAAACGCTTTTTTCCAACAAACTTTTGCACATTTTCCTTCGTCTTTCGAACTGAAAAAGGCACAAACATCCGAGTTACACACACACGGGTTACAAAATAAAAGAACCAACACGGACCGTCTTATTGTGAAAGGACCGAGCGAGAGAGAGAGGAAGTGGACGTCCCAGAGCAGGAAACTGTCTGGTATCGGGGAAATAAAGGTGTAGAAAGAAACGTTAAACCTTTATGTTCAAAACTCATCTGAATGGAGCTTTTTCAACACTATTTTGACACTTTGGATTTGGGTAAAGCAGGTGCAGAGCTTAGATTTTTTTAACCTCTTACCACCCGCCTAAACCAAATGCATTCTGTCCTCTTTGGCCGTTATAAAGGCCTGTGTAACACCTCATTTGAAAGCTAAGACCCATAAAACTGATCTTTTTCCTCGGGTTGTTGCTGTGTTATGTCACCTTTTTTATGTCTTTCTTTTTCTTTTTTCTTTTTCATTTTTGTTGATTTTTTGTTGAATTTTTGTCACTTTTTTGTTGAGTTTTTGTCACTTTTTAGTTGAATTTTAGTTGAATTTTTGTTGAGTTTTTGTCACTTTTTAGTTGAATTTTAGTTGAATTTTAGTTGAATTTTTGTTGAATTTTTGTCACTTTTTAGTTGAATTTTAGTTGAATTTCTGTTGAATTTTTGTTGAATTTTTGTTGAATTTTTGTTGATTTTTTGTTGAATTTTTGTCGAATTTTTGGTGAATTTTTGGTGAATTTTTGTCACATTTTTGTCACATTTTTGTCACATTTTTGTCACATTTTTGCTGAATTTTTGTCACATTTTTGTCACTTTTTAGTTGAATTTTTGTTGAATTTTTGACACTTTTTGTTGAATTTGTGTCACAGTTTTGTCGCGTTTACATCTTTGTTTTCTTCTCATTTTTGTGGCTGTTTTGGTGCTTTTTTCCCCAAGAAGCTTTTTGATTGGATTGGATCCGCTCAGGTGGGAGTGAAGAGGTTAAAGAATAACCAGAATGCTCACTTCCAGCCACTAGGGGGCATCAAATCTAAAAAAAAAGGAAACAGTTCCACACGTGTCCAGCAGAGGGCACTGACATAAGCGCGTGTCAGGACTTGTGACACAGGCTGGTAAAAGTGCAAAACAAGCCCTGGTGATGAACGAGGCTTCAGTCCAGTCGGGCTTTGACCAAATCACAGCTCATTATTACTCATTATTTATTTGAAGAATGTTTTCTTTCGTTTTTCTGTGTTTACAGTATATGTGGCGACGCATGAATGTCAGGAAATAACCATTATTCTTGGGTGAAAAAATCTGGAACAATTTTGAAAAGTTTTAGAGTTTTCTTTAAATGTCCCAAAGGATTACAAAAAAACAAACAAAAAAACAATTCCAACTTAAATTTATTCCCCACAAAATATGTAGAAAAAAACTAAAAAGACTAAATTCCAAACAGAAGGTTACAGGTTAAACATGGTCGCCGCGGTAACCCCTTCTTGTAGAGCGTGTAGTGTAAACCTCTCTCTCTCTCTCTCTGTCTGTAGTGTTAGTACTGGGCCTGCTCTCGATCGCCCGCTCTCCGCAGTCACAGGTCAGAGGTCAGAGGTCAGAGGTCAGAGGTCACAGGCAGCAACGAGGACAAACCAGACGCTACTTTTATCATTATTATTATTATTATTGTGAACTCCCTCACTTTTCAACACAGCTGCACGATAAATACAATCACAGGGAAACATCGTACCGTATCGTATCGGACAAACTCCGCCTCCAGCAAACCCACACAGACCTGATCAGCACGTCGGTATCGGTTCAGAGGCCGATACTCGATATTGTACTTATTCTAGTATCGGCTCCAGTATGTGACGTCAGTCCTGGATCAGTGCGTCAGATCAGATGTTTAACCCCTTGGAATCTGAGCCCGTGTAGGACCCGCTGTCATGCTCCAGGGGACACCAGGGGGCGCCGTTCCCACCCTCTCAGAGTAAATGTGACTTTCTTCAGAGTGAGACTTTAGTGACGGTAACATGAGGCTGATATATTGTGGCCTTTACTTTGTGTAAAAAGGCCTCATTGCTCTTCAGTCACAGACCCACAGGTGAAGAAGGAAGTCACGGAGCTTCATACATGTGCTGTAAAGTCTAAAACTAAAGTATGTAGGAAA
Organism: Gobius niger; assembly: GCF_951799975.1. NCBI lineage: Eukaryota > Metazoa > Chordata > Actinopteri > Gobiiformes > Gobiidae > Gobius > Gobius niger. Next base: position 3,123,791 of record NC_136861.1, read on the forward strand.
TCTAATAAAAAGGAGATGGAAATTATATTTATAATCACACTTATTAAAGGGGCTGGAAGCAAGTTCGCCATTTTATACTCACTACTGCCACCTCAGGCCATATGTGTAACTGCAGCTTCTATATTAAGATCCTGCATGACGACAATTTTGTGACATTTTTGTCACTTTTAGTTGAATTTTTGTTGAATTTTTGTCACATTTTAGTTGAATTTTAGTTGAATTTTAGTTGAATTTTAGTTGAATTTTTGTTGAATTTTTGTCACTTTTTAGTTGAATTTTTGTAGAATTTTTGTCACTGTTTTTGTTGAATTGTTGTTGAATTTTTGTCACTTTTTTGTTGAATTTTTGTCACATTTTAGTTGAATTTTAGTTGAATTTTAGTTGAATTTTTGTTGAATTTTTGTCACTTTTTTGTTGAATTTTTGTTGAATTTTTGTTGAATTTTTGTCGCTTTTTTGTCGCTTTTTTGTCACTTTTTAGTTGAATTTTTGTTGAATTTTTGTCACTTTTTTGTTGAATTTTTGTCACTTTTTTGTTGAATTGTTGTTGAATTTTTGTCACATTTTAGTTGAATTTTAGTTGAATTTTTGTCACTTTTTTGTTGAATTTTTGTTGAATTTTTGTCACATTTTTGTTGAATTTTAGTTGAATTTTTGTTGAATTTTTGTTGAATTTTTGTCACTTTTTTGTCACTTTTTTGTTGAATTTTAGTTGAATTTTTGTCACTTTTTTGTCACTTTTTTGTTGAATTTTAGTTGAATTTTTGTCACTTTTTTGTTGAATTTTAGTTGAATTTTAGTTGAATTTTTGTCACATTTTTGTCACTTTTTTGTTGAATTTTAGTTGAATTTTAGTTGAATTTTAGTTGAATTTTTGTCACATTTTTGTCACTTTTTGATGAATTTTTGTTGAATTTTTGTCACATTTTTGTTTATTTTTTGTCACATTTTTGTCACGTTTTGGTTGAATTTGTCTCTAATTGACGGCAATTGGGGCCGAAGTGACACATTTGTGAGTGACCGTACAGGATTGTAGAGGCAGTTGTGGTGAACAGGTCTGAGCTCATTCTACACATTAGGACATGGAGCAACATGTGGGGGGAGGAAAATACTTAACATTTTTAAACTCCTTATAGTCCCTTTAAAGAAATTCACAACATTTATGCAAATAATGTGAAAATATCCATGAATATTATCTGACGTGGACAGGACTGTGTTGATCTACTTCTACTTTGGAGATAATAGTTACTATAGAAACTGGTGTCAAAGAACTGAACCTCATGATCCTTCAGTAACATGAGACAAACATGACTTTACAGCAGATATGATTCATTTATACTAAAAACAATGGGGTTTCACTCAAGTACGAAAGATCTGTCTAAAGCTGATTCACCGTGACTTCCTTCTTCACCCGTCGCTCTGTGACTGAAGAACCAGCCTGAGACCTGTTGTTCAAGATAAACATCACACTTGTCGCGTCACGTTTTAGCGTCACGTAACTGTCACTCACGGTGTCGGACCTAAAGTGTAACTGAAGCCAATCAGATCACAGAGACTCGGAGTGGGCGGGGCTAAAATGCGAGACAAAAACAAATATTTCACAGGTTAATAAACGTGACGGAATCTAAATATTGTAAAGACCCAGATTTAAATGCATGGTTTCATTTTGTGACATATTTTGGACGTTTTTCCTTCTTTGTGTTAAGGTGCAACAGGCCAAGTTAAGCCCCGCCCACATTAAACCCGGGTGTATTATATGGTTATTGTTTTGTTCTCACTAAAAAAACATTAAGGAGAAGAAAGAAAAAATGCGTCAAGTTTTCAGAGATGTTGTGCTAAAAAAAAAAAGTTTGACATTGATTTGACTTTTGAAACGTGACCATTGGGAATGACATAATTTAGGCCAATATTAATATTCAATATCAAATGGCCGAGGCCCTTTAACCCCGGGTTTAGTCCAGATCGGGGGCTGCTCTGGCCTGGGACAGGGAATAAGAGGAATCCATGTTAGAGACGTCGATCTGCTGATACTGAAACATGAGACGGAAACGCTTTCATTCTGTCGTTTGGTGTTTTCGTATAAAAATAAGGTGTTAAAGGGAGGGTGTTACGCAAAATGGACTTTATTCCATCCTGTTATTCTGTCACTCCCTCATTAAAAACATGGCTGAAGTGTTGCCTTGGCACATTCACGTATTTCTGAGTAATCTGTAAAAACTCTGACGGCGGCCATTTTAGGGATAGGTTTGCCTGAGTCCTCCTAGGAACGCCCCCACCTCCTGGAGACGCCTCCGAGCTTTCGTCACCAGCCGAGTAACCGACCACTGCTCCTCAGCAGAACCCCCTCCCCACTGATGCCACAGACAGCGTGTGGAGGGGGCGTGTCTAAAGGCTCAGAGGTTCTTAAAGAGACAGAGGCCGATTTCAAGACATTCACTACAGCCATTTTGAGAGAGACATTTTATACAAGGCAGTGATTCTAATTTACTGCATTTACAGACCAACAGAAGGTTTTGGCATCATTGTAGTGTGATATAGACTGGTGCTATGGGGCTGGAAAAAGCAGAACACCCCCTCTTTAAGTGCATAAAAACGGCCAAAATTGCCGATATTTTTAGCGACGAAATCTAAATATCGGACAGACCAGATTTAAATCCATGTTTGGTTTTGTGACATATTAGAAACAAAGAGGGATCTGGTTTCTACATTTTTGATTTTGTTCGTAGTTTGTCTGGAGGCGCGGCTTGTTTGTAAAATACTATGTCACATGTTTGTTCTGCCGCTAGAGGGCGCTGTCGGCTCGTTTTAGCTCCTGTACCGATTCCTTTGGTTTGTTCCGTCTCTCTGCTGTGAGTGACCTGTGACCTGTGACCTGCGACTCCGCCTCCTTCAGTAAAAGTTCCTCAGAGGATCCTCGGCTCCGCCTCCGCCCAGAGTCTGCTGTTCAGAGGGGAGCGTCTCGAGTTCGTCTCCCGCCGCGTCAGAAGAAAGAGTACTGATTGTCCACGGCGCGGGGGGCTCGAAGTCCCTCCTCTGAATCCGGCTCCAGCTGCCTGAGTCCGGGCTCCTCCCACTCCTCTGACCCCGCCCGCTCGCCGGTCTCGCCTGGCGCCGTGGCCGCCGCGGTGGGGGGCGGGGCCGCGGCGGCGCTGGCGGGCGAAGGCGTGTCCGCGGCGGCGGGGGGGAAGGCGGCGTTCGGCGGGGCGACGGGCGCCGGGTGCAGCGGGGGGGCGGGGCGTGTCCGCGGGGGACCGTCCCGCGGCGAGTCCAGCTGCGGGGGCGTCGGGGGAGGCGGTCTGCTCGGGGGGAGGGGTGGGGGAGGAGAGGGGGCGGGGCTACGGGGACGACTGCTGATCGAGTCTGAGGAGAGAGAGAGAAACGGGTTTGAGGACGTTAGTCACAGCAGAGACGAGCACGGCTAAACCCCGCCTACTTTAATGCTAGGCCCCGCCCACTACAATGCTAAACCCCGCCCTCTTTAATGCTAGGCCCCGCCCACAACAATGCTAAACCCCGCCCACTACAATGCTAAGCCACACCCACTTCAATGCTAAGCCCCGCCCTCTTTAATGCTAGGCCCCGCCCACTTCTATACCAAGCCCCGCCCTCTTTAATGCTAGAACCCGCCCACTTCAAAGCTAAGCCCCGCACTCTTTAATGCTAAGCCCCGCCCTATTGAATGCTAAACCCAGCCCTCTTTACTGCTAGGCCCCGCCCACGACAATGCTAAGCCCCCACCGTTAGCCCCGCCCACTTTCCCACAGTGTTTAGAGTCAGCCTTAAAAACACTTTGTCAGGTGACCAGATGTCCCAGGACCAGGGATGTACCGATCCGATACTGGCATCGAATATCGGAGCCGATACTTAAAGACATATCTGGTATCGGCAACAAATATCCGATCCTGAACCAATACCTGTTACGGCTCTTTTATCGACTAAACCGAAGTGATTATGTGATGTATTTTTGATCTCCGGAGATAGCAACAGCATGCTAAAGCTAGCGGGAGCAAGCTAATGCTAACAGCAACAAATCAAACTTTGTGAGTCGTTTATATTAAAGTTAAACAGTGAGTCGCTTATATTAAAGGGGGGTATTCTGCAAAATGGACTTGTTCAAGCTTTCCATCATGTTATTCTGTCACTCCCTCATTAAAAACATGGCTGAAGTGTTGCCTTGGCACATTCACGTATTTCTGAGTAATCTGTAAAAACTCTGATGGCGGCCATTTTAGGGATAGGTTTGCCTGAGTCCTCCTAGGAACGCCCCCACCTCCTGGAGACGCCTCCGAGCTTTCGTCACCAGCCGAGTAACCAACCACTGCTCCTCAGCAGAACCCCCTCCCCACTGATGCCACAGACAGCGTGTGGAGGGGGCGTGTCTAAAGGCTCAGAGGTTCTTAAAGAGACAGAGGCCTATTTCAAAACATTCACTACAGCCATTTTGAGAGAGACATTTTATACAAGGCAGTTATTCTAATTTACTGCATTTACAGACCAACAGAAGGTTTGTCATCATTGTAGTGAGATATAGACTGGTGCTATGGGACTGAAAAAAGCAGAACACCCCCTCTTTAAATCTCTCGCTGTACGACCTCCTCCCCCCACAGTGTCGGCGAGTGAGGATGTGTTTGAATAAATCACCAAACACCAGAAACCTCTTTCATATCTAACGATTTCACAGTTTTCAAACACTTTTCCAGACACCGCTTGGATCTCAGTGGATTTTAAAACATTACAATGTGACGTGTCTCCTTTAAACACTGTGGGTGCACCTCCCCCCCCCCCCCGTAGGCCCAGTCTGGACAGAAGGTTTCTACTGTAACAACGTGTGGAGGAGTTCGAAGGGAGTGAGGAGGTGGAGATGGTTCAGAGACGGGAGCGTGATAGATGGAGGTGTTCATGACAGTCACACGCCGTTTACACTGTTCACCTCCTGACCCCATGACCTCCTGACCCCATGACCTCCTGACCCCATGACCTCCTGCAGGGCCGGGACCAAGGATTTCACTCTCCCAAGTTCTTGTTTTCTTAATGGGCCTCATTGTAACTACATTATGAATATTAATGAGGACTCTGACCTGCGCAGTAATCTTCACTTTACTGTGCGGATGCCAAACTACTCCTGGTATTATTACGCCTCACAATATAGTTCCCCCTTTTATCCGCTTAGAAAATCCACATTGTTTAATTGTGTGTAATTATACTTTGTAGTGGAACACTTCACGTAACCATATTTAAATAGGGAAAACGTGGAAGAGCTTGGTAGCTTCTATCTTGACCTGTTTTGGAGCTATAGAGGAGAGAGGGAGAGGCTAAATGCTAACGCCGTCTGCGCTGTGTTTACGTGACTGAAGATCAGACAGGTCCTAAAGAACTCGTCACAGCTCAGGTAAGAACATATCTCAGTATGGAAAAACGCTGGCCTGTTCCTTTAAAGGTGATTTCAAATAAAATCTATTAAAATCATAATCATCCAAACAGAGGTATTTTTGGCCATATCGCTCAGCCCGAACTGAGGGTGCGACTTATACTCCGGTGCAACTTGTATTTCAAATGATACAATTTCACGCTTGTTATTTTCATACTGCTGGCCGCTAGAGGGCGCTCTACGCTTGTGCCACTGAAGATTTATAAAACGGTAATATGGCCGAGGCTGGTGCGACTTATAGTCCTGAAAAAACGGTAATTTAAACCTGGCTCTGTCCATTATTTAGATTTCGTCGCACAAATATGATGACCTGTAATACAGTTGCTCTGGTTTCTGTGCGTCTCTACAGCAGAAGTGTCACATTCTCTACAGCGTCTGAGCTAAATGAACGTCTGAGCCGTCTGATTGGCTCGTGTAAGGCTCAGGCCCCGCCCCCGCGCTGGCCCCTGGCTCTGCGGTGACTTACACACAGTCTGAGATGGGGGTGGATGGGGAGTCGGGATGGCGCGTGCTGATGACGTCACATGCGGCGGCGCGGCTGCCCGCTCTGTCTCGGCCTGTGGACACGAGCAACGTCAACAACAACAACAACAGAACAACAACAGAACAACAACAACAACAGAACAACACACACACGGACACAAGGGGGCGCCACGTTTAAACCGACTGCTCTCAGTTTAAACGCCGGCGTCAGAATGAGCTGGACACGAACGAAGAAGCAGAGGGGGGAGGGTCCTCTTAACCCCCGCCGGAACAGAGCACAGTCTCTCCAGTTTGACTTTACCCAAATCTAAAAGCTTCTTGAAAAAAAAAAAAAATAGCAACAACAGAGTGACGAAAAAGGGACAAAAAAAGTGGCAAAATACCTGGAACATCCTTTTCTGTTTATGTACAAATACGAACCTGTTCACCCTGTCCCTTCCACCAGGGGGAGGCAAGTATGCGATTTTCATCATTCTCAAAACACCCAAGGGCCGAACCTCGACATTGTAAAGCAGGGGTAGGCAGCGTCAGGCCCGGGGGCCAAATTCGGCCCTCCAGCACAGAACCTCTGGCCCCCAAGATGATTTTGAGAATTATTATGATGCAAATAAGACATAAAATACCTGTTAAAGTAAGTCTTAAAAAGCGAGAAATGGTATCAGTGTTTTAAAAATGTCCCGCTTGGTCATATATAACGTTAAACAGTGATTCTCTACTGGGGGGTCGGGACCCTAAAGTGGGTCTCTATAGCCTGTCCGTCCATGGGAGTGGATCTCTCCTTCTGTGGTTCTCCCCAAGGTTTCTCTTTTCTCCTGCCGGGTTTTTGAGTTTTCGCTGATTGGACATTATATTAGCCTGGATTCACCTGAACTTTTAATTGTCATATTTATTGCTCTGTTTTATTGCCTTGATGTTTGTTGCAGCTGTGAGGCCACTTCTGTTGTGATATTGGGCTATACAAAACCACTGAACTTGAAAACTTGAAACTTGGGTCATGGAACCATTTTCAGTGGGTCGCGAGTCTATAGGGAACTTTTAGAAGAAGAAGATGTTTATTTATACAGTGCCTTTCACAGACATATGGTCACAAAGCGCTTTACATGAGACAGTTGTACATTCACTCCACAACTCGGTGGTGTAAACTACGTTTGTAGCTTCAGTTTCCCCTGGGGGAGACTGACAGAAGCGCTTTCACGACTACACACGTCTGCGCCAACGGACCCTCTGACACCACCATAGATACAGACGGCATCTCGTCATAGAAGGGGGCGTGGCTTCGCCGAGGGGGAAAATAGAATCTTTAGAGAAACACAATTTTTCCCTCTTTTTTGCCATTTTCTGGTGGAAAATCAACGTATTTATCACATACAAATAAAGTCAAGTGTAAATCAGGCCCATATGGATATTTTCTCACAGCAGATTGTTCAGCAGAAGTGAAAAAACGGCAGTTGTAGCAAGTGCTAGCTAACCGTTAGCATTAGCCCAATGCTAACATGTAGCATCAGGTTAGCATTCTCTGTTATTCATGTATTTATGGGCTGTTGAACCACTTTGCTCCTCCCCATGTCTTTGTATCTTTATTTAGTAGAAACTATGTTCATATTTCAGCATTTGTTACAGTAGTTTTTGAATAAATAGAGAACATTTACATTTTTTCAAAATAGTTTTCCCCCTTAACTGTTTTCAAAAATGACCATATATGGGTGATTCCAGAGATGCCGTCTGTATCTATACATTCACTCACTCACATCATTCATCCTGGCCTATTGTGCATGTTTTTAGTGGTAGGGGAAACTGGAGTGCCGCCCAGATTATTCAGTATTTTCCATCTGAAACTGCCTGGAAAGACTGACTGTGTCTGTTCACCTGTTCACTGTCAGCTCAGCGTTAGGGTGAACCACTATGACTGGAGACCGTACAGCCTACAGTGATGCCTCATTTGAAAGCCAAGACCTTCTAGTTTCTGAAAATGTGAGATGAAACACAACATACATTACATTTGCCATTCTTAACCCTAATCATATCCTGGTTAGGGTTAACTAACTCTAACTCTAACCCTCGGCAGGCACCAGGTTAAAGTGAATGTTATTGGGTTGTTTTGATCATAAATTCAGTCTTAAAGGGAAATCTGCTGCTTGTTCAACAAAAAATTGTGTGGAAAATACAATATTTGATACAATACATGACAAATTGCACTTTTCTTTGGGTCCTGGGCTCGTCGTCCGAGGGTAATGGTGGAACCCAAAGCCTCTTGGGAAACACTGATAAAAACATTGGCAAAAAAAATAGTTCTTTACTTTACAAAGTTGAGGTTCGGCCCTTGGGTGTTTTGAGAATGATGAAAATCGGCCCTCCCCCTGGTCTAGGTCCTGGAGCGAGGGAGGGGGTGAGTCACATACACATGTTTCTGTTGTTTTTTTATGAATACACTGTAAAAATGTATGTTTATTCTCAACAATAACAATGTATAAACTCCCAAACTTAAAGAAAAAATCCTAGTATAAAGTGACAAACAAGAAAACCACAACAGAGAAGCAATAAAAAAATGCAAAAAAAGTGACAACGACAATGTGAGGAAACAGGTTTGTTTGGTTTCGTACGTTTTCAAATGAGGCGTTTAGATTTGGGTAAAGCTGAACTGGAGAAAATGCACTGGGAGGCGGGGTTTAAGTCAGAGTAAAAACATGTTACTCAGGTTCAGTCATGATTATAAATGACTTCATCCCCGCTCGGCCTCTGCTGCGTCTCACACATGAGCCCTGGCTTTACCCTGTGGTCCCCCCCCCCCTCGTGGTACCTGGCTGCCGGACGGCCGTGGCGCCCACGAAGCTGATGAGCGTCACGTCGGACGCCCCCCCGGACTCCAGCGGGATGGGGTGGACCCTGAAGTGCTCCAACATGTCGAAGATGGACTGGAACCACAGGTGCTGCACGCGGCACTGGCCGTCCTCGTTCAGGGACAGGCGCAGGTGCTGGGGAGGGGGGGGGATACAGGTTAGATACATCGTGATATATATAAGATACTTTAGAGGCCGTCGTGCATATTTAATGAGCGACATCATGCATATTAATGAGGCAGCCGTGCATTTGACCAAACACGGTTACAGAGATATGACTTTAATGATAATAATCATTGTAAATACGGTAAATGTTCTAATCGAGGCCGGACTTTATTTCTATTTCTATTTAATGAAGAAAAACGAGATTTGTGTCCATTTGCACCTACAATATTAGGTTTATTTATTAATGAACATTTCAAACCCTCTCCCAGCGGCTGGAACATTGACGCCTTTTATTTTGTCGGGACAACAGGAAGTGTTTCGTTGCTGTTAGCGGAGCTTTGACATCAGTGTCACTGCAGGTTTCTGTTTCTGTTTTTACCGCGGACCGGATTATTTGTTGTTATCTTGTGTAAAAGGCGAGTTTAGACGGAGCGTTTGTGTTTGTGATCGATCATGAGACTGACCCGAGAGAAGACGAGACGCTCGCGCTGATGGGAGGAGTTATTTGGAGGCGTGGGACTGACCTGCACACGGAGCAGCTGGACGTGCTTTGAAGACGCGATGGAGACTTTATTAAAACCCTGGAGGGTCACACAACATTTGCCCTGTTTCCAAATATGGTCACAGGAGGTTTGAAAAGTGGCTAAATCTGTGTCAAAGTTACGCTCGGATCAGCTCCTCCGCAGCGTCCCCCTCGGCCCGGGTTCAGTTTGTTACTTCCTGCACCTGAGTTTTCATTTACACCAGTATGAGACAAATTTCTAACATGGGGAATATTTCTACTGCTATAGTTTCTAATAAAAGCCCCGGCCTGTTTTAGAGACCGGCTTTAATTTGCCTCCGCCAGCCGCAAACCCGGCGTCTGTCGGAGACCCGGCCTCTGTCAGAGACCCGGCCCCTGTCGGAGACCCGGCCTCTAATGGAACACAGGCCAGTATTAGAGCAGTTACGGTTTATATATCTGGGTCCTTCTGACACAGGACTGTTCCTCCTTTATTTAAATGTTAATGTAGATGAAGATGTTCACCTTGGCTTTGCCCTGGAAGTTGAAGGTGAGCACGTACTCCCCTCGCCGCGTCTCGCTCTGCCGCACCAGGAACACGCCGTGAGAGGCGGGGCCGCCCGCCAGCACCAGCTGCGCTGCCTTTAGCCGCGACAGGGTGCCGTGGAACCACTGGCACTCGCTCAGCGGGTGCTCCACGGGGTCCGAGGGGGCGGCCTCCGAGAACAGGAAGGAGCCTGAGGGGAGAGGAGGGCGTTAGCGTACAGCAGGGGGCGCCGGCGAGGCGTCACAATACAGGAAACAATCAACACATCAGTCAGAACAAAAACACTTCAAACACATCTGCTTCTGTGGAGGAGTCGCCTCCTGGTGGCCGTCAGGGAAACTGCAAAACCTGGGACTGGAAACTGAGCCGAGCTCTTCATCTGAATCCACAGATACTTTAAGAGCCCCTGATGCTCTCAGACGGCTCATAGTCCCACTTGGATCAGTGGCTCCATCACACCAGGAGCTGCTGATGGAAATGTGAAAGTAACCGTAGAAAACAGACCTTTGGACAGTCAGCTGTTACCGTCCAGGAGCTAAACTCTGGAACTCTCTGCCTCCTGAGCTGAAACAGGACTTAGATCTGGGGGATTTTATAAATGAACTAAAACATATTTTAAAAAGAGATCAAGTCTGCGCTCAATGCACTTCCTTTGTGTAATGTCAGAATGAATTCATTAATGTTACTGTAAATGTATTTTTTGTACTTTCACTGGAAAAAATGAAATCTTATCTGAGACCAAAATGACTTAAAAGTGCTTGAAATAAGACTTTTAATGCTGCTTCTGATACGGTTTTGACTCGTCTTGAAACAAGATTGCCAGATTTTTCTTGTCTTTGACCATTTTGTCTCATTTCAGGGTTTTTTTGTCTTATTTTAAACGATCAAGTTAATTTGTACAAATCAAGCTATTTTTCTGAGATAAGATGGCATTTTTTCCAGTGTTCTGTGTGAATTTGAAAAGCCCTTCTGGGGACGGACATTGCAAATTAGCCTCGACGATAAATGTTGCAGTGTAATTGTAGTGTGATACATGTTTATTATTCACACATGTCAAATCAAATAAATGAATAAACAAAGAGGAGCACACTGAAGTTTAGCCTCAGCCTCCCTGCACTCTCTGCCATGTTTAAGACTTTAAGGCCTTTTCAGGACCTGGAATTACAAACTTAAGACCACGCTCGCCTAAAGATTGAAATGATAAACTCAGTTACCGGTGTCGTGCTAAAATACTGACTATAACAATTACTGTTTCAATAAAAATGGGCATATTTGGAGTATTTGAAGAAAGCTGAGGGACCTCATGCCTCTCCTGTGTGACCTCACAGCAACACCTGTGGGGCTGGGTCCAACATTTATCAGCTTCAGCCCGGAAAATGTGATAAAATGTTCAAAAGATAAAATGTTTAAATTCCTCAGACTGATACAGTGATGTGACCTAATGGACCTAATGGGCTTATCTAGGATTTTTACTGCTCTGTTATAAATCATGTGTAGTGTGTGAGCCGTGTCCGGATACCTCCATATTGAAATGGCACAATGCATTATGGGGCTCATCTCACTGCATTATTATGAATTAAGTGGAGACACTACAGGCAAAACTCAATTTTTTCAGTTTTCAGGTTTTGGGCCAGATTGGTCTCTGAACATACAAGCTTTCACCCGGGAACAGAAAATATGCCTAATCTTCACAATAACATGTTTAAATATTGCGCTGATTCAATGTTCCCCCATAGACTTATATGGGAGAACACAATTTCAAGGCCCTTTTTCTCCAAACACATGTTTCTGTCATTGTGGCGACACTATGTCCACGTCAGTCGGACCTAAAGACTTCACATTTTCCAGCCTTGGACTGAACAATATTTGGAAGATTTTTTTCAGAGGGATTTTTTATTATTTAATCCCTTAAGCCCCATTTATTGAGTTTTGAATGTCAAAAAATAAGGCGAAAATTACATTTTTACACATTTTTCCACTAAAAAACAGCTTATTTTAAAACTAAACAAGAAATCCTAAATCCCCTCTGAGAAAGTCTTGGCAACTCATTCATCAATAAAATGAAACCATAAATTTGAATGTAGCTCTGTCCATTATTCAGATTTTGTCAGATTTTTAGGCATAAAACACCTTGTTCTTATATGAAAAGATAAAATGAAAGAAAACTTGCCATGTGTTTTTTCTCACATTTATGCCAGTGATCGACAGCAACAGCTTCAAATTGAAATCTGCAACTCATTTTTGTAACTTTTTTGTCACATTTTAGTCATTTTTTTGGGTCAATTTTTTGTCAATTTTTTGTTAAATTTTTGTAATTTTTTGGTTAATTTTTATCACATTTTTGTCAATTTTTTTGTTAATTTTTATCACATTTTTGTCAATTTTTTGTCAAATTTTTATCCCATTTTTGTCAATTTTTTGTTAAATTTTTGTAATTTTTTTGTACATTTTTATCACATTTTTGTTAATTTTTATCAAATTTTTTGTCAATTTTTTGTCAAATTTTTATCACATTTTTGTCAATTTTTTTGTTAATTTTTATCACATTTTTGTCAATTTTTTAGTTAATTTTTATCACATTTTTGTCAATTTTTTTGTTAATTTTTATCACATTTTTGTCAATTTTTTTGTTAATTTTTATCACATTTTTGTCAATTTTTTTGTTAATTTTTATCACATTTTTGTCAATTTTTTGTCAAATTTTTATCACATTTTTGTCAATTTTTGTGTTAATTTTTATCACATTTTTGTCAATTTTTTTGTTAATTTTTATCACATTTTTGTCAATTTTTTTGTTAATTTTTATCACATTTTTGTCAATTTTTTTGTTAATTTTTATCACATTTTTGTCAATTTTTTGTCAAATTTTTATCACATTTTTGTCAATTTTTTGTTAATTTTTTGTAATTTTTTTGTACATTTTTATTACATTTTTGTCAATTTTTTGGTTAATTTTTATCACATTTTTGTCAATTTTTTGTCAAATTTTTATCACATTTTAGTCAATTTTTTGTCAAATTTTTATCACATTTTTGTCCATTTTTTTTAAACATTTTTTCCCTATTCACCTGCAGTGTCTCGCCTTAAACAATGATTAAAATGACTGTCTGACATTTCCCCAAATCTGCAAAGCCACTAACACACAAACTGTTCTGATACAGACGGATTATTCAGTTTGTGCTTTCTGAACATATTCAACAAACTTCAAAACAAACACCCCCGCGAGAACCACAATTCACACCTTCGTTTGTATTAATTCTATACGTTTTTCAGAGGTTACAGTTTAAGCACATGGAAACAATCTGACTGCACTGACCTAAAGAGTTCGTACCTGTGGCGTCCGGCGTCTCTGCGAACGGCGTGCCCAGGCCGGCCCCGCCTCCGCTCAGAAGCCTGCCGTCCGATTCGTCTAGAGGAGCGCGGGGCGGGAGCTCGGGAGGGAGCGGGTCCGTGAGGGAGGAGGAGCCTGCGATGCCGCCGTAGCAGACTGGAAACATCAGAGGGTGTTTAGCTTTCAGTGGACTGGAGGATCTGCAGGATTCAGCCGCAGGAACGTGAGGAGATGTGGAAGTTCTGACCTTGTGAGAGACGGTCCACGATGTCCGGAGTGCCGCTGATGTCCAACGGTCCCGTCCCCGCCTCAGACTCGTCCTGTTCACTGCAGACACAAACACCAAAGCACCATGTTTCATTTCATCTCAGCCCCAAACTGCAGTTAATCCAGAGCAGTGTTGGAATCTTATCAGCAGAGTGAGGTCTTTCCCTCTCGCTCTCTCCGCTGTGTCCGGCTCCAGAGAACATTAACCCCTGAACTCCCGCCTGAACCGAGAGGATCTTTTTCCTCACATATACAGATTTTTTTTCCATCATTTTTTTGTTGGGTTTTCAACTCATTTTTGTAACTTTTTTGTAATGTTTTTGTCACATTTGTCACATTTTCGTCATTTTTTGTCACATTTGTCATTTTTTGTCACATTTTCGTCATTTTTTTGTCATTTTTTGTCATTTTTTGTCACATTTCTCATTTTTTTGTCAATTTTTTGTCACATTATTGTCACATTATTGTCACATTATTGTCACATTATTGTCACATTTTTTGTCACATTTTTGTCATTTTTTGTCACATTCTTGTCACATTTTTTTGTTGGGTTTTCAACTCATTTTTGTAACTTTTTTGTAATGTTTTTGTCACATTTGTCACATTTTCGTCATTTTTTGTCACATTTGTCATTTTTTGTCACATTTTCGTCATTTTTTTGTCATTTTTTGTCATTTTTTGTCACATTTCTCATTTTTTTGTCAATTTTTTGTCAATTTTTTGTCACATTTTTGTCACATTATTGTCACATTATTGTCACATTATTGTCACATTATTGTCACATTTTTGTCACATTTTTGTCACATTCTTGTCACATTCTTGTCACATTATTGTCACATTATTGTCACATTATTGTCACATTATTGTCACATTATTGTCACATTATTGTCACATTTTTGTAATTTTTTTGTCACATTTTTGTCATTTTTTGTCACATTCTTGTCACATTCTTGTCACATTATTGTCACATTATTGTCACATTATTGTCATTTTTTGTCACATTTTTGTCATTTCTTTGTCATTTTTTTTGTCATTATTTGCTAGCCTGGCTAACACCAGACTAAAATCACAAGTGATATTTAGTCTGGGGACACCAATTCATTTTCTCGTAGGAGAGGTGTGGTTTACGATCGTCCATACTCGTTTATTGGGCGATACGGAAGAAGAAAAAAAAAAAGTCTATCATGCGTCTGCACGAGGCCACAGCCAATCGTATCATCGTATGAGATGACGTATGACGTTCCCGCTGTAAACTTTTGAGCTAAATTATTAAGAACAAGGTCTAAAGCTTGATCGAACAATAGCATCGGGTCTGCTGCTGTCATGTTGGATCCGAAAATAAACTTTTTTTTTTTTATCCGTAAATAAACTACAAGCTTCCATATATCGAATAGCGCGTCATTGTCTTGCCGTCCCTCCTCGCTCTGTGATTGGTTCCCAAATACACCGGAGATGTCGGCCATGGTCCCCAGGCTGTTGTAGCCTGGCTAACACCAGACTAAAATCACAAGTGATATTTAGTCTGGTGTCACCAATTCATTTTCTCGTAGGAGAGGTGTGGTTTACGATCGTCCATACTCGTTTATTGGGCGATACGAAAAAAAAAAAAAAAGTCTCTCATGCGTCTGCACGAGGCCACAGCCAATCGTATCATCGTATGAGATGACGTATGACGTTCCCGCTGTAAACTTTTGAGCTAAATTATTTAGAACAAGGTCTAAAGCTTGATCGAACAATACCATCGCGTCTGCTGCTGTCATGTTTGATCCGTAAATAAACCAGGTTAATTTTTTGCCACATTTTAGTCATTTTTTTGTTATTTTTTTTGTCATTTTTTTGTCAATTTTTGTCATTTTTTTTGCCATTTTTACGTCATTTTTAGTCAAAATTTTTTGTCACTTTTGTCATTTTTTTTCCACATTTTTGTCATTTTTTTGTCACATTTTTGTCAAATTTTTGGACCACCACAAAACTGTACATTAGACGCAGCTTTGTATAAGTCACAGGGTTCAAAGTGTGGGGCAAAAGTAGCGGCTTTTAGTCTGGAAATTACTTTATATTTGAGTTTTGCAAGTTCTCTGTAGTTGTATGTTTTCATTTTAATGGTCTAATGTCAGCGATAAAAACGGACAGAGCCAGGTTTAGACGTGTGGCTGTATTTTCTTTCATAGAGGGATTTTGAGCTGGTGAATGAAGCAGCGTGGGGGAAGCCCGGGGACGCTGACCTGACACCAGATGTGGCCAGGTGTTCCGTACCTGAGGCAGATGCCGTTCCTGATGTCGCTGAGCCACGCCCTCATCTGCACGGCGTCCCGCGTCTCGATCACGTACTGCGCCGCGTCCAGCTGCAGGAGGAAGGAGTTCTCTTTGTCGGGGACCTCCAGGGCCGTGGTGCTCCTCACGTCCACGATGGAGCAGCAGGGCACGGTGAGGCGCGGCTTGGACGCCTGGAAGCAGAAAGAGTCAGATGCCCTTCCTTCACACCATCATGACCACCTTCAGTTAAATATGGAGAAGGTGCACTGCAAAAAGTGGATTCTAAGCAAGTACAAAATGTCTTACTTTAAGAAATAAAATCTAGCCATTTCTTGTTCAGATATATATAAAAAACATGCTCATTTTTCTTGCAACAAGAAAAGATTCAAAACTTTTTGAATCTTCTTCAGTTTTAGACAAAGAATATTTTTTTCTTATTTTAAGAAAAACTAAGATCAACAACTCTTAATTTAAGAACGGATTTTCACAGAGAGAAAATACATTCCATCTTTAACCCCTTAACTCCCACCTGAACCGAGCACATTTTCTCCAGCTTTACCCCAATCCAAAAGCTTCTGGAAAAAAGGTGTGAAAATAGCAACAAAACTGAAACGAAAACAATGATGAAAATGTGAAAAAATTGACAAAAAATGTACAAAAAAAAAAGACAAAAATGGACAAAAATTGGACGAAAAACGGAGAAAAAAGTCACAAAAATTGGACAAAAATGAGACGAATGCCCAACAAAAAAAGTGATGAAAACAAATCTGCCGTGAGGAAAAAGATCAATTTAGTTTTGTAGGTCTTAGCTTTGAAATGAGGCGTTACACTGGCCTACAGGATTTGGGTAAAGCTGAACTGGAGAAAATGCTCTCGGTTCGGGCGGGAGTTAAGAGGTTAAAGTGGGCGGCTCGGTGGCACAGCGGTTAGAGCCTCAGCTTCATAGATCGAAGGTCCTGGGTTCGATTCCCACCAGGACGGGGCCTTTCTGTGTGGAGCATGTTCTCCCCATGTCTACGTACGCTTCCCCTACCACTAAAAACATGTGCAATAGGTGATTCATTCTTTTTTTGTCTATTTTTTGGTCAAATTTTTATCACATTTTGGTCATTTTTTTGTCACATTTCTGTCATTTTTTGGTCATTTTTTGGTCAAATTTTTATCACATCGTTAGCCACATAGCATAATTGCCCAACTCATTTTTGTTTTGATTTTGGAAAACATGTAAAAAGACGTTTTATAGGAAATAGTTTTTCTCTTATTGCCATTTTAACAATACAAAATGACTTAGGCAGTTATGCTATGTGGCTAACGACATATTTGTCTTTTTTTCACATTTTTTGTCAATTTTTTGTCACACTTGTCATTTTTTTAATCACATTTCTGTCATTTTTTGTCCAATTTTGGTCATTTTTTGGTCATTTTTTGTCAAATTTTTATCACATATTTGTCTTTTTTTGTCACATTTTTGTCATTTTTCTGTCTTTTTTTGTGAATTTTTTGTCATTTTTTTGTCACATTTTTGTCATTTTTTTGTCATTTTTTTGTCAATTTTTTTATCATTTTTTGGTCAAATTTTTATCTTTTTTTGTCAAATTTTTATCACATTTTTGTGAAGTTTTGTCCATCAGCCTGGCTCCACAGGGAGGCGGGTCTCCGGGCGCGGGCAATACTTTCCTTAAATATTAGTATTTATTAAGAACATTTTGCTCAAAAATGTGAGTAATTTAGAACATTTTACTTAAATCAAGCAACATTTAAGTAAAATATCCACATTTTTTTCACTAAGTAAGAATGTTTTCCTTAAATTATTCCATTTTCTGAGGACATTTTGCTTAATTCCAGTTTTTTATAAATATAAAAAGAAAAAAATGCTGACCCCATTGGCAGATTTTTTCCTAAAAACAAGACAAAAGGTCTTATTTTAAACGTGTTTTTGGTCGGGTGCTTTTTGCAGTGTGGTACCTTGGGCGGGATGAAGAACTCCAGGTAATACTCGTCTCCGCGCTCCCCGTCTCGCTCTCGCTCCTTCAGCACCAGCCGACACTTGTGCCAGCGCCCGCCTCGCCAGGCCACGCCTCCCGCGGGCGCCACGTTGTTCGCCGTGGGGCTGCAGTCTCCGCCCCCGCCGCCTCCGTGATGCAGCAGCCCGAAGGAGAACCCGGAGAACCCGTGTCCGCCGAAGTCCTCCTGCGACGAGCTGACCGTGACCCCGCCCTCCCGCACCAGCCGCCCCGCCTTCCTGCAGGCGGCGGGGGCGGCGGCGGGGGGCGTGGTCAGGGCGGGCGGCGGCGGCGAGCGGGACAGGCGCAGCTTGTCCAGGCGCTGCGACCACTTGTGCTGCGGCGGGTTCTCCCCGTTACTGCGGCGGCGCCCGGGCGGGTCCTGCGACGAGTGGGGGAGGGAGAGGGGCATCGAGAGGGAGACGGGCATCGAGGGCGGGGCCACCGGCGAGCGCTTACACCCGCCGTCCTGAAGGGGGAGACAGAGAGAGGTTGTTGTTTTTTTCGTTGTTTTTTTGTGGGTATTCAACTCTTTTTTTGTAATTTTTTGTCACATTTTTGTCATTTTTATCATTTTTTAACATTTTTTGTCACATTTTTGTCACATTTGTCATTTTTTGTCACATTTTTGTCATTTTTTTGTCACATTTTTGACATTTTTTGTCACATTTTTGTCATTATCTTTGTCATTTTTTTGTCATTTTTTGTCACATTTGTCATTTTTTGTCACATTTGTCATTTTTTTGTGACATTTTTGTCATTTTTTGTCACATTTGTCATTTTTTTTTATTTTTTGTCACATTTGTCTTTTTTTAATTTTTTGTCACATTTGTCATTTTTTTTGTGACATTTTTGTGACATTTTTGTCATTTTATCAATTTTGTCAAATTTTTGTCACATTTTTGTCATTTTTTGTCACATTTCTGTCATTTTTTGTCACATTTTTGACATTTTTTTCCAGGAGCTTTTGGATTGGGGTAAAGCCAAACTGGAGAAAATGTGCTCGGTTCAGGTGGAAGTTAAGGGGTTAAAGCCCGCCCACTCTGTTAGGGCATCTGAGCTTATATTTGCTGGTGACTGTTTTACATTTTGCCTGATGAATAAACATGAGAGAGAGGGTTAGAGACGCCGTCCTGAAGGGGAGACAGAGAGAGGGTTAGAGACGCCGTCCTGAAGGGGGAGACAGAGAGAGGGTTAGAGACGCCGTCCTGAAGGGGGAGACAGAGAGAGGGTTAGAGACGCCGTCCTGAAGGGGGAGACAGAGAGAGGGTTAGAGACGCCGTCCTGAAGGGGGAGACAGAGAGAGGGTTAGAGACGCCGTCCTGAAGGGGAGACAGAGAG
The DNA here is from genome assembly GCF_951799975.1 of Gobius niger. Taxonomy (NCBI): domain Eukaryota; kingdom Metazoa; phylum Chordata; class Actinopteri; order Gobiiformes; family Gobiidae; genus Gobius; species Gobius niger. Next base: position 3,142,950 of record NC_136861.1, read on the forward strand.
AGGGTTAGAGACGCCGTCCTGAAGGGGGAGACAGAGAGAGGGTTAGAGACGCCGTCCTGAAGGGGAGACAGAGAGAGGGTTAGAGACGCCGTCCTGAAGGGGGAGACAGAGAGAGGGTTAGAGACGCCGTCCTGAAGGGGGAGACAGAGAGAGGGTTAGAGACGCCGTCCTGAAGGGGGAGACAGAGAGAGGGTTAGAGACGCCGTCCTGAAGGGGGAGACAGAGAGAGGGTTAGAGACGCCGTCCTGAAGGGGAGACAGAGAGAGGGTTAGAGACGCCGTCCTGAAGGGGGAGACAGAGAGAGGGCTAGAGACGCCGTCCTGAAGGGGAGACATAGAGAGAGTTAGAGACGCCGTCCTGAAGGGGGAGACAGAGAGAGGGTTAGAGACGCCGTCCTGAAGGGGGAGACAGAGAGAGAGTTAGAGACGCCGTCCTGAAGGGGAGACAGAGAGAGGGTTAGAGACGCCGTCCTGAAGGGGGAGACAGAGAGAGGGTTAGAGACCCCCCTGGACCCCCCCTGGACTCACCTGGACCCCCATGGTGTAGCTGTAGCTCTGGGGCAGCTCCGTGGACGTGCTCCTCCAGTGAAGGATCCCTCTGACGCTGCGGCTCATGCTCCTCAGAGAAAAACGCTTCTTCAGCTTCTTAGACCCGTGGCCTTTGGAACTGAAACAGGAGAGAACCACGACTGAGACAAGAGAACCACGACTGAGACAAGAGAGAACCACGACTGAGACAAGAGAGAACCACGACTGAGACAAGAGAGAACCACGACTGAGACAGGAGAGAACCACGACTGAGACAAGAGAGAACCACGACTGAAACAAGAGTGAACCACGACTGAAACAAGAGAGAACCACGACTGAAACAGGAGAGAACCACGACTGAAACAAGAGTGAACCACGACTGAAACAAGAGAGAACCACGACTGAAACAAGAGAGAACCACGACTGAAACAAGAGAGAACCACGACTGAAACAAGAGAGAACCACGACTGAGACAGGAGAGAACCACGACTGAGACAGGAGAGAACCACGACTGAGACAAGAGAGAACCACGACTGAAACAAGAGAGAACCACGACTGAAACAAGAGAGAACCACGACTGAGACAAGAGAGAACCACGACTGAGACAAGAGAGAACCACGACTGAGACAAGAGAGAACCACGACTGAGACAGGAGAGAACCACGACTGAAACAAGAGTGAACCACGACTGAAACAAGAGAGAACCACGACTGAGACAAGAGAGAACCACGACTGAGACAGCAGAGAACCACGACTGAAACAAGAGTGAACCACGACTGAAACAAGAGAGAACCACGACTGAGACAAGAGAGAACCACGACTGAGACAAGAGAGAACCACGACTGAGACAGCAGAGAACCACGACTGAAACAAGAGAGAACCACGACTGAAACAAGAGTGAACCATGACGGAGACAGGAGAGAACCACGACTGAGACAAGAGAGAACCACGACTGAGACAAGAGAGAACCACGACTGAGACAAGAGAGAACCACGACTGAGACAAGAGAGAACCACGACTGAAACAAGAGAGAACCACGACTGAGACAAGAGAGAACCACGACTGAGACAAGAGAGAACCACGACTGAGACAAGAGAGAACCACGACTGAAACAAGAGAGAACCACGACTGAGACAAGAGAGAACCACGACTGAGACAAGAGAGAACCACGACTGAGAAAGGAGAGAACCACGACTGAAACAAGAGAGAACCACGACTGAGACAAGAGAGAACCACGACTGAGACAAGAGAGAACCACGACTGAGAAAGGAGAGAACCACGACTGAGACAAGAGAGAACCACGACTGAAACAGGAGAGAACCACGACTGAAACAAGAGAGAACCACGACTGAGACAAGAGAGAACCACGACTGAGACAAGAGAGAACCACGACTGAGACAAGAGAGAACCACGACTGAGACAAGAGAGAACCACGACTGAGACAAGAGAGAACCACGACTGAGACAAGAGAGAACCACGACTGAGACAAGAGAGAACCACGACTGAAACAAGAGAGAACCACGACTGAGACAGGAGAGAACCACGACTGAAACAAGAGAGAACCACGACTGAGACAAGAGAGAACCACGACTGAGACAAGAGAGAACCACGACTGAGACAAGAGAGAACCACGACTGAGACAAGAGAGAACCACGACTGAAACAAGAGAGAACCACGACTGAGACAGGAGAGAACCACGACTGAAACAGGAGAGAACCACGACTGAGACAAGAGAGAACCACGACTGAGACAAGAGAGAACCACGACTGAGACAAGAGAGAACCACGACTGAAACAGGAGAGAACCACGACTGAAACAAGAGAGAACCACGACTGAAACGAGAGAGAACCACGACTGAGACAAGAGAGAACCACGACTGAGACAAGAGAGAACCACGACTGAAACAAGAGAGAACCACGACTGAGACAAGAGAGAACCAAGACTGAAACAGGAGGGATCTCTCGTTTCTCCACAGATGAACTCCTGAGACGTATAGGTCGTACCTCTGGCTGTTGTGCGCCGTGCCGTCGGCGCCCTCCCCAGGCTCCTCCCCCTCTCGGTCCTCCGTCTCTTCCCCGATGGACGCCGCTCCCGTCCAGCCGTCGTCCTCCGGCTCCCCGTTGCCCGCCGGTCTGCGCCCGTTGTTGCCGCCCACGGAGGAGCAGCAGGAGGAGGAGGAGGAGGGCGGGTGCCCCGGGGCGTGGGGGTCCAGGCGGGAGGAGGCGCAGGGCGGTTTGGACAGGACCCGCGGAGGCGCAGACAGCGGGGACAGCGCCTCGTCGTCCTCCAGAGACGTGGCGTCGGACTGAGGCGCCCACGAGCAGAGCTGCAGAGGAGGGGGCGGGGTTAGACAGCGTCAACAGAGAACGGCAGGGGGCGGGGCTAAAGTTTGGTCCCTCTGTCTGCACATGCGCCCTGTGTATACGTCGCCCACAAAGGAAATGACCATATTTGGATCACAGCGTCATCTCGGTCACAGCCTTTCCTGCTACACGTGGATAATAGGGAGGCACCGATACCACTTTTCCTAAAACCGATACGAGTACTTTGATTTAAGTACTCGCCGATACCGAATACCGATACGAGTACAAGGCATTTTCTTCAACATTCTTACTTTTTGGTTTGTAATGAGTTAATTTACTCGTGTACATTTCCTTAAGTAAAGTAGGCGACACATTTAAGAGCAGTTATATTAGAATTGTGCTGATGCCATTTATTTATTTATTTTATATTCATTCAATATAACTTTATATTTTTATGTCTCTGTCCATCATAGACAGAAAAGCCCATGTCCTAAAGCTCCCAATGCCTGAGCTTTATTCATTTATGTATTTTTATTTAACAATAGTATTGAGATGTTTCTTAAATGGTCTCTTTTCGTCTTTATTTCAGCTCCTGTAGATTTTCTTGTGTGTTTGTAGTAACTTAGCGAGAAGCTACAGCGTTTTCATTGTTCTGCTGCAGCTCATTTTCCTCAATATAAACATGCTGTATGTTTTTAATCTGGATTTTCTGAGGACTTTTTAGTCGCTGGGTTAGTTTTTCAGATGAATAAACCCCTGGGCATAAAACGGCGTCAGAATGGCCAAAGCTGCTAGCCGCGAGTTAGCATCGTTAGCCTGTATGTTGTAAACACTGCAGCGAGTTAGCATCGTTAGCCTGTATGTTGTAAACACTGCAGCGAGTTAGCAACGTTAGCCTGTATGTTGTAAACACTGCAGCGAGTTAGCATCGTTAGCCTGTATGTTGTAAACACTGCAGCGAGTTAGCAACGTTAGCCTGTATGTTGTAAACACTGCAGCGAGTTAGCATCGTTAGCCTGTATGTTGTAAACACTGCAGCGAGCTAGCATCGTTAGCCTGTATGTTGTAAACACTGCAGCGAGTTAGCAACGTTAGCCTGTATGTTGTAAACACTGCAGCGAGTTAGCAACGTTAGCCTGTATGTTGTAAACACTGCAGCGAGTTAGCATCGTTAGCCTATATGTTGTAAACACTGCAGCGAGTTAGCAACGTTAGCCTGTATGTTGTAAACACTGCAGCGAGTTAGCGACGTTAGCCTGTATGTTGTAAACACTGCAGCGAGTTAGCAACGTTAGCCTGTATGTTGTAAACACTGCAGCGAGTTAGCGACGTTAGCCTGTATGTTGTAAACACTGCAGCGAGTTAGCAACGTTAGCCTGTATGTTGTAAACACTGCAGCGAGTTAGCATCGTTAGCCTGTATGTTGTAAACACTGCAGCGAGTTAGCATCGTTAGCCTGTATGTTGTAAACACTGCAGCGAGTTAGCATCGTTAGCCTGTATGTTGTAAACACTGCAGCGAGTTAGCGACGTTAGCCTGTATGTTGTAAACACTGCAGCGAGTTAGCGACGTTAGCCTGTATGTTGTAAACACTGCAGACGCTGCAGCGAGTTAGCCTGTATGTTGTAAACACTGCAGCGAGTTAGCAACGTTAGCCTGTATGTTGTAAACACTGCAGCGAGTTAGCGACGTTAGCCTGTATGTTGTAAACACTGCAGCGAGTTAGCGACGTTAGCCTGTATGTTGTAAACACTGCAGACGCTGCAGCGAGTTAGCAACGTTAGGCTGTATGTTGTAAACACTGCAGCGAGTTAGCAACGTTAGCCTGTATGTTGTAAACACTGCAGCGAGTTAGCGACGTTAGCCTGTATGTTGTAAACACTGCAGCGAGTTAGCAACGTTAGCCTGTATGTTGTAAACACTGCAGCGAGTTAGCATCGTTAGCCTGTATGTTGTAAACACTGCAGCGAGTTAGCATCGTTAGCCTGTATGTTGTAAACACTGCAGCGAGTTAGCATCGTTAGCCTGTATGTTGTAAACACTGCAGCGAGTTAGCATTGTTAGCCTGTATGTTGTAAACACTGCAGCGAGTTAGCGACGTTAGCCTGTATGTTGTAAACACTGCAGCGAGTTAGCGACGTTAGCCTGTATGTTGTAAACACTGCAGACGCTGCAGCGAGTTAGCCTGTATGTTGTAAACACTGCAGCGAGTTAGCATTGTTAGCCTGTATGTTGTAAACACTGCAGCGAGTTAGCGACGTTAGCCTGTATGTTGTAAACACTGCAGACGCTGCAGCGAGTTAGCAACGTTAGGCTGTATGTTGTAAACACTGCAGCGAGTTAGCAACGTTAGCCTGTATGTTGTAAACACTGCAGCGAGTTAGCGACGTTAGCCTGTATGTTGTAAACACTGCAGCGAGTTAGCAACGTTAGCCTGTATGTTGTAAACACTGCAGCGAGTTAGCATCGTTAGCCTGTATGTTGTAAACACTGCAGCGAGTTAGCATCGTTAGCCTGTATGTTGTAAACACTGCAGCGAGTTAGCATCGTTAGCCTGTATGTTGTAAACACTGCAGCGAGTTAGCATTGTTAGCCTGTATGTTGTAAACACTGCAGCGAGTTAGCGACGTTAGCCTGTATGTTGTAAACACTGCAGCGAGTTAGCGACGTTAGCCTGTATGTTGTAAACACTGCAGACGCTGCAGCGAGTTAGCGACGTTAGCCTGTATGTTGTAAACACTGCAGCGAGTTAGCAACGTTAGCCTGTATGTTGTAAACACTGCAGCGAGTTAGCGACATTAGCCTGTATGTTGTAAACACTGCAGACGCTGCAGCGAGTTAGCAACGTTAGGCTGTATGTTGTAAACACTGCAGCGAGTTAGCGACGTTAGCCTGTATGTTGTAAACACTGCAGATGCTGCAGCGCTAACAACATTAAGCTCTGGTTAAATCCAGCTCAGACTCTGGGTGCGCCTCGTAGCTGCGCCTCGTCAAATGGTATCGGGTTCTGGTATCGGGACCTCGTGAATGAGTACAAGCATGTGGTATCGGCCCGATACCCGATACTGATATCGGTGCATCCCTAGTGGATACCAAACCTGTCAGCATTTGTGAATGAAGAAGAAGTGGGAAAGACCAGACACAGACATGTTGAGGACATTTACATTTTACATCTACAATTTTTTTTGTCTAAACTCCAAAATGTTTACATTTTTTCCAAAAATTTTCCGATTTCAAATTTTTTTTCTTCTACATTTTCCAAACTTTCACACCCCGAAAAAGTTTTAAAAAAAAACTTTCAAAATTTTCCCCCCAAAATTTCAAATTATAATTTTTTTCAAATTTTCCCAGTAGAGAAATGCCCAGACTTGGATCACAGCCTTTCCTGCTACACGTGGATACCAAACATCTCCACATTGATCACTGTAAGTTTTCCCCTCTCGCCTCGATCAGGATTTGGACTCACCGTCTCCTCTCTCCCGGCGCCGGCCGAGCTCTGCGGCGCCCCCTGCAGCTCGCTCTGGAAGTGCCGCACGAACCTGTCGGTGAAGCGGCGGCAGAAGGCGGCGGCCGAGTCCGGCGAGTAGTGCGGGTTCTCCAGGAGGAACGCCCGGAAGTGGCGCGCGAAGTCTCCGGCCGCCACCCGCGCGTGCAGCTCGCAGAACTCCGTCCAGCTGAGGCACGGCGAGGGCGACGGCGTGGGCGTGTCCGACAGCGAGGACAGGTGCGACGACAGGGGCGGGGCCGGGGGCGTGTCCGGCGGCAGCGGCGGCAGCAGCGCGGGGGGGGGCGTCGTCAGGGCGGGGAGCGGGGAGGGGCGGGGCATCAGCGGCAGGAGCGAGGGCGAGGGCGGGGAGGGCGACGGCGAGGGCGAGGGGGGCAGCGGCGAGGAGTCGGCCGCGCGGGGGCTGGGCGGGGTCAGCAGCGAGCCGTTCATGTTGTCCGTAAAGCGAGACGACGGGGGAGTCAGAGATCCAACATGGCGGCCGCAAAGGGATCGTTTAAATTCACTCTTTTGAATTCGCTTTTTCAACGTGGGAGGGAATTCGCTCTTTGAACGCCTGCCGGTCTGGCGTTTCCAACATGGCGGTCAGAAATGCTTCAAAATAGTGATGTTTTTCTCCAGAGACAAAGTCAGTCCTGGACGTCCAACATGGCCGCCAGTAAAAACTAACAAAAACTTCACATTTTTTTCTTACGGAGGAACAAAACGAATCCAAAATGGCGGAAAAGGGAAGTGAAAATTCTCTTCAATAAAAATAAATAAACGTTTTCAGTCTCGTGTGTGGGGGAGGGGTTCCGTACTTCAGGCTTCAGTCGTGGTTCTGGTGAAATGCTAAAGTTCTTCAGTCGAAAGTGGCTTCATTCATAAGTACTTGAAATGTGGAGGTTTTTAAATAGAAAGTCTGAAAGTGCTTAGAACGGCGTGGAGGGAGGAGGAGGAGCACTGCGGTTACTCCCGGGGTGGTGGGCCCGGCGGCGGTCGGTCGTGAGAGCCATGTTCGAGGAGGTGGAGGAGGTGGAGGAACACGGAGCTACATGGTGCGAAGGATCCGAGGGGGAAAACGCCGCAGGAGGAGTCGCCTCGAGGTCGGAGTTCAGGGAAATGGACGCTCATGCTGCGGAAAGACAGAGAAGAAGAAGTAGTTCAGTATCTTCATGATCGGGGGGGGGGGGGGGGGGGTTTCTGTGGAGGCAGAGCTGACGCCGTGGAAACACAACAGGTTTTTAAGCTGAATAAACAAACCTTCAGCTGCCGGGTCATATACAGGGGAGGAAATACACACAAATTTAAGACTTTTTAAGACCTTTCTAAGTCCACAAAATCTCAAAAATAAGACCTGTTTTTGAACGTGCAATATATAAATGGACTGTGAAGAAAATCACCGTCACAAAAATCCAAGTGTCAAACTGTTGATTTCGATTTTACAGTGGGATGAACAAATGTAAGGACTTCATTTTTCACATTAGGCATTTTAACCTCTTAAGTCCCGCCTGAACCGAGAGCATTTTCTCCAGTTTGGCTTTACCCCAATCCAAAAGCTTCTGGAAAAAAGCTGTGAAAATAGCAACAAAACTGAGACGAAAACAATGATGAAAATGTCACAAAAATGTCACAAGAAATTGACGAAAAAATGACGAAAAAATGACAAAAAAAGGACGAAAAAATGACAAAAAAGTGACAAAAAAAGTGACAAAAAATGACAAAAAAATGACGAAAAAATGACAAAAAAATGACAAAAAATGACAAAAAATGACAAAAATGTGACGAAAAAATGACAAAAATGTGACAAAAATGTGACAAAAAATTGACAAACAAATGACAAAAAAATGACAAAAAATGTGATTAAAAAATGACAAAAAATGACAAAAAAAATGACGAAAAAATGACAAAAATGTGACAAAAATGTGACAAAAAAATGACAAAAATGTGACAAAAATGTGACAAAAAAGTGACAAAAATGTGACAAAAAAATGACAAAAATGTGACAAAAAAGTGACAAAAAAGTGACAAAAAAGTGACGAAAAAATGACGAAAAAATGACAAAAAAGTGACAAAAAAGTGACAAAAAAGTGACAAAAAAATGACGAAAAAATGACAAAAATGTGACAAAAAAATGACAAAAAAGTTACGAAAAAATGACAAAACGTGACAAAAAAGTGACAAAAAAGTGACAAAAAAATGACAAAAAAGTGACAAAAAAGTGACAAAAAAATGACGAAAAAATGACAAAACGTGACAAAAAAGTGACAAAAAAGTGACAAAAAAGTGACAAAAAAATTACGAAAAAATGACAAAAATGTGACGAAAAAATGACAAAAAAGTGACAAAAAAGTGACGAAAAAATGACGAAAAAATGACAAAAAAGTGACAAAAAAGTGACGAAAAAATGACGAAAAAGTGACAAAAATGTGACAAAAAAATGACAAAAAAGTGACGAAAAAATGACAAAAATGTGACAAAAATGTGACCAAAAAATGACAAAAATGAGACAAAAAAGTGACAAAAAAGTGACAAAAAAGTGACAAAAAAATGACGAAAAAATGACAAAAATGTGACAAAAATGTGACAAAAAAGTGACAAAAAAGTGACAAAAAAATGACAAAAATGTGACAAAAAAATGACAAAAAAATTACAAAAATGTGATTAAAAAATGACAAAAAAATGACAAAAATGTGATAAAAAATTGACCAAAAATGAGTTGAATACCCAACAAAAAAATGATCTGATAACGTCAGATCTCTCGGTCCAAAAAACCCACTGAAGTCAGCAGAGTTTAGGAATCCAGAACATGACCGAGGTGTGGCTGATGGATCCGTAATGCTGCTGTCGGGGGAAAGATACGTCCAATATGAAACAACGTGGAGATAATCCTTCACTGTAAATATCCAACTCAAGGTCATGAACGGCAGAATTCACAATAAAGTTTGTCCAAATGTTAAAAACACAAAGCGAACGCTCCTCTGTGAAAGTCCTGTTACTTTAGAAACACGTTTCTCACTTTGTTCATCAAAACATCTGACAAACAAGTTTAGAAAACACAAAACCCGGACTAGATTCTGGCCTAATAATAATATCATTTAAATAATGATGATCATTAATTAGTTGTAAAGTTGACAGTGTGTTGTTCTTTGCAAACGAGTGGAAAAGCTGCTTTTATTTTTTAGAAACAGTGAATGTTTAGCAGCTCAAGTATTACAAAGCATTTTAAATACACAAACTAAATATCTGTTGTTTTCTTTCAGTCGATAATTGTGAGTAATTATTCAATCTCAATATTCTTATTATGGGATAAGGTTGTTAACCTCTTAACTCCCGCCTGAACCGAGAGCATTTTCTCCAGTTCAGCTTTACCCAAATCCTGTAGGCCAGTGTAACACCTCATTTGAAAGCTAAGACCAACAAAACTAAATTGATCTTTTTCCTCACATCATCAGATTTTTTTTTCATCCCTGTTTTTGTTGGGCAGTCGTCTCATTTTTGTCAAATATTGGTGACTTTTTTGTCACTTTTACGTCCATTTTTTCTCCATTTTTTGTCAATTTTTTCTCCATTTTTTGTCAAATTTTTGTCAATTTTTGTAAATTTTTTGTCACTTTTTTGACAAATTTTTCTATTTTTTTGTGTCCATTTTGTGTCAAATTATTCGCATTCTTTTTGTCAAATTTTTGTCCATTTTTGTCATTTTTTTAAACATTTTTTGTAAATTTTTTCTCACTTTTTCGTCAATTTTTCCTCACTTTTTTCACATTTCCATCATTGTTTTCGTCTCAGTTTTGTTGCTATTTTCACAGATTTTTTCCAGAACCTTTTGGATTGGGGTAAAGCTGGAGAAAATGCTCTCGGTTCAGGCGGGAGTTAAGGGGTTAAAATGCCTAAAAAATGAAGCTCTTACATTTGTACATCCCACTGTGAAATAAAAAACAACAGTTTGACTCTTGGATTTTCTTTACAGTCCATTTATATATTGCACGTTCAAAAACAGGTCTTATTTTTGAGATTTTGTGCTCTTAAAAAGGTCTTAAAAAGGTCTTAAATTTGACTTGTCCGACTCTGCAGATCCCCTGGTCTTTGTCGTGTGTTTGTGGAGGTTCAGAGACAGAGTCATAAAGATCCTGAAGAAGCAGCTCAACTGAACGATATTTATGTCCGATATCTCGATACCTCATTACTAATATATAACTACGGGTTCTGTGAAAACCAAGCAAAAACATCATAATACAGAAGAGTGGCACCGAGAGCCTCCACAGCTGCAGCACAGAGGAGGAGCTACAGGAGGACGGGACAAACGAGGAGGTATCCGGGCAAGAACCTTCTGTTCTTCTGGCAAATGGACCTTCACTGGAGAAAAGCTCTTCAGAAGATGGTGAGAGACTGTTGTGGAGCTGCTGTGTTCATTTCATCGACTAAAATATTGTCTTAATTTTAGTCAAAGTGATATTTTTGTGACTAAAATTGGATTAAAACTAAATATAAAGTTTCTCACGAGACGAAAACTGTGGCTAAAATGTCCAGATGCTCAGTTGACTTCTGTCTATCTTCTATCAAGGCCTGAAAACGCATTGATTTAAAAAGGCCGATTCGGACTAATTTGTTTGTTTGCTGCTTTGTTTTATGTGAATGTTCTTTTTGTTTTTATTTGATTTTATTCTTCTATTGTAGCACTTTGAGGTTTCGTTGAAATGTAAAGTGCAATATAAATAAAATGTATTATTATACACCCTGGCTTTTTAATGCACCTCACAAAATAAGGCAATCAATCAAAAAACACTAAAACATGTAAAAATAATAATGATAATAATTATGAAAACAAATAAATAAGTAGATAAATCACTATTGCAATGGCAATGTGGTCATGGAAATGACAGCAAGAAGAAACATGATATTTTGGAGAATGCAATCATCATCATCATTGTTAAGGTGATGGTGAAAATAGTAAAATACAAGGCATCAGTGATGTATGTATATGCGTGTGTATATATGTCTATGTATGTATGCACATATATATGTATATTATAAAAATATAAGAAATGCAATACTTAAAGAATGATGTAAATCAATAGAATGGTGACGGGGTTTTATAAGTAATGACTGGTTATGGTATTTCGTGAATGGGAAAGAAACATGAAAACAATAATAACAATAACAACCATAAGTAATAATGTGTTGTAATGTGTGTTGTAACACTATTATTATCACCCCATTGGGGACCGCAGCTGGAAAGTAAAAAGAATCTTGAATTCGGGGTAGGCACCTATAAGCTTTCTTGCTTCGGCCGACTCCCTTTGAGTTTTTCTGTTCTGTGACTAAGTAATGTAAATAATGTAAACAATGTAAATATAATGACTCAAATAAATCAAATCATTATTATCTATTGTCCGCCTGAAAGAGCCTCCGATCATTAAATCCTCTAAAGGAGCAGGAACAACATTAAATATGATTATAATGAAGATTATTCAAAATCCACTAAAACTAGACTCAAATTTAAGATATGTTTTTACTAAATCTCGACTAAAATTGAATTACACTTTCGTAAACAGTTAAAATATGCCGTCAAAATGCACAGTGGTGGAGCGGAGGGAGCTGCGCAGGAGCCGATCAGTGCAGGACACCACGCTCTGACACAGGGACAGCCCCGGGAGACGCTGCATCGTTTCAGAGGAGGCTCATTAAACTTGATTTAAAACCGTCTCATAATCACACAGTGCAAAATAAACAGTAAACTCCACTTCAGCTTTACCCAAATCTAAAGAGCTTCTGGACTGGAGAGGCTTAGACTTACAAAGTGGTCATGTTTTCATGTCAGAGCTGCTTTTTACATTGATTCTTTAACACTTTATTTTCCTATTTTGATGTTTTTTTTACTTACACGCCTTTAGATTTGGGTAAAGCAGAGCAGGAGCAAAGGACGCTTCGCTTAGATTCGGGTAAAGCCGGACTGGAGGAAACGCGCTCGGTTAACGCGGGGGTTAAGAGGTTAAACCAGCGTTAGCCGCGATGCTAACAGGGGTCCACCTCGCTTCAGCATGCTAACGCCCGGGAGCGAGCTTAACCCCGGGAGTCGCGCTCTGACCCCGGGCCGGGACCCCCCCTCGCCCCCCCCGGGGGTCCTCTCTGCGGGATGACGCGACACCGACTCACCCGGAGGAAACACGGGAGGTTTACGGGGAGCTAACGCGGCTAACGGCTAGCACCTGCTGGCTAACGGTTATTGCCCTGCTCTGTGGATGCGGGGCTGTTTTAAGGGGCTGTTTTGGGGGGATTCGCGGGGGGGGGGGTTACCTGGGGAGATGTGCCCGGGCTCCACGCACGCTCCTCGGGGTGAATGTCCTCCATGAGTCCCGCTCTGGCACCAGTTTCACGGAGAAAAGCACATTTTGTCAAAGCTTGTTGTTGTTGCTAAATCTGAGTGTTGCTAAGCCTGGCCTCTTCTTCTTCTTCTTCGGCGGAGGCGGACGGACTCAGCGCGCTACCGCCACCCTCCGGACACACTGGGTCATCACATCAGCGAGCGAGCCCCTTAACTCCCGCCTGAACCGAGCACATTTTCTCCAGTTTGGCTTTACCCCAATCCAAAAGCTACTGGAAAAAAGCTGAGATGAAAACAATGATGGAAATGGACAAAAAATTGACGAAAAAAAAAAAAGGGACAAAAAATGACCAAAAAAATTACAAAAATGTGATAAAAATTTGACAAAAAAATTACAAAAATGTGAGCAAAAAATGATCAAAATGTAACAAAAAATGACAAAAATTTGATACAAAAAAAAACAATTGACGAAAAAAATGAAAAAAATGACCCAAAAAATGACAACAATGTACAGAATGTGACAAAAAATGTGATAAAAATGTGATAAAAATGGACGAAAAAATTACAAAAAAATTACAAAAAAATTACAAAAAATGTGACAAAAAATTTACTGAAAAATTACTAAAATGTAACAAAAAAATGACAAAAATGTGACTAAAGTGAGTTGAATACCCAACAAAACAAAAAATGTGATGACGTGAGGAAAAAGATCACCTCGGTTCAGGCGGGAGTTAAGAGGTTAAAAACTGTATTACTTTTTTCAGTAGTTAAGGAATACAACAAGGGTAGGCCACGTATGGCCCGCAGGCTAAATCCGGCCCTCCAGCACAGAACCTCTGGCCCTCAGGAAGTTTTGAATGATTTTGAAAATCAAATGCCTGTTAGAGTTCTGAGAAATGTGTGAAATACAGTCAATTCTTTCCACATGCAGTTAGGCAGGGCTGGACTGGCAGAAAAAATCGGCCCGGGACTTTTGAGTCAAGACCGGCCCTGTAAAAAAAAAAAAACAGTCATATTCAATGCAATAGTGGAGGTGATGAGCAAAACAATGAGCCCTTGGCTTGAACTAAAACAGTATAAGCTACAAATCGAGGACAACATTTTGTTTCTGCCGAATTCAAGCTCACACCTCAGAGACTCAACACTTTCATCTTGTCATTTATAACTTGAAGGAACTTTTGTAAAACTTCTAAACAATCTTAAAATGTGAGTTCCGTTAATGAAGTTCCTCTCGCGACTGTGACACAAATAAACTTCTCCAAACCACATGATCGACTGTAGATGAAGATGAAACAGTAAAACTCACCACAGAGTCAGAGACGTGAGGAGTGTGAACAGAAATCACAAAAAGCCAAACTTTGTAAATCCTTTCAATGGAAACTAGAAGATTTACAAACTGCACTGACGACGAGTCACCTGACAACTCCCAGCATGCACTTCTCTGCAAACATTTGTATTAAATGTATAAAAATAGAGGTCTGAGGTTCTGTGGGTCCTGGAGGGAGTTACAATAAACTATTTCCTCTTATATTCACAGTGTGAGGGGCATGAGTGTTATGTCCCAGAGGCCCATCGCTCATTATAGAGATTATCTGAACCAGGACTCAAGAAAGGCCACCAGAGGGCGTCACATCCCCCTAGTGGAGGAGTTGTGTAAATGCATCTATGTAAAGACAGATTCTCCAATGGCTTTTCCCGCTAATTGTGGGCCGGTGTTAAGGTATAACGGGCCTTATCTCGGTCTGACCGGCCCAAAAGTACGTCGGCCCACCGGGAAAACCCCCGGATCTCCCGATGGCCCGTCCAGCCCTGCTGTTCGGTCACAGGGCCGTGTACGGTTCATTTGTTTTTTCAATACCGATACCTGAACGACACTCAAATGTTTGTCATTCAGAACCAGAACCAGAACAATAATGTGTGGAAGATCTGCAGATTTACAATAACAGGTTCATCTCCATTGTCAAGAGTAGGATTTACTAAAGATCTGCTTCACTCTGAAGACTAAATGAACACATCAAAGAGGGAACAGAAACCCTTTCCCTGTGATTTTTACAGTTTGTCGACAGAGTCTCAGTCAGTGTTTAAGCTGCTCAAGACGTTAGCATGCTACCGGTTAGCAACTGTCATCAATCAACTGTCAATGACTTCAACACGATAAACAAATGTGTGTCTCATGTCTATGAACACTGAGGAAATCCTAACAGCTGGAGGAGGTCGGGTCCCCTTAGAACAGCTGGAGGAGGTCGGGTCTCCTTAGAACAGCTGGAGGAGGGCGGGTCCCCCCAGAACAGCTGGAGGAGGTCGGGTCCCCTTAGAACAGCTGGAGGAGGTCGGGTCCCCTTAGAACAGCTGGAGGAGGTCGGGTCCCCTTAGAACAGCTGGAGGAGGTCGGGTCCCCTTAGAACAGCTGGAGGAGGTGTGCGTGTATCGGGAAGTCTGGGATAAAGAGCCAGTGTTTGTTTCAGTTGCAAAAAAGCAAAAGATTTAGTCAAAGAATGAATTTCAGGTTTTTGTCTTTTTTTAGTCGATAGAAAAACTAAATCTGTGGTTTGATTTGTAAATGTGAAATGTCAGCGCTTCATGGAGAAAGGACTTCATTTGCTGTATTTATTACTGTAATTTATTATCCGGCTCTTCACAACGTAAGTAGAAGCTCCGTTGATTTGAATGGGATTTCCCAACGTTCTACCGGTCATTATTTTCTGATAAAGGACCTCTGAAAAAAATAATGACGCTGCCAATGGCACCGGAGTTGGTGTTTTCATATCACTCCACGCGTACGTAGTAGCGACACTATCTGTCCCGTCACTGCGAGAGAAGTCGGGGAATCGCTCGTGAAGTTAGCGTGAGTCTGACTTTCAACTTACCCAGAGATTCACCACCATTTCTCCAACTGCGCCTTCAACTAAGTAGCGTTCTATACATGATCTTTTACTTATTTAAGTGATGGATGTATTTCATTATTTACAAACTTATTCTACGTGTTTATGTCTTTATTACTGTTTCCCGTGTTCAGACCAGATGTGACCTGAGCCGGGCAGAGGATCAAAATAATCCACTCAGATGAGAATAAGTGATGTTGATGCACGTCTGTCCAGCAGGCGGCGCCAAAGACCAGGCCGAGGGAACGTTCAAGCATTTCAAGTTTTATTACCATCAAGTTCAGCAAGAATGTAAACAGACAAAGAAACAAAAACAATTGTGTTCACTTCATTTAAACAACAAAGTGAAGCATTCTCAGGAAGTGTCAGAAAAACTATAATCCCATCATGCACCTGGCTCCACCTGGCTCCTCCTCATCCTCCTCCTCATCCTCCTCCTTCTGAAACAGGAAACAGGAGTTAAGACGTTCAGGGAGACGTCCTGTGATTCAGGAACTCACCGTCTCCTCCAGCTCACGGCCAAGCTGCCGGCGGGGCACATTTCTGTTCGGGAGGTAAAGAGTGTTTTACACATTCTCACAGGGTTTACATGGACAGAGTCATCAGATCTCACCCCCCGCCTAAACCAAATGCATTCTGTCCACTTTGGTTGTTATATAGGCTTGTGCAGCACCTCATTTGAAAGCTAAGACCCACAAAACTGATCGTTTTCCTCACGTTGTTGCTGTGTTGTGTCACCTTTTGTATGTTTTTATTTTGGTCACTTTTGTTGAGTTTTTGTCACATTTTTTGTTTAATTTTTGTCACTTTTTTGTTGAATTTTTGTCACATTTTTTGTTGAATTTTTGTCACATTTTTTGTTGAATTTTTGTTGAGTTTTTGTCATTTTTTTGTTGAATTTTTGTCACATTTTTTGTTGAATTTTTGTCACTTTTTTGTTGAATTTTTGTTACTTTTTTGTTGAATTTTTGTCATTTTTTTGTTTAATTTTTGTTACATTTTTGTTGAATTTTTGTCACATTTTTGTTGAGTTTACATCCTTGTTTTCTTCTCATTTTTTGTGGCTGTTTTGGTGCTTTTTGATTGGGGTAAAGCCAAACTGGAGAAAATGGGCTCCGTTCAGGTGGGAGTTCAGAGGTTAAATGTCTCTCTCAAAATGGCTGTAGTGAATGTCTTGAAATAGGCCTCTGTCTCTTTAAGAACCTCTGAGCCTTTAGACACGCCCCCTCCACACGCTGTCTGTGGCATCAGTGGGGAGGGGGTTCTGCTGAGGAGCAGTGGTTGGTTACTTAAAGCTCGGAGGCGTCTCCAGGAGGTGGGGGCGTTCCTAGGAGGACTCAGGCAAACCTATCCCTAAAATGGCCGCCATCAGAGTTTTTACAGATTACTCAGAAATACGTGAATGTGCCAAGGCAACACTTCAGGCATGTTTTTAATGAGGGAGTGACAGAATAACATGATGGAAAGCTGGAAAAAGTCTATTTTGCAGAATACCCCCCCTTTAAGTCTCCAACATTATCGCTCAAATCCATAATACACGCTACACGACACATGTGAGTCTTTTATATGAAACTGTGTCATGTCTAAGAACATGAGAGAAAAGCCTCATGAGACCAGAGAAAACTGTGTGTGGGCGATTTCACAGGAAATATTAAAACTCTAAATTTACATAAGATCAATTTAAACACAGTTAAACAGTTAACCCCTTAACTCCCACCTGAACGGATCCCAGACAGTTTGGCTTTACCCTAATCAAAAAGCTTCTTGGGGAAAAGAAGCACCAAAACAGCCACAAAAAAAGAAAACAAGGATGTAAACGCAACAAAAAAGTGACAAAAACTCAACAAAAAAGTGACAAAAATTCAACAAAAATGTGACAAAAATTCAACAAAAAAGTGACAAAAATTCAACAAAAAAGTGACAAAAAATCAACAAAAAAGTGACAAAAATTCAACAAAAAAGTGACAAAAATTCAACAAAAAAATCACAAAAATTCAACAAAAAAATCACAAAAATTCAACAAAAAAGTGACAAAAATTCAACAAAAAAGTGACAAAAATTCAACAAAAAAGTGACAAAAATTCAACAAAAAAGTGACAAAAATTCAACAACAAAAATGACAAAAATTCAACAAAAAAATGACAAAAATTCAACAAGAAAATGACAAAAATTCAACAAGAAAATGACAAAAATTCAACAAAAAAATGACAAAAATTCAACAAAAAAAATGACAAAAATTCAACAAGAAAATGACAAAAATTCAACAAAAAATGACAAAAATTCAACAAAAAAAATGACAAAAATTCAACAAAAAATGACAAAAATCAACAAAAATGTGACAAAAATTAAACAAAAAAAGGACAAAAATTCAACAAAAAATGACAAAAATTCAACAAGAAAATAACAAAAATTCAACAAAAAAGTGACAAAAATTCAACAAAAAATGACAAAAATTCAACAAAAAAATGACAAAAATTCAACAACAAAAAAAAAGGTGACGCAACACGAGGAAAAAGATGTCGGTCCGGCTAAAGTAAAGTGTGACTCAGCCTCATGAACAGTTTCAGTTTGGGGTTCTCACTCACAGAACAGTTTCAGTTTGGGGTTCTCACTCACAGAACAGTTTCAGTTTGGGGTTCTCACTCACAGAACAGTTTCAGTTTGGGGTTCTCACTCACAGAACAGTTTCAGTTTTGGGTTCTCACTCACAGAACAGTTTCAGTTTGGGTTCTCACTCACAGAACAGTTTCAGTTTGGGGTTCTCACTCACAGAACAGTTTCAGTTTTGGGTTCTCACTCACAGAACAGTTTCAGTTTTGGGTTCTCACTCACAGAACAGTTTCAGTTTGGGGTTCTCACTCACAGAACAGTTTCAGTTTGGGGTTCTCACTCACAGAACAGTTTCAGTTTTGGGTTCTCACTCACAGAACAGTTTCAGTTTGGGGTTCTCACTCACAGAACAGTTTCAGTTTTGGGTTCTCACTCACAGAACAGTTTCAGTTTGGGGTTCTCACTCACAGAACAGTTTCAGTTTTGGGTTCTCACTCACAGAACAGTTTCAGTTTGGGGTTCTCACTCACAGAACAGTTTCAGTTTGGGTTCTCACTCACAGAACAGTTTCAGTTTGGGGTTCTCACTCACAGAACAGTTTCAGTTTGGGGTTCTCACTCACAGAACAGTTTCAGTTTGGGGTTCTCACTCACAGAACAGTTTCAGTTTGGGTTCTCACTCACAGAACAGTTTCAGTTTGGGTTCTCACTCACAGAACAGTTTCAGTTTGGGGTTCTCACTCACAGAACAGTTTCAGTTTTGGGTTCTCACTCACAGAACAGTTTCAGTTTGGGGTTCTCACTCACAGAACAGTTTCAGTTTGGGGTTCTCACTCACAGAACAGTTTCAGTTTGGGTTCTCACTCACAGAACAGTTTCAGTTTGGGTTCTCACTCACAGAACAGTTTCAGTTTGGGGTTCTCACTCACAGAACAGTTTCAGTTTGGGGTTCTCACTCACAGAACAGTTTCAGTTTGGGGTTCTCACTCACAGAACAGAACAGTTTCAGTTTGGGGTTCTCACTCACAGAACAGTTTCAGTTTGGGTTCTCACTCACAGAACAGTTTCAGTTTGGGGTTCTCACTCACAGAACAGTTTCAGTTTGGGGTTCTCACTCACAGAACAGTTTCAGTTTGGGGTTCTCACTCACAGAACAGTTTCAGTTTGGGGTTCTCACTCACAGAACAGTTTCAGTTTGGGGTTCTCACTCACAGAACAGTTTCAGTTTGGGGTTCTCACTCACAGAACAGTTTCAGTTTGGGTTCTCACGCACAGAACAGTTTCAGTTTGGGGTTCTCACTCACAGAACAGTTTCAGTTTGGGGTTCTCACTCACAGAACAGTTTCAGTTTGGGGTTCTCACTCACAGAACAGTTTCAGTTTGGGGTTCTCACTCACAGAACAGTTTCAGTTTGGGGTTCTCACTCACAGAACAGTTTCAGTTTGGGTTCTCACTCACAGAACATCAGTTTGGGTTCTCACTCACAGAACAGTTTCAGTTTGGGGTTCTCACTCACAGAACAGTTTCAGTTTTGGGTTCTCACTCACAGAACAGTTTCAGTTT
Source organism: Gobius niger (assembly GCF_951799975.1). Classification (NCBI taxonomy): domain Eukaryota; kingdom Metazoa; phylum Chordata; class Actinopteri; order Gobiiformes; family Gobiidae; genus Gobius; species Gobius niger. The sequence continues at coordinate 3,162,585 of NC_136861.1, forward strand.
GGGGTTCTCACTCACAGAACAGTTTCAGTTTGGGGTTCTCACTCACAGAACAGTTTCAGTTTGGGTTCTCACTCACAGAACAGTTTCAGTTTGGGTTCTCACTCACAGAACAGTTTCAGTTTGGGGTTCTCACTCACAGAACAGTTTCAGTTTGGGGTTCTCACTCACAGAACAGTTTCAGTTTGGGGTTCTCACTCACAGAACAGAACAGTTTCAGTTTGGGGTTCTCACTCACAGAACAGTTTCAGTTTGGGTTCTCACTCACAGAACAGTTTCAGTTTGGGGTTCTCACTCACAGAACAGTTTCAGTTTTGGGTTCTCACTCACAGAACAGTTTCAGTTTGGGGTTCTCACTCACAGACGGCTGGTTGACGTAGTCGCCTTCGCCGTCGTCGCTGCTGTCGCTGTCGCTGCCTGAAAACACCAGAGTTAAAGGAGCTCGACGGGGGGGGGGGGGCAAAGTGGGACTTACTGTCGTCCTTTGGATAATTATCTGAGGACAGAAACACAACATCTCAGCTCGGGCTTCTCATTTAAAGGGTACTTTTACTTCAGTAATACTGGTACAGGTGAAGCAGTGTGTGTGGAGGGGGCGGGACTTACGGTGGGCGTCGCTCGTCACGTTCAGATAATCCGAAGAGTCTGAGGAGCAAAAACACGGGTTTAAGTCTGGCCCCTGAAACGAGCCGCTCTGATTGGCCGAGGGCTCACCTGAGTCCACGTTCACGTACGGGTGTTCTGCAGAGAGCAATGACATCATCACTACCGCTGCTGCCGTTAGCGCTTAGCATGTAGCATGTAGCATTTAGCATGGAGCCAACAAACAAAAGAGCTCTGGCCCTCGTAACCCCCACCAGAGCCGAGCACATTCTCTCCACTTTGGCTTCACCCAAATCTGAAGCTTCTCCACAAAAAGGGTCAAACTAGCGACGAAAACGAGGATGAAAACAGAACAAGCCACAAAAAAGTGACACAAAAAGCAACAAAGAAGCAGCAGAAGAGCGACAAAAACGTGGAAAAAGCCTCTGTTTCATAGGTGTCCGCAGGGCTGGACGGGCCATCGGGAGATTGGGGGGTTTTCCCGGTGGGCCGACGTGCTTTTGGGCCGGTCAGACCGAGATAAGGCCCGTTATACCTTAACGCCGGCCCACAATTAGCGGGACAAGCCATTGGATTATCTGTCTTTATGTAGATGCAATGACACAACTCCTGTGTTCTGGAAGAGCACAGAAGGGCCACCGGTCTGGCCTCTCACGTTACCTCACCCTTACACCCGGGCGTGACCGAGCTTTACCCAAATCTAAAAGCTTAACCTCTTAACTCCCGCCTGAACCGAGAGGATCTTTTTCCTCATGTCATCATTTTTTTTCCAGCATTTTTTTGTTATTTTTTGTCACATTTTTGTCATTTTTTGTCATTTTTTTGTCATTTTTTCATCTAATTTTTGTCATTTTTTTGTCATTTTTTCGTCTAATTTTTGTCATTTTTTTGTTAAATTTTGATCAAATTTTTGTCACATTTTTGTCATTTTTTTGTCATTTTTTGTCATTTTTTGTCATTTTTTCATCTAATTTTTGTCACTTTTTTATAATTTTTTTTGTCAATTTTTATCAAATTTTTGTCACTTTTTTGTCACTTTTTTTGTCACTTTTTTGTTAATTTTTTATCAAATTTTTGTCACATTTTTGTCATTTTTTGGTCATTTTTTCATCTAATTTTTGTCACTTTTTTGTAATTTTTTTGTAATTTTTTGGTCAATTTTTATCAAATTTTTGTCACTTTTTTGTCATTTTTTGGTCATTTTTTGGTCAATTTTGTGTCATTTTTTCATCTAATTTTTGTCATTTTTTGTCATTTTTTTGTCAATTTTTTGTCATTTTTTTGTCGTTTTTTTGTCACTTTTTGTCATTTTTTGTCACTTTTTTTGTCACTTTTTTGTCATTTTTTGTCACTTTTTTTGTCACTTTTTTGTCATTTTTTTGTCATTTTTTTGTCCATTTTTTAAGGTCCGTTATAATTAGCGGGAAAAGCCATTGGATTATCTGTCTTTATGTAGATGCAATTACACAACTCCTCCACTAGAGGGACGTGACGCCCTCTGGTGGCGCTTTATTGAGTCATGGTTCACACATAATCTCTATAATGAGCGATGAGCCTCTGGGACATCACACTCATGCCCCTCACATTGTGAATATAAGAGGAAATAGTTTATTGTAACTCCCTCCAGGACCCACAGAACCTCAGACCTCGATTTTTTATACATTTTAGACCAGGGCCGGACTGGGACTGAAAAACAGCCCTGGACTCTGACCAGCCTGGCCCACTTTAGCGTAACTGTGACACTTCCACAAATACATATTTTAACCTCTGACCCCCCGCCTTAACATTAACGAGTGCATTTTCCCCAGGTCGACTTTTTATTATTATTTTTTTTTATCGGCATCATCAGCAAAAAGAGCGGGAAAGGCGGTCGTAGAAACAGAAGCAAAATCATTCATATAAATAATGAATAATATTGGTCCCAAAATTGAACCTTGTGGTGCACCATACTCCACGGAATTCCTTTTAGATTCATGTTTTTTTATACTGGGCTTTACCCAAATCTAAAAGCTTCTGGAGATCAACAACGTAACGCCTCATTTGAAAGCTAAGACCTACAAAAGTGATGGAAACTTTTCGTCACGTCATATTTTTGTTGTTTTTCTCAGGTTTTTGTTGACTTTTCATCCCCTTTTTCTCGCTATTTTGCTGCTTTTCTTTTTAGCTTGTAGATTTGGGTAAAGCTCGGTTGAGGCGGGACTGAGTGGCCCTTCTGTGCTCTTCCAGAATGGACATGTGGCCAGTCCGCCCCTGTTTCAGACAAATGTTTGCAAAGAAGTGCATGCTGGGAGTTGTCAGGTGACTCTTCTAGTTTCCATTGAAAGGATTTACAAAGTTTGGTCTTTTTTGTGATTTCTGTTCTCACTCCTCACGTCTGTAACTCTGTGGTGAGTTTTACCGTCTCATCTTCATCCACAGTCGGATCATGTGGTTGGTTTTGAGAAGTTTATTTGTGTTTACATGGACAGAGTCATCAGATAACCAATAATCAGATCTGACGTGTTTACATTCACTTCACAAATCAGAGAATCCCAAACTGCGGTTTTTCGTTTTTTGTTGAATTTTTGTTGAATTTTTGTTGATTTTTTGTTGAATTTTTGTTGAATTTTTGTTGAATTTTTGTTGAATTTTTGTCACATTTTTGTCGAATTTTTGTCGAATTTTTGTTGAATTTTTGTTGAATTTTTGTTGAATTTTTGTTGAATTTTTGTTGAATTTTTGTTGAGTTTTTGTTGAATTTTTGTTGAATTTTAGTTGAATTTTGTTGAATTTTTGTTGAATTTTTTTTGAATTTTTGTTGAATTTTTGTTGAATTTTTGTTGAATTTTTGTTGAATTTTTGTTGAATTTGTGTTGAATTTTTGTTAAATTTTTGTTGAATTTTTGTTGAATTTTTGTTGAATTTTTGTTGAATTTTTGTTGAATTTTTGTTGAATTTTTGTTGAATTTTTGTTTGAATTTTTGTTGAATTTTTATTGAATTTTTGTTGAATTTTTGTCACATTTTTGTTGAATTTTTGTTGAATTTTTGTCACATTTTTGTCACATTTTTGTTTCAATTTTTGTTTCAATTTTTGTCACATTTTTGTTGAATTTTTGTCACTTTTTGGTTGCGTTTACATCCTTGTTTTCTTCTCATTTTTTGTGGCTGTTTTGGTGCTTCTTTTCCCCAAGAAGCTTTTTGATTAGGGTAAAGCCAAACTGTCTGGGAGTTAAGGGGCTAATTAACTGTGTTTAAATTGATCTTATGGAGTCAGATCTTATGTAAATTTAGAGTTTTGCAGTGGCGAGAGGAACTTCATTAACGGAACGCACATTTTAAGATTGTTAAGTCGTTTTACAAAAGTTCCTTCAAGTTATAAATGAAAAGATGAAAGTGTTGAGTCTCTGAGGCGTGAGCTTTTATTCAGCAGAAACAAAATGTTGTCCTCGATTCGTAGCTTATACTGTTTTAGTTCAAGCCAAGGGCTCATTGTTTTGCTCATCACCTCCACTATTGCATTGAATATGACTGTTTTTTTAGAGGGACGATCTTGACTCAAAAGTCCCGGGACGATTTTTTCTGCCAGTCCAGCCCTGGGCTTTCAAATCAGGCGTAGCACTGGTCTGTGGGGGAGCTCAGAGGAGTGCGTACCTGGGGAGGACGGTCTGCTGTCGTTGTCCACAGGGGGCGCTGCTTCAGGAAGTACCTCTCTGCAAAACAACAGCAGATCATGAGTCAGATCATGAAGGGTGAAGGTGAGACGTTTAGCTTAAAGTCTGTCAGAGGAAAACAAACAGCACAAAGTCTGTCAGAGGAAAACAAACAGCACAAACTCTGTCAGAGGAAAACAAACAGCACAAAGTCTGTCAGAGGAAAACAAACAGCACAAACTCTGTCTGTTCCCTGTGTAGTCCAGAGATAATGTGGCTAAAAGTGACGAAAACGAGGAAAACAAGAGGATGAAAACGCGACAAACGACAAATACGTGATGAAAAATGGGCAAAAATGTGATTAAAAAGCAACAGTCAGTCTTGCGGGTCTTAGCTTTCAAATGAGGCGTGTCTCTGGCCTACAGGTGTGTGTGTTTAGATTTGGGTAAAGCCTCACATGTATCCGGGGTCTGCGATGTCCTCCAGAGCCGCCTCACAGTCTCCGTGTGACGACACTGTAACGACATCACACGGTCAGACGTGCAGGACAGCGCCCCCTGCTGGAGCCACAACAAGAACACAAGAACACAACAACACAACAACACAACAACACAACAACACAACACAACAACACAACAACACAACAACACAACAACACAACAACACAACAACACAACAACAGCTGCTCAGGACAGAGAAGGAAGAAGGGAAGATCCAGGGGCGGACTGGCCTTATGTCCTGTATTCTGGAAGAGCAGAAGGGCCACTGGTCTGGCCTCTCACGTTACCTCACCCTCACCCCCGGGCGAAACCGAGCTTTACCCAAATCTAAAAGCTTAACCTCTTAACTCCCGCCTGAACCGAGAGGACCTTTTTCCATCATTTTTTTGTCACTTTTTTGTCATTTTTTTGTCAAATTTTTGTCCCATTTTTGTAATTTTTTGTGTAATTTTTTTGTCATTTTTTGGTCATTTTTTGGTCAAATTTTTGTCAATTTTTTGTCAATTTTTTGTCAATTTTTTGTCATTTTGTTGTCATTTTTTTGTCATTTTTTTGTCATTTTTTTGTCAAATTTTTGTCAAATTTTTGTCATTTTTTTGTCATTTTTTTGTCTAATTTTTGTCATTTGTTTGTCATTTTTTTGTCATTTTTTTGTCATTTTTTTGTCATTTTTTGTCAAATTTTTGTCATTTTTTGTCATTTTTTTGTCATTTTTTTGTCATTTTTTGTCATTTTTTGTCATTTTTTGTCATTTTTTTGTCTAATTTTTGTCATTTGTTGTCATTTTTTGGTCTTTTTTTTTTCCGTCTAATTTTGGTCGTTTTTTGGTCATTTTTTGGTCCAATTTTTGTCAAATTTTTGTCATTTTTTCGTCTAATTTTTGTCATTTTTTTGTCACAGTTTTGCCACTTTTTCATACATTTTTCGTCACTTTTTTGTCACATTTCCATCATTGTTTTCGTCTCAGTTTTGTTGCTTTTTTCCTCAGCTTTTCTCCAGAAGCTTTTGGATTGGGGTAAAGCCAAACTGGAGAAAATGTGCTCGGTTCAGGTGGGAGTTAAGGGGTTAAAAGAAAACCTTCCAAAAACAAAAATGCGCTGGAAAAGCAACAAAAAAGTGACAAAACGTGACGAAAACGTGACGACAAAGCAATGAAAAAAAGCCATGAAAAAACAACAATAACATGAAAAAAAAAAAACGAAAAACAAGAGACGAAAACACAACGAAAAAATGAGGTGTTACAGTGTTGCTCTCCAGTCAAGAAGCTTTTAGATTTGGGCAAAGCCGAACTGGAGAAAATGCTCTCGGTTAAGGCGGGGGGTCAGAGGTTAACATGTGTATTTGTGGACGTTAATTTGGGCCAGACTGACCAGAGTCCAGGGCTGTTTCTCAGTCCCAGTCCAGCCCCTGGAAAGATCTAAAGCAGCAGAACAACAGCAGCTGAGGTCGGGCACTGGGAGAGGGAGAACCTCCTCATGGACCAGGGAGAACCTCCTCATGGACCAGGACAAGGCCATGAGAGCAACGAAAACCACTGCTGGACCAGAGAAGTTGTCGAGATCCGGAAACGCCCCCCAGGCTCAGGAACAGTAACACTGCAGACCCGGAGCCGAGACGGATCCACGACAGTATTATTTGTTCATAATTTAAAGTTAAAGGAGCAGGCCAGCGTTTTTCCATACTGAGATATGTTCTTACCTTAGCTGTGACGAGTTCTTTAGGACCTGTCTGATCTTCAGTCACGTAAACACAGCGCAGACGGCGTTAGCATTTAGCCTCTCCCTCTCTCCTCTATAGCTCCAAAACAGGTCAAGATAGAAGCTACCAAGCTCTTCCACGTTTTCCCTATTTAAGTATGGTTACGTGAAGTGTTCCACTACAAAGTATAATTACACACAATTAAACAATGTGGATTTTCTAAGCGGATAAAAGGGGGAACTATATTGTAAGGCGTAATAATACCAGGAGTAATTTGAAATCCGCGCAGTAATCTTCACTTTACTGTTTATACTTTGTAGTGGAACACTTCACGTAACCATGTTTAAATAGGGAAAACGTGGAAGAGCTTGGTAGCTTCTATCTTGACCTGTTTTGGAGCTATAGAGGAGAGAGGGAGAGGCTAAATGCTAACGCCGTCTGCGCTGGGTTTACGTGACTGAAGATCAGACAGGTCCTAAAGAACTCGTCACAGCTCAGGTAAGAACATATCTCAGGATGGAAAAACGCTGGCCTGTTCCTTTAAACTTAACCTAACAATTATTGTAAAACATAAATTATGAACAAATAATGCCGTTGTGGATCCGCTCTGACCAGCAGAGGGCGCAGTATCATGGTGGATCTGTCTCACGGTGGATGTATCTCGGCTCCGGGTCTGCAGCTTCCCCAACGCCCCAGACTGTGAACCGGGACGAGGGGGCGGAGCCACTTTCCCACACCTGGGACCCAGTTCTGAAGAGGTGGGCCTGCAGGTGGCGCTGTCGGTCTGATACAACGAGCTGGCACTTATTTATGAAACTACAAATGACTCTCACTGTCCTGGATGTGGAGCGGAGAAGGTTCCAGTCTGGTGTGGTCTGACCGAGGTAAAGCTAAAGGGGGGGGGGGGCAGTCCTGACACTAACGGCTCCAGGTCTGAAGCTGCAGGTTTCACACAGCGCCCCCTGCTGCACAAACTGGTCTACAGGCAGCGTTTAGAGGAGTCAGATCACCCAATAATCCGATCTGACCCGTTTATATTCACGTCAGAGTCAGATTCATCAGATCAGGATCAGATTCATCAGATCAGGATCAGATTCATCAGATCAGGATCAGATTCATCAGATTCATCAGATTCATCAGATCAGGATCAGATTCATCAGATCAGGATCAGATTCATCAGATCAGGATCAGATTCATCAGATTCATCAGATCAGGATCAGATTCATCAGATCAGGATCAGATTCATCAGATCAGGATCAGATTCATCAGATCAGGATCAGATTCATCAGATTCATCAGATTCATCAGATCAGGATCAGATTCATCAGATCAGGATCAGATTCATCAGATCAGGACCAGATTAATCAGATTCATCAGATTAGGATCAGATTCATCAGATTAGGACCAGATTCATCAGATCAGGATCAGATTCATCAGATCAGGATCAGATTCATCAGATCAGGATCAGATTCATCAGATCAGGATCAGATTCATCAGATCAGGATCAGATTCATCAGATCAGGATCAGATTCATCAGATTCATCAGATTAATCAGATCAGGATCAGATTCATCAGATTAGGACCAGATTCATCAGATCAGGATCAGATTCATCAGATCAGGATCAGATTCATCAGATCAGGATCAGATTCATCAGATCAGGATCAGATTCATCAGATTCATCAGATTAATCAGATCAGGATCAGATTCATCAGATTAGGACCAGATTCATCAGATCAGGATCAGATTCATCAGATCAGGATCAGATTCATCAGATCAGGACCAGATTAATCAGATTCATCAGATTAGGATCAGATTCATCAGATTAGGACCAGATTCATCAGATCAGGATCAGATTCATCAGATCAGGATCAGATTCATCAGATCAGGATCAGATTCATCAGATTCATCAGATTAATCAGATCAGGATCAGATTCATCAGATTAGGACCAGATTCATCAGATCAGGATCAGATTCATCAGATCAGGATCAGATTCATCAGATCAGGACCAGATTAATCAGATTCATCAGATTAGGATCAGATTCATCAGATTAGGACCAGATTCATCAGATCAGGATCAGATTCATCAGATCAGGATCAGATTCATCAGATCAGGATCAGATTCATCAGATTCATCAGATTAATCAGATCAGGATCAGATTCATCAGATTAGGATCAGATTCATCAGATTAGGACCAGATTCATCAGATCAGGATCAGATTCATCAGATCAGGATCAGATTAATCAGATCAGGATCAGATTCATCAGATCAGGATCAGATTCATCAGATCAGGATCAGATTCATCAGATCAGGATCAGATTCATCAGATCAGGATCAGATTCATCAGATCAGGATCAGATTCATCAGATTCATCAGATTAATCAGATCAGGATCAGATTCATCAGATTCATCAGATTAGGATCAGATTCATCAGATTAGGACCAGATTCATCAGATCAGGATCAGATTCATCAGATCAGGATCAGATTCATCAGATCAGGATCAGATTCATCAGATCAGGATCAGATCAGGATCAGATTCTGTCTCCGCGTAAACGAAGCCTGTGACTGTGACTGAGTAACGAGCTCGTGTTTGTCGTCGGGTCCTCACCGTTCTCGTAGTCGTTGTTACTCTCTGTTCAAACACACAAGAACAAACGTTACTTCAGAAATACCACAAGTACTACGGTATTAGTACAAGTACAGCGGGGTCCGAGTACCAGGGACGTCATCAGCAGACCCCACGTGGTACAACGGGATTTTTCAAGATCCAAAACAACAAGGAGACAGTAGTAGTAGTAGTAGTAGTAGTAGTAGTAGTAGTAGTAGTAGTAGTAGTAGTAGTAGTAGTAGTAGTAGTAGTAGTAGTAGTAGTAGTATTTGCAGTACCTGTCTCCGTGGGGGTGAAGGATGGACAGCTCGGTCTGTTCATAGAGATACTAGAAAAATGTATAAAATTCCACAATAAGAAAAAAAACCGAGACAGACATGTACATTATTGGTAATAGTAGTAGTATCAGTAGTAGTAATAGTAGTAGTAGCAGTAGTAGTAGTAGTAGTAGTAGTAGTAGTAGTCAGGGCCGGACTGGGACAGAAGAACAGCCCTGGACTCTGGTCAGTCTGGCCCAGATTAGCGTAAATGCGACACTTCCACAAATACACATGTGAACCTCTGACCCCCCGCCTTAACCCAGAGCGTTTTCTCCAGTTCGGCTTTACCCAAATCTAAAGGCTGATTGACTGGAGAGCAACACTGTAACGTCTCATTTGAAAGCTCAAATCTAGAAAAGTGACGGTAACTTTTTGTCACATTGTCGCTGCATTTTTCATTACTTTTTTTGTGGCTTTTTGGCGTGTTTTTAGTCACTTTTTCGTCACTTTTACGTCACTTTTTTGACATTTTTTTGTCATTTTTTGTCATTTTTTGGTCAATTTTTTGGTCAAATTTTTGGTCAAATTTTTGGTAGAATTTTTCGTCTAATTTTTGTCATTTTTTGGTCATTTTTTCGTAAAATTTTTGGTCAAATTTTTCGTCTAATTTTTTATGATTTTTTGGTCATTTTTTGTCATTTTTTGGTCACTTTTTTGTCACTTTTTCTTCACTTTTTTGTCATTTTTTGGTCAAATTTTTGTCAAATTTTCGTCATTTTTTGGTCAATTTTTTGTCAAATTTTTGTTATTTTTTGGTCAATTTTTTGTCATTTTTTGTCATTTTTTCGTCTAATTTTTGTCATTTTTTGTCAAATTTTTCATCTAATTGTTGTCATTTTTTGGTCATTTTTTGTCATTTTTTCGTCTAATTTTTGTCATTTTTTCGTCTAATTTTTGTCATTTTTTGTCATTTTTTTTGTCATTTTTTGGTCAAATTTTTGGTCAAATTTTTCGTCTAATTTTTAGGATTTTTTGGTAATTTTTGGTAATTTTTTTGTCACTTTTTCGTCACTTTTTCGTCACTTATTCGTTGTGTTTTCGTCTCTTGTTTTTCTTTTTTTTTCATCGCTCTTTTCATCGCTTTGTCGTAACGTTTTCGTCACATTTTGTTGTGTTTTTCTCACTTTCTTGTCACATTTTTGTTGCTATTCCAGCACATTTTTGTTTTTGGATGCTTTTCTTTTAAGCTTTTAGATTTGGGTAAAGCTCGGTTACTATCGGGGGTAAGGGTAAGGTAAAGTGAGAGGCCAGACCAGTGACCCTAGAGCCAGTGGCCCTTCTGTGCTCTTCCAGAATACAGGACATATGGCCAGACCGCCCCTGGTAGTAGTAGTAGTAGTAGTAGTAGCAGTAGTAGTAGCAGTAGTAGTAGTAGTAGTAGTAGTAGTAGTAGTAGTAGAAGTACTCACTGTAGAGACGGGTGGTTGGATGGATGATGGGTGTAGTTCTGGTCTGTGGATGTCTGTCCTGGGACACAAACAGATGAATAAGTTCTGCAAGTCGTGAGAAACTGAATGTGTTTGTGGAGGCTCTCAGTCGTCCAGGAAGTAGTGAAGCGATTGAAGGATCCGTGGCTCCCGACCCTCTTCACATTTTCATTGGAATCCGACAGACAGACATGCAGTATAAGGGGGGGCTCTGAAAAAACTCTAGCCCTGGGGCGCGTCTTACGTAAATCCGGCCCCGCCACAGTTGAGAGTGTTAAAGGGGGGGTATTTTTCCAGCTTTCCATCATGTTATTCTGTCACTCCCTCATTAAAAACATGGCTGAAGTGTTGCCTTGGCACATTCACGTATTTCTGAGTAATCTGTAAAAACTCTGATGGCGGCCATTTTAGGGATAGGTTTGCCTGAGTCCTCCTAGGAACGCCCCCACCTCCTGGAGACGCCTCCGAGCTTTCGTCACCAGCCGAGTAACCAACCACTGCTCCTCAGCAGAACCCCCTCCCCACTGATGCCACAGACAGCGTGTGGAGGGGGCGTGTCTAAAGGCTCAGAGGTTCTTAAAGAGACAGAGGCCTATTTCAAGACATTCACGACAGCCATTTTGAGAGACATTTAACCTCTTAACTCCCACCTGAACGGAGCCCATTTTCTCCAGTTTGGCTTTACCCGAATCAAAAAGCACCAAAACAGCCACAAAAAATGAGAAGAAAACAAGGATGTAAACTCAAACAAAAAAGTGACAAAAATTCAACTAAAAAGTGACAAAAATTCAACAAAAAAAAAAAAAAAAAGTACAAAAACTCAACAAAAAAGTGACAGAAAATCAACAAAAAAGTGACAAAAATTTAACAAAAAAGTGACAAAAAATCAACAAAAAAGTGACAAAAATTCAACAAAAAAATCAACAAAAAAATTACAAAAACTCAACAAAAAAGTGACAAAAATTCAACCAAAAAATGAGAAAAAACTTGACTAAAGTGACCCAAAAAAAAAAAGGTGACATAACACAGCAACAACGTGAGGAAAAAGATCAGTTTTGTGGGTCTTAGCTTTCAAATGAGGTGTTACACAGGCCTACAGCCAAAGAGGACAGAATGCATTTGGTTCAGGCGGGTGTTAGAGGTTAATACAAGGCAGTTATTCTAATTTACTGCATTTACAGACCAGCAGAAGGTTTTGTCATCATGGTAGTGAGATATAGACTGGTCCTCCTCGCTTTAACAGAGGGGAGGAGCCGAGGTGACCTCCTCCCTGTGGTCTTTATCTGGACTGAGCTGAACCTTAGTGTCACTGATGAAGCCTTTTGGATGAAGAGGCGAAACATTCGACACTTCAACTACAGAGTACAGACGAGGCCTCAAGAACCTTCATTGAGGATGGATAACTCCTGCACGACTGAGAGCCTACACAGATGATAAATATGAGTATTATTGAAGTCAATCCAGGTGTGGAGCTCTGTGGAGGCCCCGCCCACCCCGTGAGGCCCCGCCTTTCTGCCCTTTTAAGGAGCAGGAGGAGACAGAGCTGGACTCACCGGGTCGGTGGATCCGGAACTGCGTCGGCCTGACGGGAAAAACAAAAGAGAGAGAACATGAAATAAAGTGAAGGTGTTTTTGTGAGGCTGATGCTGAGCAGAACTGACGGGATGTAGGTGTCCTCAGAGGTGTGCGTCTGACTGATGGACCCTGAGGAGACAAGAGGAGGAGGTCAGGGGGGGGGGACCTGGGACTGAGGTCAGTGGAGTGACCTGGGACTGAGGTCAGGGTCACGTCTGTGTCTGAGGTCAGGGTCACGTCTGTGTCTGAGGTCAGAGGTCACGTGTCTGAGGTCAGAGGTCACGTGTCTGAGGTCAGAGGTCACGTATCCTCACTGGGGGGCCGGCGGTGGCAGCGCACACACAGCGGCGCGAGCAGGACCAGGCACAGCAGCACCGACAGACCGAGCAGCAGAACCGGAAACATCCTGGAAACAAACACAGCTGTGAACCCTCTGTGAACTCTGACCCCCCCTGAACCCCCCCTGAACCCCTCCTGAACCCTCTGTGAACTCTGACCCCCCCTGAACCCCCCCTGAACCCCTCCTGAACCCTCTGTGAACTCTGACCCCCCCTGAACCCCCCCTGAACCCCCCCTGAACCCTCTGTGAACTCTGACCACCCCCCCTTGAACCCCTCCCGAACCCCCCCTGAACCCCCCTGAACCCTCTGTGAACTCTGACCCCCCCGAACCCCCCTGAACCCTCCCCGAGCTTTGACAAACCTTCTGTTGGTCTGTAAATGCAGTAAATTAGAAGAACTGCCTTGTATAAAATGTCTCTCTCAAAATGGCGGTAGTGAATGTCTTGAAATAGGCCTCTGTCTCTTTAAGAACCTCTGAGCCTTTAGACACGCCCCCTCCACACGCTGTCTGTGGCATCAGTGGGGAGGGGGTTCTGCTGAGGAGCAGTGGTTGGTTACTCGGCTGGTGACGAAAGCTCGGAGGCGTCTCCAGGAGGTGGGGGCGTTCCTAGGAGGACTCAGGCAAACCTATCCCTAAAATGGCCGCCGTCAGAGTTTTTACAGATTACTCAGAAATACGTGAATGTGCCAAGGCAACACTTCAGACATGTTTTTAATGAGGGAGTGACAGAATAACATGATGGAAAGCTTGAAAAAGTCCATTTTACAGAATACCCCCCTTTAAACTGATCCAAGCCCCTTAAACTGTATTTTCCTCTTTCAGATAAAAACGTATTGTTTAGCTTCACACGTGAATAGAGCAGTTTTAAAAGTGTTATAAACTGGATTCTAAATTAACCAATAACTAAGGCTGTGTCCGAATGTCCACACTATTCCCTATATAGCAACTATATCGTCCCTATATCGACTATATGTTCCCACAATGCATTCTGTCAGGCTAGACCACAATGCACTGGGAGAGTCTGAGAAGAACCGACAGAGACGGGTCTTTGAACTAAACACGGCTGAAGTAAATCAGCTGTTTCTCTCACGAATAAACCACTTGAATATAAACAGTGAAAAATGCTAACGTTAGCGGCTAACCTTTAGCTCGAGCTAAATGACCGATAGCTTCATGCTAACATTAGCGGCTAACCTTTAGCTCGAGCTAAATGACTGATAGCTTCATGCTAACGTTAGCGGCTAACCTTTAGCTCGAGCTAAATGACTGATAGCTTCACGCTAACGTTAGCGGCTAACCTTTAGCTCGAGCTAAATGACTGATAGCTTCCTCTGGAATAATCCAGGCCATTGATGTAAATCCATGTTAAATAAAAGTGTCTGACTCATATTTATTCCACCGTGTCTGAGTTTGTTTTTTGTCGCAGAAATACTCTTGGTGTTGCTGTTTTTCGTCACACAGGTCAGAGTTGTGGCTTCTGTCCCGATCGCCAACAGAATCTGTCACTATATAGTCACTATATAGTCACTATATAGTGACTATATAGTGCAGGCCTATGTAGTGAATGAAGGGTCAGGGCCGGATTTAAGTAAAATGGGCCCCGGGGCTTAAGTTTTCTTCAGGGCCCCCCACATGTCTGTCTGTCTGTCTGATTTCTCTCTCTCTACAATGAAAGGGTGTTTTTTTAATTGAACATAGAAGGAACTTCTAAAACAGCACCAGTTTAAAAAAAGGACAAATCTGTGAAACGACTGAGCTCCGTGGCCCTCGTTGCTGCTGCCAGACTGGTGGGGGGACTCGTTTAAAAGGGGGGGTCTGGGGATCCTCCCACTGAGATCTTTTTCATGCATTTTAACAGAACAATATCAGCTCAATGAACCAGCTCACACCGTTGGTTTAGACCCGGTTTAGACCTGGTTTAGTCCTGGTTTAGACCTGGTTTAGACCTGGTTTAGACCTGGTTTAGACCTGGTTTAGACCTGGTTTAGACCTGGTTTAGACCTGGTTTAGACACATTTTTCTCCGTATGCCCGGGGCCCCTTCAACCTGCTGGGCCCCTGTGAGCCCCTTCATAAATCCGGCCTTGGTTAGAGACTAGGGTGGACATTCGGACACAGAATCTGCAGTTCAACCCGCACATTCCCTCCAGTTCAGCTCTACCCAAATCTAAGCTTGTTGCCTGGAGCTCACGGCCTGGTTTGAAAGCTAAGGCCTACAGGTCTGATCTCGAGGGAGGAGGTGAATGAGGTTCATTTCACTCAAACATCCTGTCTCCAAACACCAAACACATCAGATTCCACGTCAGAGAAGAGAAACCTGGAGCAGAACTGACCTGATGTTCTGGAGGAGCTGAAACTGAACTCACCTGAGAGACTTCAGGCCTGACTGCGACGGCGAGCGGCTTCAAACTGACGCCTCGGAGGTTTCACGAAGAGGGGCCCGTTTCCTGTGAGTCAGCAGCCAATCACACGCCGGCGAGTCCGCCCAGCGACTCCGAGGAGCAGAAGACCCCGTCACTGCTGTCGCCCTGACACCAGACCCTCCTCAGCCCGTCTGAGCTGGAGCCTTTTGTTCCACGCCGGGCCTGGCTGTAACGGTAAAGCGCCGTCACCTTCTGCAGGAAACCACAGAGCTGCTGCAGCGCCTCCTCCACATCCTCCTTCAGAGTCAGAGAGCTCCACATCCTCCTTCAGAGTCAGAGAGCTCCACATCCTCCTTCAGAGTCAGAGAGCTGCAGAGAGAGGCCAACGAGCAGATGTTCCTCAGATACACGTCCGTCTGAGACACTCACAGCAGCAAATCAACACGGTGCATCTCATTATGAACTTAAAAGGGGGGTATTCTGCAAAATTGACTTTTTCAAGCTTTCATTCCCTCATTAAAAACATGCCTGAAGTGTTGCCTTGGCACATTCACGTATTTTTGAGTAATCTGTAAAAACTCTGATGGCGGCCATTTTAGGGATAAAACCATGGATCTATTATAAACGCCTGATTCCTTCAGGAAACGCCCTCGACCTCCAGGATACGCCTCCGACCTTTCGTCACCAGCCGAGTAACCAACCACTGCTCCTCAGCAGAACCCCCTCCCCGCAGTGTCCAGCCCTAAGATGTAAACAGAGTCATCATGGAGGATTAGCTTCATGTGTCGTGAACCGGAGCCACAGCAGACTTTTACAAAGACACACATCAGTGTTACTGTTACCGAAACACCCAGGATTAAAACCGGTGACAAGAACACTTATTTCAGTGTCTGGTTCTGAGCTGGGAATGTCTTAGGGCCTTGATGATGCACAGAGCCTCCGGAGAAAGCTAATGCTAAGCTAAACCTCGAGTCATCAAGTGAAAACGAGAAATATGCACAAATAAAGTCAATAAAACCACCACACACATAAAGAACCGTTTAACAATGATCACACACGGAGCCAGGCTTGTTGATTTGGAAGTTTATTGCTCACATTTCATCTACAATGGGTCATAGCCGAGTGGTTTTCTCCCGGAGCTAACAAGTATTAGCAGTTAGCCGCAAGCAGCCTATTATGCACTTATCACGTCACTAAAACAGGCAACTGCTTGAAGCAGCCTTTATGATGATCACACACGGAGCCAGGCTTGTTGATTTCGTAGTTTATTGCTCACATTTCATCTACAGTGAGTCGTAGCCGAGTGGTTTCTCCCGGAGCTAAGGCACTATTAGCCGCGACAAGCTAACAACCTTCACCTTCACAACATTCATTGAAAACAGGCAGCATATTATGCACAAATAACGTCAATAAAGCCGGCAACTACTCGAAGCAGCCTTTACGATGATCACACAATGAGCCTGGCTTTACACATTTGTGGTTTATTGCAGACTTTTCATCAACAATGAGCTGTAGTCGATTATAACAAGCTAACGGGTAACCTCGAAAAACCATTGTCCACCTGCACAGATAATGTCCGGCTTTTGAATCGTATGGGCTCCTGCAGATCCTGGTGTCGTCCATGGGGGTATAGTTAGAGATCCATAGGGCATGGCAGATGCAAAGAGAGAGCCTCCAAACAGCAGTTATTTTTCAGGCAAGAGCCCCGTCCAAGCGTCCGGTGTGGAAGGTTCGTTTCCAAATCATATCCTGTGTGGTCATTGTTCACAAAGTGATAAACAGTAGCTCCTTTCCAACAATAAAAATTAAAATGCACCAATCGTAGTTTCAATACAGTTGAGACAACGAGCGCAGTGTTGTTGTGATGCCACAGACAGCGTGTGGAGGGGGCGTGTCTGAAAGGGTCAGAGGTTCTTAAAGAGACAGGGGCCTATTTCAAGTCATTTGCTAACGCCATTTTGAAAGAGCAATTTTATACAAGGCAGTTATTCTAATTTACTGCATTTACAGACCAACAGAAGGTTTCGTCATCATTGCAGTGTGCTATAGACTGGTGCTACGTGGAATCTGGTTTTATATCTCTGTGGAAAAGGCTCCTGGTAAGTTGTTAAGTTTGGCAAAAATGGCAAAAAGTCACAATTTTCATTGCTGGATCTGGAAGTCGAACTCCAACCTGCAACGAGGAGGAAGTCTTTTACTGAAAACAACAAATAAAGTGGAATAGTTTGTTTTTAAAAGGACACATCTGTGCAAACATGTGGATGCAGAGTCACGTTCTGTCCTGACTTTGTCCTGATGCAGAGGTTCAGATGGTGCTGCTTCATGTACCCAGAGGCCCCGGGGCTTCAACAGAACTGTAGGCCCCCAGCCCCCCCAGCACAAACCCTAACTCTGACCGATAACCCTAACCCTGCTGTAGGAACATGTGTCCCTCTGGGCCAGGTGGGCGGGGCTTCTCCAGGCACTCACAGAGGAGCAGCACAGTGACTGACATGAAAACCAATGAATCACCTTTTTCTTTTTTTCCCTTAAAGGAATAGGCCACCGTTTTTACATACTGATATATGTTCTTACCTAACCTTAGTCGAGTTAATATATCCCCGTCTGGTCTTTGTCCGTGCGCTCTGCCAGGCAAACGGAGCACATACGCAGCCTCTCCCACATGTCACATAGCTCCGAAAAAGCTCACGATAG
Source organism: Gobius niger (assembly GCF_951799975.1). Taxonomy (NCBI): domain Eukaryota; kingdom Metazoa; phylum Chordata; class Actinopteri; order Gobiiformes; family Gobiidae; genus Gobius; species Gobius niger. The sequence goes on from NC_136861.1 coordinate 3,180,342, forward strand.
AAGCTACCAAGCTCTTCCACGTGTTCCCTATTTAAATAAAGTTACGTGAAGTGTTTTCATGCGAAGTATATTTACACAGAAATGTAGCATGTCGATTTTATAAGCAGATAAAAAGGGGAACTATATTGTGAGGCGTAATGATACAGGACTAAAACGTCCGCGCAGTAACTCCTAAAGACTTCCCCCGCTCACTTCCGTCAATAACCTTTAGGAGTTACTGCGCGGACGTTTTGCTCCAGACCAAAAAGTGCAGACAAATAAGTGTTCAATACTTTCACCATCACCTTGACAAAAGGAGCAATTTTCTCCAGTTCAGCTTTACCCAAATCCTGTAGGCCAGCGTAACGCCTCATTTGAAAGCTAAGACCTACAAAACTAAATTGATCTTTTTCCTCACGTCATCAGATTTTTTTTCATCACTTTTTTTGTTGGGCCGTCATCTCATTTTTGCCAAATTTTCGTGACTTTTTTGTCACTTTTTCGGCAATTTTTTCTCACTTTTGTGTCAAATTTTTGTCATTTTTTCGGCATTTTTTTAATCAAATTTTGGTCATGTTTTGTCACATTTTTGCTATTTTTTTGACGAATTTTTTTGGTCATTTTTTGGTGAATTTCTTGTGACATTTTTGTGACATCTTTGCCACTTTTTTATCCATTTTTCGTCACTTATTTGTCAATTTTTTCACACTTTTGTCACATTTCCATCATTGTTTTCGTCTCAGTTTTGTTGCTATTTTCACAGCTTTTTTCCAGAAGCTTTTGGATTGGGGTAAAGCCAAACTGGAGAAAATGTGCTCGGTTCAGGCGGGAGTTAAGGGGTTAAACTGTATATTTATATATTAATTCCCTGCATGAGCTGAGAGCTGCGGTTTAAGCACTCTTTAACCTTATTATTGAGAATGTACTTATACGGTAACAGAAAAACTGTTTTCTACTCATAGGGATCCATTTTGTTTACATATAGGATTTACAAAGCCATCAAAATGAGCTCTAATAAACGTATTTGTACATTTCAGTGACGGGTCGTTCGTTTATATTGTGAAGTTTTATCGTGAAAGGTCAGACCGGAAGTAAAAATGCATTCGTTTGTGAAGTTTTATCGTGAAAGGTCAGACCGGAAGTAAAAATGCATCTGTTTGTGAAGTTTTACCGCGAAAGGTCAGACCGGATGTTCGACTCTTGTAAACACCGGAAGTGAACCGCGGTTGAAAAATCCCCCGTTTCTCCTCCTGGACTCGTAGAAACCCCCGTGAAACCGTCTCTTCGGACTGAACTCCTGCGGGACCCGGAGCCTGACGCGCGGACATGTCTGAGGAAAACATCTTCCTGTTCGTGCCAAACCTCATCGGTGAGTTTTAAAGCTGAGACACGGCGGCGTTAGCGTTAGCTCCTCATCAGGAAGAGCTCGTTTATGGAGGAATTCAGGAGTAAATCAGTGCGAGCGGAGGGAGGGCATCCGAGGGTTTGTCCGGACAGTGACAGGGCGGGGGCACGGGGGGGGTTAGGTCACGGGGTTCCTCTCACAGCCACAGTAAACATTAGGACGAAATGTATCTTCTGCTGGTCCTGGAGAGTCATGTCGACCTTTGACCCCCCGCCCCAACATTAGGTCATCTCCTCCTTCATAACCTCTTAACTCCCGCCTGAACCGAGAGCATTTTCTCCAGTTCAGCTTTACCCAAATCCTGTAGGCCATTGTAACGCCTCATTTGAAAGCTAAGACCTACAAAACTAAATTGATCTTTTCCCTCACGTCATCAGATTTTTTTCATCACTTTTTTTGTTGGGCAGTCGTCTCAGTTTTGTCAATTTTTCGTCAATTTTTTCTCATTTTTTTTGTCCAATTTTTGTAACTTCTCTGTCACATTTTTGTCACTTTTTCGTCCATTTTTTGTTCATTTTTTGTCAATTTTTGTCAGTTTTTCGTCAATTTTTATCACATTTTTGTCACATTTTCATCCATTTTTTTTCTAAATATTTCGTCAATTTTTGTTCATTTTTTGTCACTTTTTTATAATTTTTTTGTCACATTTTTGTAATTTTTTTGTCACATTTTTTGTCATTTTTTATCACATTTTTGTCACATTTTTGTAATTTTTTTGTCACATTTTTTGTCATTTTTTATCACATTTTTGTCACATTTTTGTAATTTTTTGTCACATTTTTATAATTTTTTTGTCACATTTTTACGTCAATTTTTTTTCCATCAATTTTTTGTGATTTTTTGTCACATTTTTTTCATTATTTTGTCAATTTTTTGTCAATTTCTTGTGACATTCTTGTGACATCTTTGCCACTTTTTCATCTATTTTTCATCACTTTTTTCACATTTTCATCCTCGTTTTCGTCTCAGTTTTTGTCGCTATTTTCACACCTTTTTTCCAGAAGCTTTTGGACTGGGGTAAATGTGCTCGGTTCAGGTGGGAGTTAAGGGGTTAAATTCTATCAGATTTAAATGGAGAACTGTATATTTATAGATTTATTCCCTGCGTAAGCCGAGAGCAGCTGTTTCCCCAAAGTCCCGCCTTCATCCAAACACAGGCTTTAACCTGTTTGTTTGTTGCTTTTTTTTGTCTTATACATGAACTTATGTGTCCTGTGCTTTTAACCCCTTAACTCCCACCTGAACCGAGCACATTTTCTCCCAGTTTGGCTTTACCCCAATGCAAAAGCTTCTGGAAAAAAGCTGTGAAAATAGCAAAAAAAACTGAGTCGAAAACAATGATGGAAATGTGACAAAAAAACGAGAAAACTTTGACAAAAAGTTATGAAAAATTTATGAAAAAGTGTCAAAAATGTGACAAAAAAATGATGAAAAAATGACAAAAAGTTAGTTGAATACCCAACAAAAAAATTATGGAAAAAAAATCTGATGACGTGAGGAAAAAGATCCTCTCAGTTCAGGTGGGAGTTAAGAGGTTAACCCCTCCCTCAACGCCGCCGGACGCCCCGACGGGAGCAGTGGCCCGGGGACCAGGACCACCCAGCTGGAGGATTCACCTGTTGCCCCTGTTCGGCTTTACCCAGATCTAACAACGTATAATTGCTCTGTTTTGAATTGAGGTGTTTTCACACAGGTCGGTCCGAGTTCACATGCGCCCACACCGTCCACCACGTCCACCACGTCACAACGATCAGCTGTTCATAGATACAGACGCACCTCTGGACTCGCCCATATATGGTCATGTTTGAAAACAATAAGGAGAAAAATCTACACTTTCTCTAATTATTAAAAAACTACTGTAACAAACGCTGAATTATGAATATAGTTTCTACTAAATAAAGATACAAAGACATGGGGAGGAGCAAAGAGGTTCAACAGCCCATAAATACATGAATAACGGAGAATGCTAACATGATGCTACATGTTAGCATCGTGCTAATGCTATTTGTTAAGCGTGACGTCACAACTTCTTCTTCCAGGTCCTAGCAGACCGGAAAATATGTAAGAAAAAAACATTAAAAACTTTTAAAAACCACCATCAATATAGAGTTCGGGAATGTGACGTCATATCGCTGAGCATTATGGGATGAGCATCAATTATAAACTAATGGAGATTTTAAAAGTTAAAATACTGGAGTTATTGTTCACATTAAAACACTTGGACACCACAGTGAGTTAGATGTTTTTACCAGCAGTAACTCGGCAGCTGTTCTAGGGCTATTTTCTTTTTATACTGTTTTTAGCTAATGTTCGTCAATGGAAATGCATGCTAACAGCTGCAAAGATGGCAGATCTCCATGGTAACTGTGGAATTTCCCGAACTCTATTTGTGAAACTCAGCGGAGAGTTACTGAACCTACTTTCTCAGACTCATGAGCCAAACATGCAGCACCTGCTGCTAAAAAAGTATTATCTACTAAAGTCACTACTTCCAGTGTTAGCGTAGCTGTGTTAGCATTTATCTCCGCTAACCCGGATGTAGAAGAAGAAGAAGAAGATCTTTATTTATATAGTAGTGATGTTGGTAAATATGACTTTTATAGCAGTAGGTTCATGTTTGGCTCATGGGCCTGATAAATAAGTCTGTTCAGTAACTCTCTGTTTCACAAATATTGATTGTTCCATCATGTTATTCTGTCACTCCCTCATTAAAAACATGGCTGAAGTGTTGCCTTGGCACATTCACGTATTTCTGAGTCATCTGTAAAAACTCTGATGGCGGCCATTTTAGGGATAGGTTTGCCTGAGTCCTCCTAGGAACGCCCCCACCTCCTGGAGACGCCTCCGGGCTCTCGTCACCAGCCGAGTAACCAACCACTGCTCCTCAGCAGAACCCCCTCCCCACTGATGCCACAGACAGCGTGTGGAGGGGGCGTGTCTAAAGGCTCAGAGGTTCTTAAAGAGACAGAGGCCTATTTCAAGACATTCACTACAGCCATTTTGAGAGAGACATTTTATACAAGGCAGTTATTCTAATTTACTGCATTTACAGACCAACAGAAGGTTTGTCATCATTGTAGTGACTTTCATTATGGAGAGGATCGATGTTATTGTTTCTGTTTTGGGGACTGATGGGCAAACGGCTGATTTTTCTGAGCTTGTAGAGCATGAGAAGTGGGTGTTCCGTGGGTTTGTTTGATTTGGTTTCCTGGTGTGTTCTCAGGTTATGCCCGTGTGGTGTTGGCTCTGATCTCCTTTTTCCTGATGCCCTGCTGCCCGTGGCCCGCGGTCTTCTGTTACCTGCTGAGCGCGCTGCTGGACGCCTTCGATGGACACGCCGCCCGCGCCCTCAACCAGTGTGAGTCCACCCTCACCGTCACCCACCCTCACCGTCACTCACCCTCGCCGTCACTCACCCCCGTTGCCACTCGCCGCAACCAATGACGGCGACGCTAAGGGGCCGCCATTGCTGCAGTACCTCCATATAAAACAAGCTAGCTTTCCGTTAGCATTGCACTTTCCACACGTTTTCAGCAACTGTAAAGCCTGGTTTGTCGAAATCTCGTATACTACTGAGTAGGGCTGAAACAACTAATCTTATTAAGGCGAGACACTTTAGGTGAAAGTATTGATTTTTCACGCAGTGGTGGAAGTGGAGATTTGTATCTATTTTCCTCCCTTTACATCTTAGTTTTCATGTCAGTATAAAAATGATGATGTTTATTTTATGATGTTTTGTCTGCGAGGTGGGGGCGACCCGGAAGTAGAAGGGCCGTCTTTCCCGCGGGTTTTCATTCATAAATATTGACAGATTTGACATCCACGTGTCCTGCTAAGGGGCCCCGTGATGACGCTTTCACCCAAATATGGTGTTTTTCCTCCTACGAGACGCTGGAGCGGAAAAGTGGAAGAACGGGCCGAGCATGCGCACTCGCTACAAAACTTCAGGGCTGGTTTTCTCTGAATGAGAGAAGCTGCACTCGGGCAGAGCCTGAGCCCTTATAGAAGCTCCCACAGACTCCAAACTTTACAGGCTGAGACACAACAAGGTTTAGAAGGTTTTTTCAGAGGGATTTTTTAATATCTAATTCCAAACCTGATTTATTCAGCTTTGAAACCAAACAAACAGGCGGAATTTGATGATTAGTTTATTGAAACTAAACTAAATATCCAAAATCCCCTCTTAAAAAATCTTAGTTACTAATATGTCAATAAAATAAAACCATAACATTTAATCTGGCTCAATTCATTATTTTGATTTCGTTGCCCAAAAAATTGGCAATTTTGGCCATTTTAATGCTCAAAATGCCTTATTTTTTATGTGAAATCATAAAATGACAGAAAAAATGCAACACATTTTTTTCTCATATTTATATCTGTGATGTTCAGCAAAAGTTTCAAATTGACATCTCTACATTTATTTATTTTCCCCTGTTCACCTGCAGTGTCTCGCCTTAATTGACGACTAATCGATTATTGAAGTAGTCGACAACTATTTTAGTGTTTAATGTAGTATTATTGATGAAAACCTACTTTGTTTTATAGCAAGTGTATGTAGTGCACTTTGTACATTGTAAATTTCCTGAATATCTGTTTTTGTCTCGTCCGATCAGAAGCAGAATTAGCACCAAGAGCCTCCAACAAACATTTACTTTACGTTTACTCCATCAACATGTCCTCAAGCGGATCCACTTTAGCTTCATGTGATTAAAAACATGGAAAAAACAACATTTTCCTACACCATTCATAGCCAAGCGACTAATCGATTAATCATAAAAGTAGTCGATAGATCAATCGATTACACAATAATCGTTAGTTGCAGCCCTACTACTGAGGGCCGGACTTTGATTGACAGGCTGACAGACCGTTAGCATTAGCGTTAGCATTAGAGCTGAAGGTGAAGTGAAGATCCTTTATGCCCTTATTAGGAACATGCTCCACTAACACGAGCAGCTGACCCTTAACCTTTCATGGACTGTCAGATCTATGAGTTACTGAACTAGAGCTTCAGCAGCATTTGCCCAGTTCGACCGTCCTTACCCAGGGGAAGGGGAAGTGAAAGCCCTGACTCTGTGTGTGGTTTGTTTCCGTAGCGACGAAGTTCGGCGCGATGATGGACATGCTGACTGACCGCTGCGCCACCATGTGTCTGCTGGTCAACCTGTCCCTGCTGTACCCGGCCTACACCTTCCTCTTCCAGGTACCCTTTCACCCCTTCACCCCCACCTGGACCCAACACGTTTGGCTTTACCCAAATCTAAAAGAACGAACTGGAGGAAGGTGCACTTGGTTCAGGCGAGGGGTCAAAGGTTAAACTGCAGTGACTCGTCTGAAGTCTGTTGTTTATTTCCCCTCAGGTGAGCATGTGTCTGGACATCAGCAGCCACTGGCTCCACCTACACAGGTAAGACACGCCCACACACACACAGGCCCCTCCCCCTGTGCAGGTGAGACACGCCCCCACACACAGGCCCCTCCCCCTGCACCGCTGAGACAGGGTCCTTTAAAGTAGGAGATTTCAGTCATTTGTTGGTTTTCTTGACGGCGTAAAGACTGTTTTCTGTCCTCAGCTCCACCATCAAAGGCTCAACGAGTCACAAAAGCATCGACCTGTCGGGAAACCCCATCCTCCGCGTCTACTACACATCTAAGGTACTTTTACTGCTATGATACTACAATATTATTACTGTACTACCGATATTCTGACGTTGATTCTCCTCTTCCTGTTTCCAGCCCGTCCTGTTTGTGATGTGCGCTGGAAACGAGCTCTTCTTCTGTCTGCTCTACCTCCTCCACCACATCGAGGAGCCCGCAGGTAACACATGCAGCGCCCCCTGCTGGTGACACGTTCACACACAGGATTATAGAGCAGACATGGAGAAAGAAATGGGCCAAAATGTCAGATAAAGCGTGTCATGTACAAAAGCTTCTGGAAAAAAGCTGTGAAAATAGCAACAAAACTGAGACAAAAAATTGATGAAAACGTGGCAAAAATGTCACAAGAAATTGACAAAATTGACGAAAAAATGACACAAGTGTGACAAAAATGACCAAAAAAGTTTTTAAAAAAAGTTTAAAAAATGACAAAAATTTGATTAAAAAATGACGAAAAAATTAAAAAAATGTGACATAAATGTGATAAAAAATTGACAAAAAATGGACAAAAATGTGACAAAAATGACAAAAAATGTGAAAAAAAATGTGGGGAAAAATGGACAAAAATGTGACAGAAAATTACAAAAATGTGACAAAAAATTACAAAAATATGAAAAAAATGTGACAAAAAAAATGACAATAAATGAACAAAAAGTTGATTAAAAATGACGAAAAAATTAAAAAAAATGTGACATAAATGTGATAAAAAATTGACAAAAAATTACAAAAACTGACAAAAATGTGACAAAAAAAATGACAATAAATGAACAAAAAGTTGATTAAAAATGACGAAAAAATTAAAAAAATGTGACATAAATGTGATAAAAAATTGACAAAAAATTACAAAAACTGACAAAAATGTGACAAAAATGACAAAAAATATGACAAAAAAATGACAAAAAATGACAAAAGTGAGTTGAATACCCAACAAAAAACTAATGGGGAAAAAAAATCTGACGTGAGGAAAAAGATCCTCTCGGTTCAGGCGGGAGTTAAGAGGTTAAAGCGTGTCGTGTATGAAGCGTGTGTAAAGCGCGTCATTTATGAAGCGTGTTTTAAAGCGTGTTCTGTTACAGGATGGCTGTACGCGCTGCTGTTCGTCTGCGCCCTCATCTCTTTTGCCAAAGCCGCCATCTCCGCGGTGCATCTGGTCACCGCGTCGCAGAACATGGCCGCCCTGGACACGGCGGAGCGGCAGAGCAACAAGAAGCAGTGAGACGACAACGGGACACGTCACGGAGCCACGCTGAGGCGCCGGGACGAGGTTCGCGGGACGCTCCGGGTTTAGTCCCGCCTCTGACATTGTGATGAAAGTGACAGACGTGACTAAACCCGGGCCGGTCCCTTTAAAGGAGCTGTACCCAGTTTGTTTATTCTCTGACATTTATCCAGGAAGTGACTCCAACATGGCGGCGTCGCTCCCTGGTCTTTCCCAAACACTGACATTAGAGGTCGACCGATATATCGGGCCGAGATCCTCAGAGACTTGTGTTTTTTTGCACAGGTGTCGTTCACGTGACGTCACCTCCTTCTAAAGAGCCTGTAGATACAGACGGCAGTGCGCCATGGAAGGGGCGTGGCTTATAGATACAGGGGGCGTGGCCTCGCGGAGGGGGAAGACGGAATCTTTTGGAAAACACAATTATCCACTCTTATTTATCACATAAATAAAGTAAAGTGTGAGTCAGGTCCATATGGATGTTTATTCACAGCAGATTGTTCAGTAGAAGCTAAGTCGTAGCTAGCGTTAGCATTAGCATTCTCCGTTATTTATGTATTTATGGGCTGTTGAACCACTCTGCTCCTCCCCATGTCTTTGTATCTTTATTTAGTAGAAAATTATATTCATATTTCAGCGTTTGTTGAAGTAGTTTTTGAATAATTAGAGACAGTGTAGATTTTTCACAATCATAAGACACAGAGACTTTTTGTTTTTATATATTTTGTTTTTGAGTTTTGTGTCACTACGGAGCTCCTTCTGAATGACTCCCCTCCTACAGCGCCCCCTGTGGTCACAGCTCAACACTGACACAGCTTCAGGATTACAGACGTTAGAACCTCTCACCCCCCGCCTTAACCGAGCTTTACCCAAATCTAAATCTTCTCATCGGCCGACCTCTAACTGACATGTTTGGTATCCACGTGTAGCAGGACAGGACCGAGATGACGCCTTTGTGGGAGACACATATACACAGACAAAGAGACACAAACATCTGGGTACAGCCCCTTTAACTGCAGCTCTCACTCGTCCAGGAGGAGTTGGAAACGACCAAATTCACCACATTCGCAAAGGTCAGAGCAGCTCGATGTGAAACCGAGGCCTCGGACTCAGGCGAGATAAACAAAACACGAGTCTTTGTTGGTTATTAAAGGAAACAAACGTCTGTTTTTGTGTTACCGAAGTGTTGGATCAGGGTTTATCCAGATCACGTTTCAGAATGTTCAAACATAAACGTATTTTACAGTTTCTAAAGACGTGCAAACGGCAGAAAGAGGTCACACTTGGATCACTATAAAAACAATAATGGCGGCTCTTGTGATGAGCTTTAAAATCCTCCATTAGTCATTCCCTTCATGCTGGTGAGCCGCTATTGTAGCCACAGCCGCCTCCCATCACAAGCAGTGATAATATTCCCAAACTAATTTAGATTTAATGCTGCCGTGAACAGTGTCAAATAAACACAGGAAACTCTCACCGCGCGGCCGAGTTGCTCACATCTCCACGGTAACGCTAAGAGCTAGCGACACGCGCTGCAGTATTTTCTGGAGGTATTTTTCCAACCCGGAAGACGCTCATACAACTTTAGCAGCAGCAGAAATATAAATATCACAGCAGTAAGTGAAGTTACTTCACACTGCAGTTATGAGGAGTCGACATCTGCAACACAGCTTCATAAATGGCTAACACAAACACGCTAGCACACACGCTAACACACAAGCTAACACACACACACGCTAAGACACACGCTAACACACACGCTAACACACACACACACGCTAAGACACACGCTAACACACACGCTAACACACACACACACACATGCTAACACACACACACTAGCACACACACACGCTAACACACACACGCTAACACACACACGCATGGCCTCTTCTTTAGGAAGGGTAAACAAAGTCCTCGTGGACAAACGCATTTCCGCCACATTATCGTCAGGTAAGAAAGAACAGGCGTGTCCAGAGTTAGAAAGAGCTCCTTTTGCTCCTTTCAGAGCAAACATGACGTGTGTTCAGACGCTCAGGGGGCGTTTGTTTGACGCCTCGGGCACTTCCTGTTTTCTTTCTTACAACAGCAATAATGAAAAAGCTGTTTTACAAATTAAAATCAGGCCGTAAGTATAGAATTAAAACATTACATTACAGACGCCGAGCTCCTCCGTTCCGTCTCTGACGACACGACTGAGCAGGTCAGTGGTTCACCAGCAGGGGCGGGATTCAGGAGGATTACTGAGAACTGTGTGAATTAAAGCTGGGGTACCTGATTTTTCCTGTTCTTTGACATTTTTTGTTTTGTCCCAAACTTATTTCTAGCTCTCACAGTCCCTCCCGTATATTCAAATTGTTCAAAGAATGTAATTATAAGCACATTTCAGACCTGTGCACAGCATTGAGTGGTGACAAAGTGAAGCAGGGGCGGCCACCCCCAAGATAAATTCCACTAGTTTAGATTAGACTTCTATCAATGGAGCTTTAGGTGAAGAAAATACAACAAGGTCTGTGTTTTGCTGAGTTTACAACATACTCTGAGGTGGCAAAAATAAATGTATTCCACAACACAAAAAAATCAGGTACCCCAGCTTTAAGCCAAGAAACAGTCCGGGGGTGTTTCTGATCAGGAAATAGCAAAACAACACGGCAAAGGCTCCAAAAAGTCGATTTTGGATGATATAGGTTTTGACACACTTCATTAAAGTGGACGTATATTTGTCTTTAAACCTGGAGCAGTATTTATTACATAGTTTTGTTTCTTCTTCTACGGTTTCAGCGCTTCGTTCTGGTTATAATTGTCATTGTTAAATCCTCAAAGTTTTTCTTAGAGAAACTCCGTCTGCGTCCGAGGCCTAAAGGTGTAACGTAGTATTTTGTGATGAAAATGTGCAGATAAAGGAGCTTTACAAGTAAATCTGAGGTGATGTTTTTTCTTAGAAACGTTAGGGTTGTTCCAGTCAGGCACTGTTTGTACAAATGTGGAGCGTTTTAAGCCACAGATGATCACCCTTCCATGGTCAAAGAGCCGGACTGAACCACCTCTGTCCGTCTGAAGGGTTTATCCGTGGCTTAAAACAAAACCTGCAAATCTTTGAGTGAACTTTTCCACGAGTCACGTGTTAATTTATTGTAAACGCAGAGTAAGAGCTTAGATCTGTAGGTTTTTGTCCATTCGTGGTGTTTTTATTATGATCATTTTAATATCTATTCCATGCTTTTGTTGCTTTGAGGTAAAATGTAATCTTTGTTGATTCCACGATGAGTTCAGCTCATTATGTGCACTTCATTTTATGGTTTTGGTTTGAATGTATAAATATTAAAAGTTATGAAGCTCCGGCGAAACCAAGTCTTATTTAAGGCCTAAATATGTATCTATATCTGCTGTATTTTTGCTGTAAAGATATTAAAGATGCTTTGTTTGTTTGGACTCTGGGTGAAGAACTTTCCTCCTAAAAATAAATGTTTATCTTTCTGTGACAGGAGGGAAATCATGGAGAAATACGGCTCTGTCTTTTCACATTTTTTCATTCTTCCAAGCTGTTCTGTGGGTTTTGGGCCAGATCCATTATTTAGAAAACGTTTGTTAAGTGTGACGTCACGACTTCCACTTCCGGGTCCGAGCAGAGCGGCTAATAAACATTAAAAAACTCTTCAACAACCATCAATATTTCTGAAACTCCACAGAGAGTTACTGAACCGACTTATTTCTCAGACTCATCAGCCAGAAATGCTGAACCTGCTGCTGAAAAAGTCATATTTACTAAAGACACTTCCGGGATTAGCGTAGCTGCTGCGCCGTTAGCATTTATCTCCGCTAACCCAGATGTGGTGATTTTGATAAATATGACTTTTACAGCAGCAGGTTCATGTTTGGCTCATGGTTCTATAAATAAGTGTGTTCAGTAACTCTCTGTGGAGTTTCACAAATATTGATTGTGGTTTTAAAGAGTTTTTTGTAGTTTCTCGCACATCTGTGACCCCGGACGTAGAGCTGTGACGTCACCCCTTAACCCCCGGTCGAACCGATTCCAGTTTAACCCCCGGGGAAACGGGAATCGGTTTTCCCGGGGGTTAAACGGGAATCGGTTCTGTAACATTCTCATAATTTTGCCATACAGTAGCACTACTCAAATTTGTTGAAGGGAGATGTAACATTCTCGTAATATTGCTCCACTGGACTCTTATTTTGAAAACCGGAAGTCCATAAAAAACGGTTGTACAAGATGTAGCTTGCTATTTGTAAAAAGTGTACCTACGAGGCACTGGTTAAAAGGCTGAAATAAAAGAACTAAAAGTATAACACGGACTAAGTTATTCTTAAGGTGCGTACACACCAAACGTGCGTCCACGCCCCATCTGCCTCTCGTTGGACGCCAAACAACGCCGCTTCACACACGCGACAAACGCCTGTTTGCTGGCGCGTGAAGGTTGGCAAGCGTCATACATGGGAGGCGTGTCTGGCCACCGGTTGTTGAGGGCGCACTCACACTTGACATCCGAACCTGCCACTCTCGAGCTCGTTTGAGGAAAGGCCTGGATGCCCCGAACGGCCCGCGCTCACACTTACACAAACGAACCGAGCCGTGGCCGAACACGAGGAGTTGTTTACAAGTGCACGTGAGCAGCAGCAGCGCAACATAATGCGGAAGAAAAAAAGAACCTAAGCTGCGTGAAATAATGTCTACTATGAGCCCTGTCAAATCTCTTCACTCCACTTTTCTTTGCATTTTACTAGGCCTACAGTTTAACAAAAAGGGCTGTGGTGAATAACAATCGATTTTAATAAAGCAGAGAAATAGAGAAGTGCGCGTCCCTCTGTCCCGCTCAGCTGAGGCGGGGGGTGGGGGGGGGGGGGGGGGGACGGGGTTGGAGCAGCAGCACCTGCCGCTCTGAGCCTTGCTTTGGAGTCATATACAGCCTGAACAGAAGATCTGACTCTCAGTTTATGTCATTCGTTGCTGCTTCAGCCACTGGTTAAACAGCTTTATGTTGGTGAACTCCTGAAGTCTACGCTTTACGTTACAACAAAGCACTTAACACGAACGCACCAAAATCACAAGTGATCTAAATGCACCTGCAGGTTTTATCTGTCCCACTAAAGCCTGCGGCCAAACCGGGTACAGTAGCAGAGAGGGCGGGAGAAGCGCAGCCGCTCCCCGTATAGTCAGCCCGAGACGCGCGTGAAGCGGCCAGGGCGTCGGGGTGAGCGGTCGGGGAGACGAGCGGTTTGTGGCCGGGGGTCCGGGGAGCCGCCCGGGAGCGAAGCGGTCGGGGCCGGGGAGACGAGAGCGAGGCAGCCGCTGCTCTGTTTGATAAATACAGCCTTTTCTCACTGTTTTACGTGACAAATGCACCCGCCCATACAACAGCCGCTTGTATCTGTGCGTGTGCGCAAACACGAGCAACCGAGCCGCGCTCCGCCCCCCCTCCTCCAAGCGGCCAAAGTCCGGAACCGAGTCCGACTCGGGCATGGTTTGTTGCAGGTAACAGGTGACGCCTGAGCCCAGTCAGCGTCCCTGATTGGTTCACAAGGCATAAATGAACGCACGTGTAGATTGGATTCCTTGAGTGCATGAAGCAGTGGGCGCGGCCTCCCTGTACGCTCACCGCGCTGTTCTCCCTGGCTTTGACGCGCGTCCTTCCTCATCCGCTCGCGTTTGCTACGCTCAATACGCGCGGACAGCTTTGCTTGCATTTCGAAGCGCGTTGAAGCGCCTCTACATAGGGTTAACATGGAAGTTGGAGGCGTGGACGCTTTTGGTGTGTACGCACCTTTAGTTAGCCAGGCACAACAGGTTCGACCGGGGGTTAAGGGGTTTAACGGGAATCTGTTCGACCGGTGGTTAAGGAGTTAACAAACGTATCTGGCAATAATAAAGGATAGAACTGGGACACTTGCATGTTGAAGGTCAGGGGAAAAGGGGAACATTTACCCATCCATCCATTTTCTTCCTCTTTATCCGGGGCCGGGTCGCGGGGGCAACGTCTCAGCAGAGATGCCCAGACTTCCTGATCCACACACACCTCCTCCAGCTGTTCTGACCCCGAGGCCACACCTCCTCCAGCTGTTCTGACCCCGAGGCCACACCTCCTCCAGCTGTTCTGACCCCGAGGCCACACCTCCTCCAGCTGTTCTGACCCCGAGGCCACACCTCCTCCAGCTGTTCTGACCCCGAGGCCACACCAGGCCAGCTCGGAGACATAGTCTCACCACCGTGTCCTGGGTCTTAGGCCTTGTCCCACTAGGACATGCCTGGAACACCTCCCGCGGGAGGCGACCAGGAGGCATCCGGAACAGATGCCCGAGCCACCTCAGCTGCTCCTTTCGACGTGAAGGAGCAGCGACTCTACTCCGAGCTCCTCCCGGGTAACTGAGCTCCTCACCCGATCTCGAAGGGTGCGCCCAGCCACCCTGCGAAGGAAACTCATTTACCAGTTCCCCTTATCGTTAGCATTAGGCTAATGGAGCTCTCATGCTGCAGTTTGGCTCCATTATTTGGGGTGAAAATAAAAAGATATTATAGGGCGATGTCGCGCGTGTTAAAGGAACAGGCCTGAGATCTGTTCTTACCTGAGTTTAGACGAGTTGATACGTACCTGTCGGGGCTTTGTGCGCGTGGTCGCTTCCACCTTCACCCCCGTTTGGAGCTATAAGAATACACTGTTAGCCAAATGCTAACAACATCTTTGGTTGTTTTGCGTGACTGAGGGCACACACAAAGACCAGACAGGTACGTATCAACTCGTCTAAGCTCAGGTAAGAACATATCTCAGTCTGGAAAAACACCGGCCTGTTCCTTTAAGACAAACATGTGAGGTCAGAATGACTTAAAGAAGTTTCGAAGGAAAGCCCATAGACTCCATTTCCGATTAGGGTCCAGCCGCCGATAAATGGGCTCTTTTAAACGGTGCTCTTCGGCGTTCATTAGGCTCACGCACCAGTGTCAGACACCGGGGGCAAGTTGGGTGAAGTGTCTTGCTCAATGACACTGTTGCACCTGAAGCCCATGGTCTGATTAAACTCTAATATTTGATCGATGTTTTTCCTTTAGTTCATTGTAATAACCTAATTATGAAGCTTTTGTACCAATTTCATGAACTTGACCTCTTACCACCCGCCTAAACCGAATGCATACTGTCCTCTTTGGCTAAACGCCTGTGTAACACCTCATTTGAAAGCTAAGACCCACAAAACTGATCTTTTTCCTCACGTTGTTGCTGTGAGTTTTTGTCACATTTTTGTCGAATTTTTGTCACATTTTTGTTGCATTTTTGTTGAACTTTTGTCACATTTTTGTTGAACTTTTGTCATATTTTTATTGAATTTTTGTCACTTTTTTATTGAATTTTTGTCACTTTTTTGTTGAATTTTTGTCACATTTTTGTTGAACTTTTGTCACATTTTTGTTGAACTTTTGTCATATTTTTATTGAATTTTTGTCACTTTTTTATTGAATTTTTGTCACTTTTTTGTTGAATTTTTGTCACTTTTGTCGAAATTTTGTCACATTTTTGTTGAATTTTTGTAAATTTTTGTTGAATTTTTGTCACTTTTTTGTTGAATTTTTGTCACTTTTTTGTTGAATTTTTGTCACTTTTTTGTTGAATTTTTGTCTCTTTTTTGTTGAATTTTTGTTGAACTTTTGTCATATTTTTATTGAACTTTTGTCACTTTTTTATTGAATTTTTGTCACTTTTTTATTGAATTTTTGTCACTTTTTTATTTAATTTTTGTCACTTTTTTGTTGAATTTTTGTCACATTTTTGTTCAATTTTTGTTGAAATTTTGTCACTTTTTAGTTGAATTTTTGTCACATTTTTGTTGAATTTTGTCACATTTTTGTTGAATTTTTGTCACTTTTTTGTTGATTTTTTGTCGAAATTTTGTCACATTTTTGTTGAATTTTGTCACATTTTTGTTGATTTTTTGTCACTTTTTTGTAGAATTTTTGTCACTTTTTTATTGAATTTTTGTCACTTTTTTGTTGAATTTTTGTCACTTTTTTGTTGAATTTTTGTTGAAATTTTGTCACTTTTTAGTTGAATTTTTGTCACATTTTTGTTGAATTTTGTCACATTTTTGTTGAATTTTGTCACATTTTTGTTGCAATTACATCCTTGTTTTCTTCTAATTTTTTGTGGCTGTTTTGGTGCTTTTTTCTCAAGAAGCTTTTTGATTAGGGTAAAGCCAAACTGGAGAAAACGGGATCCGTTCAGGTGGGAGTTAAGAGGTTAAAGACTGGATTATGGAAGTTGAAAAGTTAGGAATGAGTGTGGACACATAATGGAGTCGGTTCCTATTTTCATTGTTTGTACTAATATATCAGGGAGGGGCTTAGAAAGAACAAAATTCAAATTTGACACAATAGAAAAACAGTAATTTAATCGTAAATATGAACCCGCTTCTCCAAACAAAGTGAAGGGTTTATTTTGAGCCGCCCCCGGGACCCCCTGAAGAGCCTCCCGCGGAGCCCCCAGGGCCGTCGGGCTCGGTGACCCCAGGTTCCCCCGGGTTCTGAGTCTTCCTGACTGGGCTGGACCGCGCGGGCAGTCGGTGGACGTGGCCCGGGCCCGTGTCTCTGACCTCGGCCGCAGCTGCGCGTCGTTTATCTTTAAGACGCGGAGGACTTCACCGCAGCGGGCACCATTTTCCCCGACATTTACCGACGCGTTTACCGAGCACCGACAGCCGTGGAGCCCGTCACAGCGTCACGTTCGCGCCAACCGGGGAGGAGGTTCGGTTCGAGCTGCAGCCGAGAGGGGGCGAGCGGAGCCCGGAGGAGCGGGGGCCAGCGGAGAGGCAGCCCGGGCGGCGTGAGGAGGAGTGGGGAGGGTTCACCAAATCCTTTCCCTTTAAAGCTGCGAGGGGCTGAAGACACGCGGTAAAAAAAGAAAACGGAGGGAGGAGGGCGCCGCGTCTGAAAAAAAAAAAAAAGGAAAAAAAAAAAAAAAAAACCCGGAGAGGAAAAAAAAAACATGTCGTTGCAGCGGGGCGGAGTCAGGGACGGAGGCCGGCCAGCAGCGCTCTGAACGCGGGGACAGCCACCAGGCGAGGCCGAGGCCGCGGCGCTGACGTGTGGGCCTCGGCGCGGGCTAGCGGTTCAATAAAACACACCTCCGCTGCTTTGAACGATGCTTTTGACTGCGTTTTGTTCATCGTGACATCACTTGCATGCCCTGTCACCAGTTAGCCATAAGCAAATGTATGAAAATGAACCATTAAATCGAAGGACAAGCATGGCTCCCGCGGATTAGCCCGTCCGCTCCTCCATTACCGCCATAATTATTCATAACTGCGTCAATATTGAGATTAATATTCAGCTTATTACTGAGGGCACACACACGCCAGGCCCCCCTCCGTGTCTC
Organism: Gobius niger; assembly: GCF_951799975.1. Taxonomy (NCBI): domain Eukaryota; kingdom Metazoa; phylum Chordata; class Actinopteri; order Gobiiformes; family Gobiidae; genus Gobius; species Gobius niger. Next base: position 3,197,971 of record NC_136861.1, read on the forward strand.
CGTGCCCGTTACTGAGCTACTCTCTCCCCGGTTTTGTTGATTTTTTGACGGGGTTGTGTGGTTCTTTCGGCGGCGCTTCGAGCTCCGCTGTAGCCGCTCTCCCCTCGCTGCTCCCCGGCCACTGCTCCCTCCGCCTGCCGCCTCCCCTCATCCTCTCAGCCCGGTGAACCATGGACACGTCGTGGAGTAATTTCCTCTTCCAGGTGAGTGTCGGATGGGTCGGGGCAGGGGGGGGTGGGGGGGAGAGGAGCACCCACCGAAGGGGCAGGGGGGCTGGGGGCCGGTGTGGATGCGGGAGGGGGGAGGTCACAGCCCGGGCAGGGTTTGGGCAGATGTCCCCTCTCCTGGCTGCTCCGTCTGGGGGGTCAGATCACAGCACTCAGGTACAAATCTGCAGATTGTGGCTCCTGTGGGGTTTGGGGGAGTCTGTGTTGTAGTTTAAAGTGTGTGTGTGAGGGGGGGAGGGGGGGAGGGGGGGGTGGGCTCTACATGACAGCCTTTACCATTATCCTCCTGTAAGCTTTATTCTCCACAGTAAAACTCATGTCCCGGTGTTTAGTCTCTTTAAAGTTTCCCCTTTTCCTGGTCTGGTGGCGCAGTGGTTAGTGCTTCACAGGAAGAAGGTCGTGGGTTTGATTCCCAGGGGAACAGGGCCTTTCTGTGGCGCACGTCCCCCACTTGTTCCCTCCGGTTTACGGACTTTGAAATCATTTTTACTTAAAGCCGCACCGTGTAGAATTTTCAACTTTACCGGGAGCGGGTGCGTCTCCAGCTCGTCTCCATGGAGATGTGACGAAAGGCAGTGGGATTTGAGATTTAAACAGGTTAGTTTCTCATCCAAGTCCGTTCTTTTATTACACGCTGCAGTAACAGCTGTGTCATCAGGAGCATGTTTTGTTTTGCCGCAACAGTACAGTCCAAAATGTTACGCAGTGCACCTTTAAGTACAAGTAGAAAGTAGGGATGGGCGATACCACATTTTTTGGAATCGATACGATACCGATACTTTTGGGGTCATTTTTGTCGATACCGATACTGGTCACTTCATATGGGTGAATGTATTTCAATCAATATGCATTTCTAAAACTGGTTATTGTATATAATTAACTGGTCAATTAAAATGATATTACTTTAACTGGTCAATTAAACAATACTAATGTGAAATTAAACAACATTTTAAATGAATACTTAAATGACAAACAGAACCTAAACCAGAATGATCAGCCCGGCTCAGTTCAATCCTTTGCTGTTGTGACAGTTTTGACTCAGAACAAAGAAATAAATCATCCTTTTGGGTTGATAACTGCTGCCCCGCCTTCTTTTTATATATGCAAATTAGTATACACTAATATTAGTAGACACTTTTTGCCCAATATCGATACTTAAAAAATAGCCGTTTGGTATCGATCCGCCCATCCCTAGTACAAAGTAGTGACTCAAACGATCAAGTACATGTATAAAAGTACTTGGATGAATGGTGTGTCCATGTAGTTTTTTGGGGGGGAAAGTGTGGATTTTGATGTTATCAAATAAAAACGGTCTTTTATCCCTGATTAGCGCTTAGCTGAGCTAATCAGCTAAACGTGTTAGCATCTCAAAAGCTAAAAATCACGTAAACTAACTTTTTGCTAACGTTGACGTGAGGCATTTCACTCGCAACTTTGTGACTACGAGCAGGGGCGAAGTACCACAGTCTGGGCCCTGGGTACAAACTATCCCCCTCCCCCCCATATGAAATTCACGTTTCATATTCTATGTTCTTTGACCACATGACAGTGATAACAGTGGTTTAGTGGCTTGACAGTGCAGTTCATTTATATTCTATTATAACTTTATTATATATACATTAACTAAGTGAAAAAATGCGTCGGCCAAAAAAGTGCTTCAAACACAAACACATCCAATACAATGTGTGCTGAGGTCATGGTTTGTTTGTTTGTTTGTTTGTTTGTTTGTTTGTTTCAAGTCAATGTTTGACCTGTAATTGCATCTGATTTGGCTTCAGTTACAGAAATGTAATAACCTTTAATCCTGTAGTGACAGATATTTAGATTAGGGGGGAATATTCTACTTTCATTGGGCGCATTAGCAGATCTCATTAAACAGGACGACTGCACCAGGACAGGGGATATTTGTGCTGAAAAACACATGTGAGACTTTAAAATAGGCTTTAAAATGCTATTTTACACAAAATGATGATACTATGACGTCTCTGTGGCCACAGGCCTGAACACAAAACTCAAGGTCTGTCTGATTTAGTCTCTCACATCTGAAGCCTTTACCTTGAAGTGTATTGTCAGTAAATTGTTTGGCTAATCGGCTAAACGGCTCGAGCTCCACCTTTCACTAGAACGACATTAACTCGTCTCCAAAGCTGCGCATTTAAAATACGTGAATCCAAATGCGCGCGGCTAATTAGCATCATTAATTTGTTGAAAACAGCTCGCTTGTGTTCAGTTCTTATAGTGTCAACTATGAGGAAACTTAGAAAGTACAACACAGAACGCTTTTTGCAGCACTCTGAGGCCCCTCCCCTGCTCTGGGCCCTGGGTACTCAGCACCCTTTACCCCCCCAGTCCGACGCCCCGACGAGGATGACGACGGCTCACACTAAACTCACAGAAATATATGTAATGTACGTTTGTTAAGTGGTGACGTCACAGCTCGACTTCCGGGGTCACAGATGTGCGAGAAACTACAAAAAACTCTTTAACCTCTTAACTCCCGCCTGAACCGAGAGGATCTTTTTACTCACGGCAACACATTGTTTTCCATCATTTTTTTGTTGGGTATTCAACTCATTTATGTATCTTTTTTGTCATTTTTTTCTCACATTTTTGGCATTTTTTGTCATATTTTTAATACATTTTAGTCAAATTTTTTGTCACATTTTAGTCATTTTTTCGTCATTTTTTTGTAATTTTTTTATCAATTTTTAGTCATTTTTTCGTCATTTTTTTTATCAATTTTGTATCAATTTTTTGTCATATTTTTTATCAAATTTTTGTCATTTTTGTGTCAATTTTTTATCACATTTTTGTCATTTTTTCGTCAATTTTTCGTCACTTTTTTGTCACATTTCCATCATTGTTTTTGTCTCAGTTTTGTAGCTTTTTTCCAGGAGCTTTCGGATTGGGGTAAAGCCAAACTGGAGAAAATGTGCTCAGTTAACAGTGTCATTGGGGACATTTCTGTTTCATTATCAAACAGAAAATCAATGTGAGCGAAGTTTCCCTTTTGACTTCATTGTCCTTTAACCTCTGAACTCCCGCCTGAACCGAGAGGATCTTTGTCCTCACGGCATCACATTGTTTTAATCATTTTTTTGTTGGGTTTTCAACTCATTTATGTAACTTTTTTGTAATTTTTTTGTCAATTTTTGGTCGCATTTTTGTCGCATTTTTGTAAAAAAATAAATAAATTTTTTGTCACATTTTTGTCATTTTTTTTAATCAATTTTGTATCAATTTTTTCTCACATTTTTGTCATTTTTTGTGTAATTTTTTTGTCACATTTTTTGTCAATTTTTTGTCATTTTTTTGTCATTTTATCAAATTTTTGTCACATTTTTGTAATTTTTTTTGTAATTTTTTTAATCAATTTTTTTGTCATTTTTTTGTCTTTTTATCAAATTTTTGTCACATTTTTGTAATTTTTTTTGTAATTTTTTTAGTCAATTTTGTATCAAATTTTTCTCACATTTTTCTCACAGTTTTGTCATTTTTTATCAAATTTTTGTCATTTTTGTGTCAATTTTTTATCACTTTTTTGTCACATTTCCATCATTGTTTTTGTCTCAGTTTTGTTGCTTTTTTCCAGGAGCTTTCGGATTGGGGTAAAGCCAAACTGGAGAAAATGTGCTCAGTGAACAATGTCATTGGGGACATTTCTGTTTCATTATCAAACAGAAAATCAATGTGAGCGAAGTTTCCCTTTTGACTTCATTGTCCTTTAACCTCTGAACTCCCGCCTGAACCGAGAGGATCTTTGTCCTCACGTCATCAGGTTTTTATCCATCAATTTTTTTGTTGGGCATTCGACTCATTTTTGTAACTTTTTTGTCATTTTTTCGTCATTTTTTTGTAATTTTTTAATCAATTTTTGTCAATTTTTGGTCGCATTTTTGTAAAAAAATAAATAAATTTTTTCTCACATTTTTGTCATTTTTTGTGTAATTTTTTTGTCACATTTTTGACAATTTTTGTCATTTTTTTGTCTTTTTATCAAATTTTTCTCACATTTTTCTCACAGTTTTGTCATTTTTTATCAAACTTTTGTCATTTTTGTGTCAATTTTTTATCACTTTTTTGTCACATTTCCATCATTGTTTTTGTCTCAGTTTTGTTGCTTTTTTCCAGGAGCTTTCGGATTGGGGTAAAGCCAAACTGGAGAAAATGTGCTCAGTGAACAATGTCATTGGGGACATTTCTGTTTCATTATCAAACAGAAAATCAATGTGAGCGAAGTTTCCCTTTTGACTTCATTGTCCTTTAACCTCTGAACTCCCGCCTGAACCGAGAGGATCTTTGTCCTCACGTCATCAGATTTTTATCCATCAATTTTTTTGTTGGGTATTCGACTCATTTATGTAACTTTTTTGTCATTTTTTCGTCATTTTTTTGTAATTTTTTTATCAATTTTTGTCAATTTTTGGTCACATTTTTGTCGCATTTTTGTAAAAAATAAAATAAAAATTTTGTCAAATTTTTGTCATTTTTTTTAATCAATTTTGTATCAATTTTTTCTCACATTTTTGTCATTTTTTGTGTAATTTTTTTGTCACATTTTTGTCAATTTTTTGTCATTTTTTTGTCTTTTTATCAAATTTTTGTCACATTTTTGTAATTTTTTTTGTAATTTTTTTAGTCAATTTTGTATCACATTTTTCTCACATTTTTCTCACAGTTTTGTCATTTTTTATCAAATTTTTGTCATTTTTGTGTCAATTTTTTGTCACTTTTTTGTCACATTTCCATCATTGTTTTTGTCTCAGTTTTGTTGCTTTTTTCCAGGAGCTTTCGGATTGGGGTAAAGCCAAACTGGAGAAAATGTGCTCAGTTAACAATGTCATTTTCAATGACGCCATAAATTGTGTGAAACAAAAACATAAAATCCTTTTTTTTTTTTACAAAGAACATTCCAAGAAAGTAACAGAAAATACAGAAAACTAAATAATTGGGAAGAACGCGGAGCACGAGGTGAACTCCATCTATTTATACATCGACATGAAACACAGGAAACCGATGCAGTATTTCAGTAAAAGTAATGAATGATAAAACTACTGTAAGAAGTACTGACGTGAACGTTTACTTCCTGATGAAAGGCTCAGGTGTTTTTAAAGTGAGGGTTTAGTGTTTTGTACGTTGTTAAGTTCATACATGTTTGTGGCGCAGAGAGCAGAGCGGGTCAAGTCACCGGAGGGTCGGCAGTTCGAATCCTCCTCACCTCAGTGTGTGCACACGCTGGGCTCAGTCAGATCACTCCGGGTGCAAACAGTTCTTACACCTTTCACAGCCAAGCCATGAATCCATGAATCGTGAAAATGATCTGTTGACCAGTGATTCTTAAAATTATGAATTGGTTCATAATATCACACTTTATTGCAGGGGTAGGTAACGTCAAATCCGGCCCTCCAGCACAGAACCTCTGGCTCCCATGATGATTTTGAGAAATATTATTATACAAATAAGAGATAAAATACCTGTTAAAGTAAGTCTTAAAAAGCGAGAAATAGTGTCAGTGTTTTAAACATGTCCCGCTTGGTCATATATAATGTTAAACAGTGATTCTCTCCTGGGGGGTCGGGCCCTAAAGTGGGTCACGGAACCATTTTCAGTGAGTCGCGAGTCTATAGGGAACTTTTATTCAGTATTTTCCATCTGAAACTGCAGGAAACACTCACTGTGTCTGTTCACCTGTTACTGTCAGCTCAGCGTGAGGGGAGGCCAGTGTTTTTCAACCTTTTTTTCATTGAAAATATCACGAGGCACCAGCAGAAAATGTTAAAAGTGTAACTCTGTAGCCTATAGTCATCAGAGTGTCTTGAATAGGAACACCGTGTAGTCTCGCTAGTAACAAAGCCTCAATACATCACTAATTCTCTTTTCTCAAAGAAATGAACTCCCTGATATGGAAGAGTATTATCTGGTTACTCTGCCGATCACTGGACAGCACAGACACTCCAACGGTTCATTATTTGTGGATAATAATGCATTTGTCTAGTGTGCCACGGCACAGTGGTTGAAAAACACTGGGTTCGGGTGAACCACTATGACTGGAGACCGTACAGCCTACAGTGTGATGCCTCATTTGAAAGCTAAGCCCTTCTAGTTTCTGCAAATGTGAGATGAAACAACATACATTACATTTGCCATTCTTAACCCTAATCATATCCTGGTTAGGGTTAACTAACTCTAACCCCCTGATCAGGTCCCAGGTTAAAGTGAATGTTATCGGGTTGTTTTGATCATAAATTCAGTCTTAAAGGGAAATCTGCTGCTTGTTCAACAAAAACGTGTGTAGAAAATACAATATTTGATACGATACATGACAAATTACACTTTTCTTTGGGTCCTGGGCTGGTCGTCCGAGGGTGACGGTGGAACCCAAAGCCTCTTGGGAAACACAGCCCTTGGGTGTTTTGAGAATGATGAAAATCGGCCGTTCACGACGCAGACTCGCCTCCCCTGGTTTATTGTTTATTACCTGTATGGAAATGTATAGCTAGTCGTAAATGTTGAATATGGCCCTGTTCTTTGTTTCTCAGTATTAAACATCAAATTTAACGACATACGTTATATAACGATATCATGATTATGTGAAACGTGGAAATCTCATATCGTCCCATCTCTCGTCCCAACTCAAATAAACATATTTTTAAAGCAGCACTAGTAGTTCCTGTGGGGGTGATACACGTGTATTAACACTTGTATTAACACGTGTATTAACACTTGTATTAACACGTGTTAATACACGTGTTAATACAAGTGTTAATGTGTTGACAAATTTCAAATTAGATGCACCCACAATAAGTTCAAACAGATTGTGAAAGTTCTCCCAATATCACTTGTAGCTATGATTAAGCAGGATATAATATATTCAAAAGTCACTCCTACCTTAAAGGAACAGGCCAGCGTTTTCCATACTGAGATATGTTCTTACCTGAGCTTTGACGAGTTCTTTAGGACCTGTCTGATCTTCAGTCACGTAAACACAGTGCAGACGGCGTTAGCATTTAGCCTCTCCCTCTCTCCTCTATAGCTCCAAAACAGGTCAAGATAGAAGCTACCGAGCTCTTCCACGTTTTCCCTATTTAAATATGGTTACGTGAAGTGTTCCACTACAAAGTATATTTACACAAAATTAAACAATGTGGATTTTCTAAGCGGTTAAAAGGGGGAACTATATTGTAAGGCGTAATAATACCAGGAGTAGCTTGAAATCCGCGCAGTAATCTTCACTTTACTGTGCGGATGCCAAAGTACTCCTGGCGATGTTTTCAGTCCTGTGACGCTGAACTCTCCCCTCAGACGTCGTCGTCTCAGGCACAGACGGACGCCCCGCTTCAGTCCGAGCTGCTCCCGGAGCTGGACACTCAGGGCCCGGCGGACGAGCAGCTGGTCAGCCCCCCGTCCACCGTGGACACGGCGGCGCTGAGCGAGGAGCCGCTGCCAGGTCAGTGTGTGAGGCCAGACTTCTGCCATCGAAACACCGACCTCTGAACTCCACCAAAGTATCTCCAGAAGGACTTTTAGATTTTCGGACAAAATTTACACAAAATGTAAAACTGAGACATTTTCTTCAGACGTGTGTGTGAGGATGACCCTGGGACATGCTTATGAAGTTTGTAAACGTGTCTCTGCAGTGAAGCCGCTCCCGAAGCCGGCTCGCCCCGCCCACATCTGTGCCACCTGTAACAAAGAGTTCAAGAACAGCTACAACCTGCGGCGGCACCAGTCTGTGCACACGGGCATCAAGATGAAGGACCGGGCGGCGCGGGAGAAAGAGGAGGGGCTTAAACCGCGAGCCGAGAAGCAGACGGTGCCTCTGAGTCTGCTGCAGCTCACGCTGCCCACGCACACGCTGCCCACGCACACGCTGCACACGCACACGCTGCACACGCAGGTGAGGACACGCCCCCCACGCACACGCTGCACACGCAGGTGAGGACACGCCCCTCACGCACACGCTGCCCACGCACACGCTGCACACGCAGGTGAGGACACGCCCCTCACGCACACGCTGCCCACGCAGGTGAGGCCACGCCCCGCACGCACACGCTGCACACGCAGGTGAGGACACGCCCCTCACGCACACGCTGCACACGCAGGTGAGGACACGCCCCTCACGCACACCCTGCCCACGCACACGCTGCCCACGCACACGCTGCCCACGCACACGCTGCCCACGCACACGCTGCCCACGCACACGCTGCACACGCACACGCTGCCCACGCACACGCTGCACACGCACACGCTGCCCACGCACACGCTGCCCACGCACACGCTGCCCACGCACACGCTGCCCACGCACACGCTGCACACGCACACGCTGCCCACGCACACGCTGCACACGCACACGCTGCCCACGCACACGCTGCACACGCAGGTGAGGACACGCCCCTCACGCACACGCTGCCCACGCACACGCTGCCCACGCACACGCTGCCCACGCACACGCTGCACACGCAGGTGAGGACACGCCCCTCACGCACACGCTGCCCACGCACACGCTGCCCACGCACACGCTGCCCACGCACACGCTGCACACGCACACGCTGCCCACGCACACGCTGCACACGCAGGTGAGGACACGCCCCTCACGCACACCCTGCCCACGCACACGCTGCCCACGCACACGCTGCCCACGCACACGCTGCCCACGCACACGCTGCCCACGCACACGCTGCCCACGCACACGCTGCACACGCACACGCTGCCCACGCACACGCTGCACACGCAGGTGAGGCCACGCCCCACACACGCACACGCTGCACACGCAGGTGAGGCCACACCCCACACACGCACACGCTGCACACGCAGGTGAGGACACGCCCCTCACGCACACCCTGCCCACGCACACGCTGCACACGCAGGTGAGGCCACACCCCACACACGCACACGCTGCACACGCAGGTGAGGACACGCCCCTCACGCACACCCTGCCCACGCACACGCTGCACACGCAGGTGAGGACACGCCCCTCACGCACACCCTGCCCACGCACACGCTGCACACGCAGGTGAGGACACGCCCCTCACGCACACGCTGCCCACGCACACGCTGCACACGCAGGTGAGGCCACACCCCACACACGCACACGCTGCACACGCAGGTGAGGACACGCCCCTCACGCACACCCTGCCCACGCACACGCTGCACACGCAGGTGAGGACACGCCCCTCACGCACACCCTGCCCACGCACACGCTGCACACGCAGGTGAGGACACGCCCCTCACGCACACGCTGCCCACGCACACGCTGCCCACGCACACGCTGCCCACGCACACGCTGCCCACGCACACGCTGCACACGCAGGTGAGGACACGCCCCTCACGCACACGCTGCCCACGCACACGCTGCACACGCAGGTGAGGACACGCCCCTCACGCACACGCTGCCCACGCACACGCTGCCCACGCACACGCTGCCCACGCACACGCTGCCCACGCACACGCTGCACACGCAGGTGAGGCCACGCCCCACACACGCACACGCAGGTGAGGCCACGCCCCACACACGCACACGCAGGTGAGGCCACGCCCCGTACACACGCACACGCAGGTGAGGACACACATTGGCTGTATCCGAATGTCCACACTATTCCCTATATAGTGACTATATAGTGCTCACGCCATGTCGTAGGGGTGTCCGAATGTCCAGAGAGAAAAAAGTAGTGCACTCGAAATTTCCCACAATGCATCTGGAAAAGTAGTGAGCATCGATGGTCACTAAACGGGTCAATATAGACCACAATGCATTGCGAGAGTGGGAGAAGAGCCTGACAGAGACAGGTCTGTGAACTAAACACGACTGAAGTAAATCAGCTGTTTCAGTCGTGTGTTGCGTATTTGTCATGAATAAATGACCTTAATATAACCGGATACGGTGAAAAGATGCTAACGCTAGCTGCTTACCTTTAGCTTGCGCTGTTAAATGACTGACAGCTTCCTCTCGAATAATCCAAGATATTCACGTAAAATCCATGTGAAGTAAAAGCGTATCTGACTCGTATTTATCCATAAATATTCCACTGTCTTCATGAGTCTGGTTGGTCTTTATCGCAGAAATACTTTATTCCAGGAGTTTCGCGAACTTTTAGCAGATGTAGTCACTCAATCTGCTGGCGCTTCGGACACCTGCCTGTGACCTACTTTCGGCGTCTCTGAGCTCACGCTGGGGTGACTTTTTATTTTTTATTTTTTTGCTTTTTTGGTGATGATAGTAACGCCTGTAAAAATGACAAAACAGTTGTTCTGTTTCATAAAATAAACGTAACAATAAATAAATTCAGATAAAAAATTTAAAAAAACATATCTGCAGCTGCAGCGCGTGACGTCACGCAGCGCGGTGAAATTCGTGGCTTGTGTCCGAATCGCCAACAGAATCAGTGACTATATAGTCGACTATATAGTGCGGGCCTATGTAGTGAATGAGGGGTTAGGGGATAGTGTGGACATTCGGACACAGCCATTGTTTCTCGTTGCTTCACTGACGCTGCTCTGTCTCTGACACACACAGGCCCCGCCCACTGTCTCCGTCACCATGGATGCCGTCTCCGTCTCGCTAGCGCCGGCGACCGTCTCCATCGCCCCGGCGACCGTGGCCATGGCCGGGCCCCCTCAGCCCCTCCCTCAGCCGCTGCAGGCCGCCGTGGTGGTGGTGGGCTCCGTGGAGCAGGTGAGCGGTGGCACAGGGGTTAGGTCCTGTAAACATCTGCACTTTATCCTTGTGGCTGTTTCACCGTCAGCGGCTTCACCGAGCACATTCATCCAGTCTCCATTTGAAAGCTAAGACCCACAAACCTGATCTCAGCAGATCGTTTTCCTTTTTTTGTTGTGTTTCAGCACAGGTCGACGATGTGGTTTTTCTCAGGCCGATGTCAATCTGCTCGGCCGATATTTCGGCCGATTTTTCCAAATGTCGGGTTCATAATCCTGTAAAAACATGAACACTTGGCTCCAGAGGCTGATTTATTTCATTACTTTAGGTCAGGGGCGGACTGGCCACATGTCCATTCTGGAAGAGCACAGAAGGGCCACCGGTCCCGCCTCAACCGAGCTTTACCCAAATCTAAAAGCTAAAAACAAAAGCATCAAAATAGCGACAAAAAGAGGATGAAAACATGAGAAAAACACGGACAAAAAAACACAACAAAAAATGATAGAAAAAATAATTTCAAAAACAACAAAAATGTGGCGACGTGACGAGAAGCTCTCCAGTCGAGAAGCTTTTAGATTTGGGTAAAGCCCAGTATAAAAAAACATGAATCTAAAAGGAATTCCGTGGAGTATGGTGCACCACAAGGTTCAATTTTGGGACCATTATTATTTATTATTTATATGACTGATTTTGCTTCTGTTTCTACGACCGCCTTTCCCGCTCTTTTTGCTGATGATGCCGATCAAAAAAATAATAATAAAAAGCCGAACTGGGGAAAATGCACTCGTTGTTGTTTAGGCGGGGGGTCAGAGGTTAAAATATGTATTTGTGCAAGTGCACAGTTACGCTGATTTGGGCCAGGCTGGTCCGAGTCCAGGGCTGTTTGTTTTCAGTCCCAGTCCGCCCCTGCTTTAGGTGATTAAGTAGTTTCTGCCCCAGCTTTGATTAGCTGCCGTTAGCTTTAGCATGCTGCCGTTAGCATTAGCATACTGTTGCTAGCCGCTGCATTTTGCGCGGTGATCAAAAATACAATTGTGGAGGTTCAAACTAACGGAGCTTCATAATGACTTGCAGGTTTAGTGAAACTTATATTTAACAAACTCGTGGGAGGACTCGTTCTAAAGCCCCGACTTTGCACGAAACAGGACCTCAGGAGAAATCGGCTTTAATCGGCGCTTGATCGGCCGAAAGCCGATATTGTAAAATCCCCATATGTATATTCCGGTCGACCTGTAGTTTTCATCGTTTTTGAGGCTTTTTTCCAGAGGCTTCAGTTTGGGTAAAGTGCTCGGTGGAGGCGGGGCTTAGGAGGCTAAACAACAGTAAATCTTAAAGAAACATACGACATGTGACTCTCCTCCCGCAGACGCCGGCGCCCGCCCCCAGCGCCCCCGCCGTCCGGAAGAACCACGCGTGTGAGGCGTGTGGGAAGGCCTTCCGGGACGTGTACCACCTGAACCGCCACCGCCTGTCCCACTCGGACGAGAAGCCGTACTCCTGCCCCATCTGCCAGCAGCGCTTCAAACGCAAGGACCGCATGAGCTACCACGTGCGCTCGCACCAGGGCGGCGTGGAGAAGCCCTACGTGTGCCCGCACTGCGCCAAGGCCTTCTCACGGTAACATCACGGTTTCCATAACACGGCCAAAAGAGTCCCCTATCACCCCCCTGACTAAACTGAGCACATCCCCCCTCGCCAACGACCCCCTCTGTTTTATACACGGGGAGATCGGTCACTCAAACAGATCCGTTTCATCAGAATGGCTTATATGTGGTCACGTGTTGCAGAAGTCCCTTCGATAACAATCTACGGCGGCGCCGGGAGAGCCGAGGCTTTTTTAAATGATCAAAGACACATCGACTGTAGTTGAGCTTCACAACGGTCACAGCCAGGGCTGGGTACCGTTAAACGGTTCCTACTTGGTACTGACCAAAAAGCTCCAGTAGAGGGCGGTATCGAAAACCCTGTTTTTTTCGGTGCTAATTTTCTGTACTTTTTCTCCAAACGTCAATAAATGATCCACAGTGAGTCTAAAAAAGCCTGAACTCATGAGCAGCTTCAGCACAAATGCAGAAGCAAAGCTGTAACTCTTCAGTCTTTTATTTTGGCGTGCAGGCACTTCTTGATTGGAGTTTACAGCCTATAGGCCAGAGTAACGCCTCATTTGAAAGCTAAGGATATTTTTCCATCTCATTTTTGCCACTTCTTCACTTCACTTTCATTGGTTCATTTTGAGGCTTTTTTGTTGCATTTTCATCCTGCGTTTGAAACGAGGAGGTTCGGTCTGACTGTAGCTCCTGGCGTGAACCACCAGGGGCGCTGTAACGCTGGCGGAGGTGGTAGCTCCTCGTGTGAACCACCAGGGGCGCTGTAACGCTGGCGGAGGTTGTAGCTCCTCGTGTGAACCACCAGGGGCGCTGTAACGCTGGCGGAGGCTGTAGCTCCCTGTGTGAACCACCAGGAGCGCTGTAACGCTGGCGGAGGTTGTAGCTCCTCGTGTGAACCACCAGGGGCGCTGTAACGCTGGTGTTTGTGTTTCAGGCCGGACCACCTGAACAGCCACGTGAGGCAGGTCCACTCCACGGAGCGGCCCTTCAAATGCACCGTACGCTCGTCTCTGTCTTTATTCTCTGGTGTTTCCGTGTGACCTCTGACCTCTGACCTGGCTCCTCCCCCCCCCGCAGACCTGCACGTCGGCGTTCGCCACCCGGGACCGCCTCCGGGCCCACCTGATCCGGCACGAGGAGAAGGTCCCGTGTCACATCTGCGGAAAACTGCTGTCGGCCGCTTACATCACGGATCACATGAGGGTCCACAACCAATCACAGCACCACTCCTGCCACCTGTGCAACCGCAGTAAGTACTTATACTTATACTACTACTACTACTACTACTACTACTACTGCCACTCCTGCCACCTGTGCAACCGCAGTAAGTACTTATACTTATACTACTACTACTACTACTACTACTACTACTGCCACTCCTGCCACCTGTGCAACCGCAGTAAGTACTTATACTTATACTACTACTACTACTACTACTACTGCTACTGCCACTCCTGCCACCTGTGCAACCGCAGTGCGTACTTATACTTATACTACTACTACTACTACTACTACTACTACTGCCACTCCTGCCACCTGTGCAACCGCAGTGCGTACTTATACTTATACTACTACTACTACTACTACTACTGCTACTGCCACTCCTGCCACCTGTGCAACCGCAGTGCGTACTTATACTTATACTACTACTACTACTACTACTACTACTACTGCCACTCCTGCCACCTGTGCAACCGCAGTGCGTACTTATACTACTATACTACTATACTGCTACTGCTACTGCCACTCCTGCCACCTGTGCAACCGCAGTGCGTACTTATACTTATACTACTATACTACTATACTACTACTGTTACTACTACTGCCACTCCTGCCACCTGTGCAACCGCAGTAAGTACTTATACTTATACTTATACTTATACTACTACTACTACTACTACTGCTACTACTGCCACTCCTGCCACCTGTGCAACCGCAGTGCGTACTTATACTTAGACTACTACTATACTACTACTACTACTGTTAATACTACTACTACTGCCACTCCTGCCACCTGTGCAACCGCAGTGCGTACTTATACTTAGACTACTACTATACTACTACTACTACTGTTAATACTACTACTACTGCCACTCCTGCCACCTGTGCAACCGCATTACGTACTTATACTTATACTACTACTACTACTACTACTACTGTTACTACTACTTCATTGCTTCATTCATGACTCTCCTCTTTGCCCTGTGGCTGAACTCTCCCCCTCCTCCTCCCAGGCTTCACCACACTGACGTACCTGCGCGTCCACGCCCAGAAGCACCACGGGCAGGAGTGGAAGGAGAGCGGGGGGGCGAGGGGAGCGTTCGGGGGGGCGGCGGGCGGCGTGCTGCTGTGCCAGCTGTGCGGCGTCCAGTGTAAGACGGCCACGCAGCTGCAGGGTCACATGGGCACGCACGCTCAGAGCGAGGCGCGGGACGGCCCGGGCATCCAGGCGGTGACCGTGGCGGCCGTGGGCGAGGTCGGCGTGGGCGTGGCGGTGGAGGCGGTGCCCATGGGAACCATTGCCGTGGGAACCAGCGGCGAGTCGAGCGTGGCCCAGAGCGCCGTGGAGCTGCTGGTGACAGACTGCTCCTCCATCAGCGACCAGGCCCACAGCTAACAGAGAAGCAGGTGAGCCACGCCCACACACGGGCCACGCCCACATGAGCCACGCCCACACGGGCCATGCCCACACAGGCCACGCCCACAGAGGCCACGCCCTTACAGATAACAGAGAACCAGGTGAGCCACGCCCACACGGGGCCACGCCCACACATGCCACGCCCACACAGGCCACGCCCCCACACAGGCCAATCCCCCACATGCCACGCCCACACAGGCCACACTCACAGCTAACAGAGAAGCAGGTGAGCCACGCCCACACGGGCCACGCCCACACATGCCACGCCCACACAGGCCACGCCCACACAGGCCACGCCCCCACACAGACCAATCCCCCACATGCCACGCCCACACGGGCCACGCCCACACATGCCACGCCCACAAAGGCCACGCCCACACAGGCCACGCCCACAGCTATCAGAGAACCAGGTGAGACTCAGGAAACTCACGCATGAGGAAATAGCACCACCGTGTGTCGATAAAAGGCATTACATTAGTTCCTATTATTTCACCTACATATAAATATGCAAGAGGTTTTAGATTTAGCTTTGGGTGAAATTAGAAGCTAAAGTTGGCATTTTACATTCAAACACAGATGTTTCTGCTCGATCTGCTTCTAAAGGACATTCAGGTCTATTTATTATGTTCAGTCAAAGACATAAACACTAGGAGCTAATTATTAGATTTGAATGTAGATTAGATTTGTGTCTGAAAGTGTGCATGCTACATGCTACATGCTACATGCTGCCGTGGCCTCTCTGACTCTGTGTTTCCGCAGGTGGTTTGGCAGACGCCTGGTTCAGGACCGCGGCTTTGGCAGAACTCTAAACTCTTGTACATATATCTGAGTGAAACGACTCCAGCGCTCGGACGACGGACTCATACAAAAGTGTATTTTTAACCCTTTCACGGCGCCATCCTTCTCCTCTGTTGGCGTTTGTTTTTCGCAGCCCATCATGATTTCGTCAGACTTTTGGATTCGTACGGACTTAATTTATTTGCGGACGGGACGACGACGGCGAGCTGTAAATCTCCATCAAACGTTTTGAATGTGCATAACTTTGGGATATTCTTTGTCTCGGATGATTTGTACCGGTCATGTTCTTCGTAGCTTCTTTGGTGACTTCTGTCTGTGGCTGCGCAGACTGTATCAGCGCATAGTGCATAGAACTTACTGTATTAAAGCCAAACTGAATCAATGTCGCCTCCCAGTGTTTTACCTCCGTGTTCTTTGTCCCCCGAGTCAATCATGTGGATCCTCAAGGTCAACTTTGCTGAAGTTATGTCAGACATAAACTCACCGCACTCTGGTATGGTGAGTTTAGACCAGGGGTGTCCAAACCTTTGGTCTCCGAGGCCAAAATGAAAAAGTGGCTGTGGGTAGAGGGCCAAATACAGCGATGTCGAGCGTGAAGCACATATAACTGCATATAATAATAGTCACTTTATTTTAGTTTTCGATAGACCTACATTTGCATTTCTATCTATCTAAGATTCTATCTAAAACAAATGTTAACTCTGGCCAAAGCCTAGTTTTAGTAGAACAAAATCAACAATCGAAGCAATTTAGTGCAAAATGTAAAAAAAAAACAACACCTGTGTCTGCAGCTCCTACAGTGATTTTGCCTCAAAATTTGTTCACTCAAAGAAAATGCAACATTAGGTCATTTTGAAAGTGGCCGTTCAGCATCAATTCTTTTACCAGTCATTTTTGAACATGTACCTTTGTTAATGTCAACAACCTTTGCAATAAAAGTTGGAGAACTGGGAAAGCGAGTGCCTCGCTCCCACTTTCTTTCATTGTATATATTTTGGACCCACGCTGGAACCTCGATGAGCACCGATCTATTTACAAATTGAGATCCTGGTGAGCACATCCTCAATATTTTTTCTACACCACAACAGTGTTTCCTTAACTTTTGCGAAAGGAGTGAAACAGCGCTCCCAATTTGACGCTGGTGGCCAAAACGTGTACTGCATCCATATTTGCCATTGAGGATGAAGGATGAGTTATTATTTACCGCACGCAGCGCAAAAGTAGGTCACTCTCTGGTGGGCCAACAGAATTGTTTCGGCGGGCCAAATTTGGCCCGCGGGCCCCACTTTGGGCACTCCTTTAGACTTAATATTGCATGAGGGGTCTGTGGCCTGTGTCTTGTGGGGCTCATTTAGATCTTTCCAAAAATATATAATTTGATTTCACCGCGAAAAAACGTAGGCTATATTTTTGGCAAAAATTACAACATTTTACTCCTCTGCTCTAAGAGCTGGATTTGTCCTGAAAACTCACCAAACTTTGCCCAAAATTCAGGTTTGGTGAAAAATGTATTTAAATGTGTTTCATATTGGGGGAAATAACATGGCGCAACAGCGCCACCTTGCAGCATAATAATGTTCCGTGTTGGATGAAGCGGATGAATCGGATGAAGCGGGGGGGCAGCATTGTTTACAGCCCCGGACATTAACCCTCCCCCACCCGCTGCTGCAGCTCCTCCCCCGCCGTTAGCCTGTTAGCCCCGGCAGCTCTACCGACACGGGGCCGGGAAAAAAAGACTCCTCTAACGGGACTGCACGGACACCCATCACCGGGAGACCGAGGGGGACTGTCCCACCCGTAGCCTTGAAGAATATCCCAAAAAAAGACCCTGAAACGGAGGATTTTAACGCCTTAGAAGCGGCTAACGAGAGGAGGCTAGCCGCGGAGCTAACGGGCTAATCATCCAGAGACGCGCTGCAAACGGAGGGATTATTGGACATTATTTGGGGGTTTATCTTTGCCACAAAGCGCGCCCGTTTAGCCACGCTTGCTTCGGGCTGTGGTGAAGCCATAACTGCTGTAAAGAGCGGGTTCTGTGGGATATGTAGGTCACTGCAGAAGCTGGAGCCGTATGTGGGTCAGAGCCATCACTGGGTTAACTCCGCCGATTAGCACCAACAGCTGGTTAGCATCGGAGCTAACGCTCCCCGCCTGCAGTTTCCCACAGATTTATCAAATAACAGTCACTTATTTTGAAGAGAAAGCGTTTATGCAGCTGTAGTGAGCGGACACAGCGTCGAGTCTTGAGTGATTTTTATTTTTAAGCGGATAAATGGCCAGTTTTGTGCTAAGCTGATGAACAGCTGCTGCTACAAACAAAGATATCTGGTCGGTAAAAGTGGACATTTTAAAGGCCACTGGTTTTAAATGTGGTTTTATGAAGGTGTTTTAAGCTTTTAGCGCGTTTCCCGGAGGTTTTGGTTGATTTCCCGAGTGTGAATCCACTGTGGACACTGGTCAGGAGGTTTCAGAGCAGATGCGTGGTCAGTGATGGACACAGCGGTGATTCCTGTCTCAGTGTCCGGGCTGCAGTAGCTCCTCTGCGGCTGTGGGAGTGAGCTGGACCCCCCTCTGGCCTGGTTCTCCTCCTGGATGAGTTTCACTGGAGTCTGACAGAGAAGGGACCGGGACTTCAGCAGCAGGTAAGAGCCCACAGACACTTCCATGAGACACCACTGTCCCCTTCCTACACATCCCAGGCTCCTCTGTAGTTTCCTCCAGGCCTCCTGTGTCCTGTGGGGTAAACAAGTGGAAAAAATAATGACAAACTTTGGGGGGAAATAGAAAATTTGAGTAAAAAGAAGTTTTCAAAAAAAGTAAATATTGGGGTAAATTTTGGACGCACGCGGACCAGGTCTTCGAGGTACCCGACCCCTACGGATCCCTCTGCGGGTGGTGGGTCCACAGGAGGGCGGGCCCACGTCGTCCTCGCACAGATGACCTCCTCTCTCCTCAGAGTCGTGTTTCACAGATGACCTCCTCAATGATGGAAATGTGACGAAAAATGTATGAAAAAGTGGCAAAAATGTCACAAGAAATTGACAAAAAAACGACCAAAAAAATGACAAAAAATGTGACAAAAAACGACAAAAATGTGACAAAAAAATGACAAAAATTTGACAAAAATTTGACAAAAAATTAACAAAAATGTGACCAAAAAAACGACAAAAAAGGACAAAAATGGGACAAAAAAACAACAAAAATGGGACAAAAAAATTACAAAAATGTGACAAAAAATGGACGAAAAAAATGGACGAAAAAATTGCTAAAAATGTGACAAAAAACGACAAAAAAATGGGACAAAAATGGGACAAAAAAATTGCTAAAAATGTGACAAAAAAATGACAAAAATTTGACAAAAAATTGACGAAAATGTGACAAAAATATTACAAAAATGTGACGAAAAAATGACAAATGTGTTTCACAGATGACCTCCTCTCTCCTCAGTCGTGTTTCATGTTTCACAGACGACCTCCTCAATGATGGAAATGTGACAAAAAAGTGACGGAAAATGTATGAAAAAGTGGCAAAAAAGTCACAAGAAATTGATGAAAAAATGACAAAAATGTGACAAAAAAAAAAACCTGACAAATGTGACAAAAAATGACAAAAATGTGTTTCACAGACGACCTCCTCTCTCCTCAGTCATGTTTCACAGACGACCTCCTCTCTCCTCAGTCATGTTTCACAGACGACCTCCTCTCTCCTCAGTCATGTTTCACAGACGACCTCCTCTCTCCTAAGTCATGTTTCACAGACGACCTCCTCTCTCCTAAGTCATGTTTCACAGACGACCTCCTCTCTCCTCAGACTCGTGTTTCACAGACGACCTCCTCTCTCCTCAGTCATGTTTCACAGACGACCTCCTCTCTCCTCAGTCATGTTTCACAGACGACCTCCTCTCTCCTCAGTCATGTTTCACAGACGACCTCCTCTCTCCTCAGACTCGTGTTTCACAGACGACCTCCTCTCTCCTCAGTCATGTTTCACAGACGACCTCCTCTCTCCTCAGTCATGTTTCACAGACGACCTCCTCTCTCCTCAGTCATGTTTCACAGACGACCTCCTCTCTCCTCAGACTCGTGTTTCACAGACGACCTCCTCTCTCCTCAGTCATGTTTCACAGACGACCTCCTCTCTCCTAAGTCATGTTTCACAGACGACCTCCTCTCTCCTCAGTCATGTTTCACAGACGACCTCCTCTCTCCTCAGACTCGTGTTTCACAGACGACCTCCTCTCTCCTCAGTCATGTTTCACAGACAACCTCCTCTCTCCTAAGTCATGTTTCACAGACGACCTCCTCTCTCCTCAGTCATGTTTCACAGACGACCTCCTCTCTCCTAAGTCATGTTTCACAGACGACCTCCTCTCTCCTCAGTCATGTTTCCTCCTCTCTCCTCAGAGTCGTGTTTCGGAGCATGGCCTTCCACAGCGGCGCTCCCCGTCAGCCCGTGGACGTGTTTCCTGGCTCAGACCTCGGTCCGAAGTTCTTCTGCGTGAATTCGTCGTGCGCCGCCCCCGCCTCGGCGCTGAGCTCCAGCCTCGCGGGCTCCACGGCGCCGGCGCCCGTGCCCAGACACCCCACGGCTCTGGGGGGCAGCGCGGGCGGAGGGGGCGGGGCCGCCGTGCCACAGCCCTACACCAACGCGGCCAGCGAGGTGCCCAGCCCCGCGGAGATGGAGCCCGACCGCCCCATCGGCTACGGCGCCTTCGGAGTCGTGTGGTGAGAGACTGAACTGCAGTCACGGGAAATACCTTGAATACCAAAGTAGAAATATGCAGTACTACAACATGTAACAGTACCAGCGTATAAACGAAAGACGACTGATCGACCGTGACATTTTTATGACTCGTAATCATCGCTCATGAAGAAAACAGTAAAAACACGACTCCAGAGACGCGTGTGAGTCACTGTTTAACCCCTTAACGCCCACCTGAACCGAGAGCATTTCCTCCAGTTTGGCTTTACCCCAATCCAAAAGCTTCTGGAAAAAAGGTGAGAAAATAGCAACAAAACTGAGACGAAAACAATGATGGAAATGTGACAAAAAAGCGAGAAAACATAGACAAAAAGTGACGAAAAATTGATGAAGAAGTGGCAAAAATGTCACAAGAAATTGATGAAAAAATTACAAACATGTGACAAAAAAATTACAAAAATGTGACAAAAAAT
The DNA here is from genome assembly GCF_951799975.1 of Gobius niger. Taxonomy (NCBI): domain Eukaryota; kingdom Metazoa; phylum Chordata; class Actinopteri; order Gobiiformes; family Gobiidae; genus Gobius; species Gobius niger. The sequence goes on from NC_136861.1 coordinate 3,219,069, forward strand.
GGACGAAAAATGGACGAAAAAATAAAAAAAAATATGACAAAAAATGAAAAAAATGTGACAAAAAAATGAGTTGAATACGCAACAAAAAAATGATGGAAAATAAATCTGATGACGTGAGGAAAAAGATCCTTGGTTCAGGCGGGAGTTAAGAGGTTAAGATGTTAGCATGCTACCAGTTAGCATTTAGCTTCATCAGCTCCGACCTCTCCAGGAGAAAGCCCCTGAACCACAAACATCTGGCCTGGGATGCAACATGTGTCAGAGGTCAGAGATGTCACTGTAGTATTTCCTCAGTGTTCATAGATGTGAGACACACGTGTTTATCGTGTTGAAGCTAAATGCTCAGACTGAGACTCTGTTGCCATGACAAACTGTTATATGACATAAACGTGCGTCTCCGGGGGGGTAGAGATGTTGTGACGTGTTGTCGTCCTGCATAATGCTGCTCCGTTATTCAAAATGGCCGCTGATCATTGGCGTGTGTGTTTGTGGCTCAGGTCGGTGACGGACCCTCGAGACGGGAGGAAAGTGGCTCTGAAGAAAATGCCCAACGTCTTCCAGAACCTGGTGTCGTGTAAACGCGTGTTCAGAGAGCTGCGCATGCTGTGCTTCTTCAAACACGACAACGTGAGTACAAATACTACTACATACTACTACATACTAGTATACGTACTACTACACATGCTGTGCTTCTTCAAACACGACAACGTGAGTACAAATACTGCAAATACTACTACATACTACTACATACTAGTATACGTACTACTACACATGCTGTGCTTCTTCAAACACGACAACGTGAGTACAAATACTACTACATACTACTACATACTAGTATACGTACTACTACACATGCTGTGCTTCTTCAAACACGACAACGTGAGTACAAATACTGCAAATACTACTACATACTACTACATACTAGTATACGTACTACTACACATGCTGTGCTTCTTCAAACACGACAACGTGAGTACAAATACTGCAAATACTACTACATACTACTACATACTAGTATACGTACTACTACACATGCTGTGCTTCTTCAAACACGACAACGTGAGTACAAATACTACTACATACTACTACATACTAGTATACGTACTACTACACATGCTGTGCTTCTTCAAACACGACAACGTGAGTACAAATACTGCAAATACTACTACATACTACTACATACTAGTATACGTACTACTACACATGCTGTGCTTCTTCAAACACGACAACGTGAGTACAAATACTGCAAATACTACTACATACTAGTATACATGCTGTGCTTCTTCAAACACGACAACGTGAGTACAAATACTACTACAAATACTACTACATACTACTACACATGCTGTGCTTCTTCAAACACGACAACGTGAGTACAAATACTACTACATACTACTACATACTACTACACATGCTGTGCTTCTTCAAACACGACAACGTGAGTACAAATACTGCAAATACTACTACATACTACTACACATGCTGTGCTTCTTCAAACACGACAACGTGAGTACAAATACTGCAAATACTACTACACATACTACTGCGCATGCTGTGCTTCTTCAAACACGACAACGTGAGTACAAATACTGCAAATACTACTACATACTACTACACATGCTGTGCTTCTTCAAACACGACAACGTGAGTACAAATACTGCAAATACTACTACATACTACTACACATGCTGTGCTTCTTCAAACACGACAACGTGAGTACAAATACTGCAAATACTACTACATACTACTACATACTAGTATACGTACTACTACACATGCTGTGCTTCTTCAAACACGACAACGTGAGTACAAATACTGCAAATACTACTACATACTACTACACATGCTGTGCTTCTTCAAACACGACAACGTGAGTACAAATACTGCAAATACTACTACATACTACTACATACTAGTATACGTACTACTACACATGCTGTGCTTCTTCAAACACGACAACGTGAGTACAAATACTGCAAATACTACTACATACTACTACATACTAGTATACGTACTACTACACATGCTGTGCTTCTTCAAACACGACAACGTGAGTACAAATACTGCAAATACTACTACATACTACTACACATGCTGTGCTTCTTCAAACACGACAACGTGAGTACAAATACTACTACAAATACTACTACATACTACTACACATGCTGTGCTTCTTCAAACACGACAACGTGAGTACAAATACTGCAAATACTACTACATACTACTACACATGCTGTGCTTCTTCAAACACGACAACGTGAGTACAAATACTGCAAATACTACTACATACTACTACACATGCTGTGCTTCTTCAAACACGACAACGTGAGTACAAATACTACTACATACTACTACATACTAGTATACGTACTACTACACATGCTGTGCTTCTTCAAACACGACAACGTGAGTACAAATACTGCAAATACTACTACATACTACTACACATGCTGTGCTTCTTCAAACACGACAACGTGAGTACAAATACTGCAAATACTACTACATACTACTACACATGCTGTGCTTCTTCAAACACGACAACGTGAGTACAAATACTGCAAATACTACTACATACTACTACATACTAGTATACATACTACTACACATGCTGTGCTTCTTCAAACACGACAACGTGAGTACAAATACTGCAAATACTACTACACATACTACTGCGCATGCTGTGCTTCTTCAAACACGACAACGTGAGTACAAATACTGCAAATACTACTACATACTACTACACATGCTGTGCTTCTTCAAACACGACAACGTGAGTACAAATACTACAAATACTACTACATACTACTACAAATACTACTACACATACTAATCAGGGATGTAATCTAAACTGATGTTTTCCAGGTGTTGTCTGCGTTGGACATCCTGCAGCCGCCGCAGATCGACTGCTTTGAGGAAATGTATCCTTCACTCAGAGCCTGTGTGGTGGAATGAAAATAGCCTAAAGTTTAGTCCTTTCTCTGCACACGCCCCGTGGATGCTCCTCCCGTCTCCACAGGAAATGACCATATTTGGATTGCTGATCTTCCCAGTGTTTCCTTTAACCCTGGAGCAGTTACGTCATCACTGAGCTGATGCAGAGCGACCTCCACAAGGTCATCGTCTCCCCTCAGCCCCTGACCACGGACCACATCAAGGTCTTCCTCTACCAGATCCTCAGAGGTACAGGCTCTCACAGGGGGAGGAGGGGGAGGGGGAGGGAGGAGGAGGAGGAGGACCACATCAAGGTCTTCCTCTACCAGATCCTCAGAGGTACAGGCTCTCACAGGGGGAGGAGGGGGAGGACCACATCAAGGTCTTCCTCTACCAGATCCTCAGAGGTACAGGCTCTCACAGGGGGAGGAGGGGGAGGGGGAGGACCACATCAAGGTCTTCCTCTACCAGATCCTCAGAGGTACAGGCTCTCACAGGGGGAGGAGGGGGAGGACCACATCAAGGTCTTCCTCTACCAGATCCTCAGAGGTACAGGCTCTCACAGGGGGAGGAGGGGGAGGGGGAGGACCACATCAAGGTCTTCCTCTACCAGATCCTCAGAGGTACAGGCTCTCACAGGGGGAGGAGGGGGAGGACCACATCAAGGTCTTCCTCTACCAGATCCTCAGAGGTACAGGCTCTCACAGGGGGAGGAGGGGGAGGGGGAGGACCACATCAAGGTCTTCCTCTACCAGATCCTCAGAGGTACAGGCTCTCACAGGGGGAGGAGGGGGAGGACCACATCAAGGTCTTCCTCTACCAGATCCTCAGAGGTACAGGCTCTCACAGGGGGAGGAGGAGGAGGGGGAGGGGGAGGACCACATCAAGGTCTTCCTCTACCAGATCCTCAGAGGTACAGGCTCTCACAGGGGGAGGAGGGGGAGGGGGAGGACCACATCAAGGTCTTCCTCTACCAGATCCTCAGAGGTACAGGCTCTCACAGGGGGAGGAGGGGGAGGGGGAGGGGGAGGACCACATCAAGGTCTTCCTCTACCAGATCCTCAGAGGTACAGGCTCTCACAGGAGGAGGAGGGAGGAGGACCACATCAAGGTCTTCCTCTACCAGATCCTCAGAGGTACAGGCTCTCACAGGGGGAGGAGGGGGAGGGGGGGGGGGGGGGGGAGGGAAGAGGAGGGGGACCACATCAAGGTCTTCCTCTACCAGATCCTCAGAGGTACAGGCTCGAGGAGGAGGAGGAGGGGGAGGAGGAGGAGAGAGGAGGAGAGAGGAGGAGGAGGACCACATCTACCAGATCCTCAGAGGTACAGGCTCTCACAGGAGGAGGAGGGGGAGGAGGAGGAGGGGGAGGAGGAGGAGGACCACATCAAGGTCTTCCTCTACCAGATCCTCAGAGGTACAGGCTCTCACAGGAGGAGGAGGGAGGAGGACCACATCAAGGTCTTCCTCTACCAGATCCTCAGAGGTACAGGCTCGAGGAGGAGGAGGAGGGGGAGGAGGAGGAGAGAGGAGGAGAGAGGAGGAGGAGGACCACATCTACCAGATCCTCAGAGGTACAGGCTCTCACAGGAGGAGGAGGGGGAGGAGGAGGAGGGGGAGGAGGAGGAGGAGGAGGACCACATCAAGGTCTTCCTCTACCAGATCCTCAGAGGTACAGGCTCTCACAGGAGGAGGGGGAGGGGGAGGAGGAGGAGGACCACATCAAGGTCTTCCTCTACCAGATCCTCAGAGGTACAGGCTCTCACAGGAGGAGGGGGAGGGGGAGGAGGAGGAGGACCACATCAAGGTCTTCCTCTACCAGATCCTCAGAGGTACAGGCTCTCACAGGAGGAGGAGGGGGGGGAGGGGGAGGAGGAGGAGGGAGGAGAGAGGAGAGAGGGGGAGGAGTTTGTGTTTGTAACTGTCCTCTCTCTCTGTAGGCCTCAAGTACCTCCACTCTGCGGGAATCCTTCACAGAGACATCAAACCAGGAAACCTGCTGGTCAACAGCAACTGTCTGCTCAAGGTGAGGCCCGCGTGAGGTTCAGGTGAGGTCCAGGTGAGGTCTCCCGCCTCATTTAGATACAACATGATGGATGAAAAGTCTTTATTGAGAAGGGAATTGAGCAGACATTTTGTTCTAAACACATTCCGGAAACATTAAACACACCAGAGATCAGTGTTCATTTAGTTTTAGTCTAGTTTCAGTCGACTAAAATTGCAAGTAACTTTAGTCAACAAAATTAAAGACACATTTTGTCGACTTTGCTCTCTCAAAATGGCTGTAGTGAATGTCTTGAAATAGGCCTCTGTCTCTTTAAGAACCTCTGAGCCTTTAGACACGCCCCCTCCACACGCTGTCTGTGGCATCAGTGGGGAGGGGGTTCTGCTGAGGAGCAGTGGTTGGTTACTCGGCTGGTGACGAAAGCTCGGAGGCGTCTCCAGGAGGTGGGGGCGTTCCTAGGAGGACTCAGGCAAACCTATCCCTAAAATGGCCGCCATCAGAGTTTTTACAGATTACTCAGAAATACGTGAACGTGCCAAGGCAACACTTCAGCCATGTTTTTAATGAGGGAGTGACAGAATAACATGATGGAAAGCTTGAAAAAGTCCATTTTGCAGAATACCCGCCCTTTAATAATAGTTATTATCATGTTTAATCAGGTCCTCTGCTTCATGTTTCTTCCCCCACATGAAGCTCAGAGCTGTTCCTTTGGCAGAGGATTAAAGGATCTGAGGCTCTTTCAGATGATTTTAGTCTCTTTTCATTTTTTTTTAGTTGACGAAAATATCTGTTGTACTGTTATCGCTACGTGTTGATACAGTGTGTATGTGAACGCAGGTCTAAGCCAAACTCGTTTTTCCTTGAGCCAGGAGGAACTGAGCGTCTCGCTCCTTTAATACAGCTTTACAAGTGTGTTTAACTCGTTGAAAACCCGAGTGAAACTGAAATAAACAGAAATAAAATAAGCATCAACTTCAATGCAAAACCATAATAAAATAAATACACCACAAAATGGCTAATGCCAGAAACTAGCAAACTAGAAAGTTAGCATAGCTGTTGCTAACTAGCATTTTTCACGATCTTTTTCTTTGCTAATTAGATCGTTAGCACAGTCCTCTCAGCTCAGACATTTCTAAAGTTCACTAAACACATCAAACTTACAGACATGGCTTTCGAAGGTGTGAATAAAGATGAAGAACTCAGGATCAGGTTAGGGCCTGGACAGACAGGAGGTTTTTTAGCACCACATTCTACTCGTCTGGCTATCGCTTCTGCTACCCATAATGCATTGCATCCACTGACTGAGCCTTCAAAATAAAGTTCAGCTAAACCAATGCTGACTGTGAATGTAGAAATGATCTTTTTAACCAAATTACTATTTTTAACATGAATTACAACAGATGAATTACAACATATGTATTCCTAAATTATTAAGAAGCATTTTTAACCATTTTTTAAAGAAGCACTTTTACATAGGGCAGAACATCTGTGCACTTAAAGTGATGGTCTGTAAGTTTGCAAAGTGAGGGGAGATAGGGTGACATGTGAAAGTAAACTCCTCCCCCTTGGACCAGAAAGCCCTTCTCAGTTTGCCGTCATGCGGGACGTGAGTAACGGTCAGTCGTGACGAGTGGGGGGCAGATGCAGAGAAACCGGCCTCACACTGGACTCGTGCACTGTGGGCGGCAGAACGACTGAAGTATTTTTAAGCCTGAGTTTAGACCCACAGGAGAAGCGTGAGTGATTTTACCGTCCTCACAGTGAGCTCCTCTAAGCGTGTCCCGTGTTTCCCGCTCAGATCTGCGACTTCGGGCTGGCGCGGGTGGAGGAGCCCGACCCCACGCGTCACATGACCCAGGAGGTGGTGACGCAGTACTACCGCGCCCCGGAGGTGCTGATGGGCTGCAGGCACTACGGCTCCGCCATCGACGTGTGGTCTGTGGGCTGCATCTTCGCCGAGCTGCTGGGCCGCAGGATCCTCTTCCAGGCGCAGAGCCCCATCCAGCAGGTATCCAACATCTGGAACATCTGTAGCATCTGGAACATCTGTAGCATCTCCTCCTCTCCCTCTCCTGACCCTGTATGTGCTGTTCCAGTTGGACCTCATCACTGATCTGCTGGGGACGCCTCCTCTCTCCGCTCTGTCCGCCGCCTGTGAAGGGGCGCGGGCCCACATCCTCCGGGGGGCGCACAAACCGGTGAGTGACGGCCCCACAGGGTCTGAGCCCTCCCCTCTGTGGACCGGACCGTTCACATTCAGACATAAACATCTACTCAAAGCACTTAAAGAGGGGGTATTCTGCTTTTTTCAGTCCCATAGCACCAGTCTATATCTCACTCAATGATGACAAACCTTCTGTTGGTCTGTAAATGCAGTAAATTAGAATAACTGCCTTGTATAAAATGTCTCTCTCAAAATGGCTGCCGTGAATGTCTTGAAATAGGCCTCTGTCTCTTTAAGAACCTCTGAGCCTTTAGACACGCCCCCTCCACACGCTGTCTGTGGCATCAGTGGGGAGGGGGTTCTGCTGAGGAGCAGTGGTTGGTTACTCGGCTGGTGACCAAAGCTCGGAGGCGTCTCCAGGAGGTGGGGGCGTTCCTAGGAGGACTCAGGCAAACCTATCCCTAAAATGGCCGCCATCAGAGTTTTTACAGATTACTCAGAAATACGTGAATGTGCCAAGGCAACACTTCAGCCATGTTTTTAATGAGGGAGTGACAGAATAACATGATGGAAAGCTTGAAAAAGTCCATTTTGCAGAATACCCCCTCTTTAAGAACACACCAAATACTGATTCACTTTATCACTTTAATTGTGTCTCAAAAACACAAAGCTTTTCCCGTATCAGTTGGTCTTAGACTCTGTCCATTCTCTTTATCAGGTCGACTCATGGGTTTTTCTAAAGCCGATGCTGATGTTTAACCTCTTAACTCCCGCCTGAACCCAGAGGATCTTTTTCCTCACGTCATCACATTTTTTTCCATCATTTTTTTGTTGGGTATTCAACTCATTTTTGTAATTTTTTGTCATTTTTTCGTCAATTTTTTGTCACATTTTTGTCATTTTTTTTGTCACATTTTCAATCATTTTTTGTTTGGGTATTCAACTCATTTTTGTCCTTTTTTTTTGGTCAAATTTTTGTCACATTTTTGTCATTTGTCAATTTTTGTCACATTTTTGTCAATTTTTCGTCACTTTTTTGTCAATTTTTTATCCCATTTTTGTCATTTTTTGGTCACATTTTTTTGTTTGGGTATTCAACTCATTTTTGTCAATTTTTTGTCAATTTTTTGTCACATTTTTGTCAATTTTTGGTCAATTTTTTGTCAATTTCTTGTGACATTTTTGCCACTTTTTCATCCATTTTTAGTCACATTTCCATCATTGTTTTCGTCTCAGTTTTGTTCCTATTTTCTCACCTTTTTTCCAGAAGCTTTTGGATTGGGGTAAAGCCAAACTGGAGAAAATGTGCTCGGTTCAGGTGGGAGTTAAGGGGTTAAAAGTAAATGTGTCAGTGTTGGACTGTGACAGCAGGGGGCGCTGTGTGATAGAGCTGAGTTATTCAGTTGGTTCTTCAGGAGCTCAGGCCGTAGGCGGACCCTCTGGAGTGCCCTGTGTGGCTCGGGGCCCCCGCGTTCCTCACTGTGTGTTCTTGTGTTCCGCAGCCGTCTCTGTCCGTGCTCTACATGCTGTCGGACGGAGCCACTCACGAGGCCGTGCACCTGCTGTGCCGGATGCTGGTGTTCGACCCGGTCAGTGTCTCCTCATGAGGTCATACAGGCAGGATGTTCTGTGAGGTTCTAACGCCTCCTCTCCTCCCCCCAGTCGAAGCGTATCTCCGGCTCGGACGCCCTCTCCCACCCGTACCTGGACGAGGGCCGCCTGCGGTACCACACCTGCATGTGCCAGTGCTGCTACTCTGTGCCCAGCGGGCGCGTCTACACCCGAGACTTCGAACCTGTGGCGGAGCGACCCTTCAGCCACAGCTACGAGAACAGCCTGCTGTCCGTGTGGCAGGGCAAAGGTGGGAACAGTCTGTGGTCCAGGAGAGAACAGTCTGTGGTACAGGAGAGAACAGTCTGCAGATGAACGGGGTGCCTCAGGGGTCTCGTCTTGGCCCCACCTTATTCACCCTCTCTTACTCACCTCAAGTTAATGCTTTGAAATATTAATACTTAGTTACTTTTTGATGAAACTTATACCTAGGAATAGGCCAGCGTTTTTACATACTGAGATATGTTCTTACCTAACCTTTGACGTGTTAATATATCCCCGTCTGGTCTTTGTCCGTGCGCTCTGTCACGCAAACGGAGCACATACGCAGCCTCTCCCACATGTCACATAGCTCCAAAAAAGCTCACGATAGAAGCTACCAAGCTCTTCCACGTGTTCCCTATTTAAATAAAGTTACGTGAAGTCTTTTCATGCGAAGTATATTTACACAGAAATGTAACATGTCGATTTTATAAGCAGATAAAAAGGGGAACTATATTTTGAGGCGTATTGATACAGGAGCACAGCGTCCGTGCAGTAACTCCTAAAGACTCCCCCGCTCACTTCCGTCAATAGAAGCTGCGTGACTTGTACAGAGCCTTTTACAACAAGCAGAAAATATATTTTCGTAAAGTGCTCTCGCATTCCTACCTCATGGTGGAGCTCCTGAGTCCTGTGTCGTCGTCCAGGGTGAGTTGTAAATCTGTGAAACATTACTACACTATATACTTTCTGCTTGTTATCACAGCCCGGCACGATGCACGTAAAAGGCATCGTTCACAAGTTATCCACGCTTCTTCAACTGTTCTCTGCTGCTCTACAAGTCACGCAGCTTCTATTGACGGAAGTGAGCGGGGAAGTCTTTAGGAGTTACTGCGCGGACGCTGTGCTCCTGTATCATTACGCCTCACAATATAGTTCCCCTTTTTATCTGCTTATAAAATCGACACGTTACATTTCTGTGTAAATATACTTCGCATGAAAACACTTCACGTAACTTTATTTAAATAGGGAACACGTGGAAGAGCTTGGTAGCTTCTATCGTGAGCTTTTTTGGAGCTATGTGACATGTGGGAGAGGCTGCGTATGTGTGAGCGCACGGACAAAGACCAGACGGGGATATATTAACTCGGCTAAGGTTAGGTAAGAACATATCTCTGTTCCTTTAAACCCTGACCTGCAGCTTCTTCTCGTTTCCTTCATGTGAAAGAACAGTTTTCTGACCTGGTGCTGTTTGTTTTGTCAGAGCTGATCCACCGCTTCATCACGGAGCATCAACAGGGGAAGAGAGTCCCGCTGTGCATCAACCCTCAGAGCGCCGCCTTCAAGACCTTCATCAGGTACCACCACATACTGTACCACAGGGCCCAGGCGGTACCACAGGCCCGTACCACAGCTGACTCTGGTTTCTGTCCTCAGGTCGACGGCCTGGCACTCGTCCAAAGTCTCTCGGAAAGAGGAGAGATGAGGATCCTCCTGCTGGCCCGGCCCGGGTCACTGCGGGGCCACATGTACAGCCCTCGCCCTGACCCCCCCCCCCCCCAGGCCTCGCGCCGGCCCCGGCCTGGCCCGGTTTGGACTCTGTGTTTTAAGTTTAAAGAAACAGGTACAAAGTCGTGGACGTGTCGATGTTTTCTGTAAAAGAGGTTTTTCATTAGGACGTTTTGTTTTTAGGTTAGTTTGAGTTTGAAGTCATTCCAGTTCTGTGCAATACTCCTCCTCTTCATCCTCCTCATCTTCCTCCTCCTCCTCATCCTCGTCCTCGCGTCGACAAACCGATGCCGCGTCCAAACTGAAGCTCTGGAGCCGCGACAGTAACTCAGGAGGAGAAGTACTGTGTGATAAAGCTGCTCCAAAAGTATCATTTCTTTGTCTCTGAGACTGAACTGACGAGGATCCAGAAAACACAGATTATCTTCTACAATATCTACAATTATACAATATATATATGTTTTTTTATATATATATTAAAGCCACTCTGGAGCATTTCAGCCACAGAGACACAGGTTATCTCTGGGGGTTCGGGGCCTCTGTATAAGGCTAAGGTTAAAGGCAAACAAACTTTTACTGTGTCGTTCCAAACATTCCAAACATATTTTGTCCAAATGAGTCTCAGAGAAAAGTTTATCTGCACATTTCACGACTCACTTTTCAGGGTCACTTTGCCCTAAATGTAAAAATGAGACCCCGTGTGACGCTGTGGGAGCAGTCGGTCAGACCGGGGTCCCCCAGGGCTGCCCTTTGTCCCCGGTTCTGTTCATCAACTCTGCTGTTTGTAGATGATGTTGTTCCGTCAGACCTTCAGCTGCCCTGGGGGGGGTTTGCAGCCATGGTTCTCTGCAGGACCCTCTCCGGGGCGGTGGGGAGTCCTCGCCTCAAGTGGAGAGGAGGTCAAGTGTCTCGGGGTCGCTGTGTCGGACTGATGTGGTGAAGGAGGAGCTGATCTACGTTCCTCACCTGAAGATCGCAGATACAGAGTTCCTCCAGCTCGGAGCAGAGCGGCTGCAGGGCCAGAAAAGCATCGTTTAACCACTTAACTCCCACCTGAACCGAGCACATTTTCTCCAGTTTGGCTTTACCCCAATCCAAAAGCTTCTGGAAAAAATGTGAGAAAATGGCAAGAAAACTGAGACGAAAACAATGATGGAAATGTGACAAAAAAGTGACGAAAAATTGATGAAGAAGTGGCCAAAATGTCACAAAAATGTCACAAGAAATTGACAACAAAATTAACAAAACAAAAAAAAAGTGACAAAATGTGACAAAAAAAATTACACTTTTGTCATTTTTTTGGTCAAATTTTCATCAATTTTTTTTTAACTTTTTTGTCATATTTTTGTCATTTTTTCGACATTTTTTTATAATTTTTTTTGTCTTTTTTGTCACATTTTTGGCACATTTTTGGTCAAATTTTCATCAAATTTTTTGCAACTTTTTTGTCAATTTTTTATCACATTTTTGGCATTTTTTTGACAATATTTTATAATTTTAATTGTCTTTTTTTGTCACATTTTTGGCACTTTTTTGGCACTTTTTTGGCATTTTTTTGGTCCAATTTTCATAAAATTTTTGTGACAAAAAAGTGGCAAAAATGTGACAAAAAAGACCAAAAAATGATTTAAAAAAATGTCAAAAAAATTTGCAAAAATGTGATGAAAATTCGACAAAAAAATGAAGAAAAAAAAAAAACGTGACAAAACTTTTTTAAAAATGTGATAAAAATTGGACAAAAAAATGCCAAAAATATGACAAAAAAAGACCCAAAAATTATTTTAAAATGTCGAAAAAATGACAAAAAAGTTACAAAATGAGTTGAATACCCAACAAAAAAAATGATGGAAAAAAATCTGACGTGAGGAAAAAGCTCCTCTGGGTTCAGGCGGGAGTTCAGAGGTTAATGAATCACGAAGGCCTTAAATGTCTTTGTTTCCGGCAGGCGTTAAATCCACATTTCTCTCGATTTAACAAAACAGCTTCACCTTTTACGCCATAAATCCATTGAAAATAGTGCATTTCCGTTGTTCTGCTCAGAAAGACCCCCGTGTAAGTGTGGGTTTCCCAGAGGCTCCTCAGTTTGGACGCGGCTCATGGATGAACTTCAGGATTTCCCGACGTTGCCAAGGTTTTCCCTCCTCAGCCTCTCACTGTGTCATAGTAACCTGAATATTCTGAATAATGTAAAGATACTGCAGTGTCTGATGTAGCGGCGACACACTTCCGGGTTCGTTCCCACGTCTCGCTGAAGATTACACTTGTTTTTTTTTTATTTACGTGTTGGAGGCGGAGTCGTTTAGCGGAAACCTCAGTGTTCGTATAATTTATTGCGTGAGTGCGAGAGAAAAGTGCGAATGTGACGGATTTTTGTGTTTTTGGTTTTTAATGAATTTAAGAAAAGAAACATTACCTCGAGGTTTTTACGGAGGCCTGGGCTGAGCTCCCGCCGCTCGGAAATCACAGGGGAATGAAGAAAAGAGAAGCGTCTGAGGCGTGAGCGCTGCCTCGTGTGGCGGGAGGCGGCAGCGCACGGCGAGAGAAGAACTGAAGCTTAGATGTGAATGTGAGACGAGACGCAGCAGCAGAGCGAGGAGTGAAAATGTAGAGGTTTCAGATTTAAATGTGTGGGTTTTATTTATTAGTTCCAAAGATTTACTCTGGTTTAGATTTTGAATAAATTAGTCTTAAAATCTGTCAAATTTGTCCTGTGAAAAAACCTTCCACTCTGCAGGTGGAACGAGTTTCCTCCTGAACGTCCCCCAGACTCTTCCCCGGGTTTATTTAGTCTGGAAAAAGTTTGAAACATTTGGGAAAAGTTTAGAATTTTTTTGAAGAATGTGAAAGTTTGGAACATTTTAGTTTATTTTTTTGGGGAGTTTTTTAGAATTTTTTTGGGACATTTTTTTTAATTTACTAGATTTTTATTTTTATTTATTTTTTATTTTTTGGGGGTAAATTTGTAGACATTTTGTGGGACATTTTTGGATTTGGGATTTTTATTTGCATTTTTGGGGGATTTTGTTTTTTTAATTTTTTTTTGGGGGGGGGGGGGGATTTTACAAATTTTTCTTTATTCAATTTTATTTGAAATGTTTGGATTTTTGGGGGATTTTTTTTATAAAAGTTTAGAAAATTTAGGGAAAGTTTGAAAAATTTGGGACAAGTTTAGAATTTTTTTGAAGATTGTGAAAGTTTGGAACATTTTTGTTTATTTTTTAGGGAATTTTTTAGAATTTTTTTTGGGACATTTTTTTTAATTGTTTGGAAATTTTGGGGGGAATTTTTTAGATATTTTTGTTTGTTTTTGTTTTTTATTTTTGGGGTAAATTTGTAGATATTTTGTGGGACATTTTTGGATTTTTTTTGCATTTTTGGGAGATTTTTTTTTTTTGAATTTTGGGGGAATTTTACATTTTTTTGAATTTTATTTGAAATGTTTTGGATTTTGGGGGGATTTTTTATAAAAGTTTAAGAAATTTTGGAAAAGTTTTGAAAATGTTGAAACTCCCTGGTCTTGAAATTGTGTGAAACTGTGTCTGACAGTTTCGCTCATTGATTGTTTAATGTATTAATTATCATTAATTATCGTTTGCTCCCTGGTCTTAAACACGGGAGAAATTTGCATCGACAAACAAACTATTTACATTTTTACAGATTTATTGAGCTTTGAACCCAAAAAAAACAAGGATGAATTTGAATTTTACAGATTTTTTTCACTAACAACTTTACCTTTTTTATCACCCACAGTCACAGTTACATTCGGGCTTTTCTTCACCTGGGCTTTGGTTTATAAACTTTAAACACACGACTGTTTTCTTTTAACACATTTTAAGGTCACGTATGATTTATCATAATCACTGTCAGATCGACTTTATTCAGAAACTAAACCACATCCAAAATGAGCAAATCTTTATTACTGTATCACAAAACAAAACTGCACATTTAAACCTGGATCTGAACTTTATTTACATTTTGTCGCTGAAAATATCTGCAAATTTAGGACATTTTTATGCTAAAACCCTGGTCTGGTGTCGACAAAAAGGTTTAGGTTCTACAAGCGGCAAAAGCAGGAACCGGAAATCTTAATATTCAAGTTTTGTAAAAGAAAACAAGGAAAAAAAAAAAATGGAATAAATTTGGGCAAAACTGGGGGGAAAATGTGAACAAAGAAATAAATAAAATACAATTTGGGGGGAAAACACGCAGAAATTTTTTTAAAAAAGTGGAAAAAAAATGGACAATTTAGGGGAAAAAAATCAAATCTTGAAAATAAGAAAAACTTGTGAAGTGTTTCGTCGTTAAAGGAACTTTCTTGGTCGTTTCACTTCAAACAAATGTAAAAAATGAAATGGAAGGAAAAGGAACATTATTATGGTTTTATGACAAATAATTTAGTATCGCTGTCGAATAAGTATCGAATAAGTATCGTAGCAGATGTGGCTCGTTTCCCTCACGTTTCCTCGATTAGCCCTTGCCTCTCTGCGGCGTCTCGTCTTGGCCCCGCCCCCTGAAGCATGTGACCGCGCTCCGCACATCCTGCATGTTTTTGTAAAGAAAGAAAATAAAAACAAAATAAGAAGCAACAAAGAAACGGGAGAAACGTGTGCGACGCAGCGTGAGGCGAACAGCAGCTCAGCCGGAGCCGGGCCGGGCCTCCAGGGGGCGCCGTGTACATGTGCATGTGGGTTTATTTTAGGCCTTTTCAGCGTTTAGGACTTTGCTTTTTGGATTTTTTGTTTGTTTTTGTAAATGGTTTGGAGTTGGTGAACACTGGCCCCGGTCGTCACGGTTACGCTGTTGGACTTCGATGATACTTGAATTTCTTAAAAACTGTTTAAACTTTAGACAAAAGTAGAAACAATAAACACTGGACTGAAACCGGACTCCGGGTTTTCTTTCTCTCCGTTAAAAACTCACGAAGGCGGCCATCTTCTTTGCCTCCGATACTGGGGTTTGAGTATCGGCCGATATTAGTGATGGGTAGATCTTTTCTTTCTCTACTTTAACCCCTCCCGCCTGAACCGAGCACATTTTCTCCAGTTTGGCTTTACCCCAATCCAAAAGCTTCTGGAAAAAAGCTGTGAAAATAACAACAAAACTGAGACGAAAACAATGATGGAAATGTGACAAAAAAGTGATTAAAAATGACGAAAAAATGACAAGAAAATTAAAAAAAATGACAAAAATGTGACAAAAAAATGACCAAAATTTGATGAAAAATTTATGAAAAAATGAAAAAAAAACGTGACAAAAAATTACAAAAATGTGACAAAATGTGAAAAAAATGTGACAAAAAAATGACCAAAATTTGATACAAAATTGACGAAAAAATGAAGAAAAAAAAAAAGCGTGACAAAAAATGTGATTAAAATTCGACCAAAAAATTGCAAAACTGACAAAAAAATGACCAAAATTTGATTAAAAATTGACGAAAAATAAATAAATAAAAAAGTGACAAAAAAATTCTAAAAATGTGACAAAAAAATTTGATTAAAATTAGACCAAAAAATGAAGAAAGAAAAAAGACAAAATAACAAAAATGAGTTAAATCCCCAACAAAAAAATGATGGAAAAAGCTCCTCTCGGTTCAGGCGGGAGTTAAGAGGTTAAAAACACCGACTCACAAAGGCGGCCATCTTTTTTGCTTCCGATGCCGATACTGGGGTTTGAGTATCGGCCGATATTAGTGATGGGTAGATGAAACTCACACTGTATCGTGCAGTGTCTCATCGGCGCCATCTGGTGGTGAAGAAGCATTGCAGCAGTGAGTCTGAAAAAGCGAACTCTGACTGAGCTCATTTATTCGATCTTTATCCGATACCGGTATCGGATCGGCGCCTCCCTAAGCACGACGAGTGTGGGAGGTCTCTACTCTACAAGGCTCCGGCTGTGGTGGAAGGTCTCTACAAGGCTCTGGCTGTGGTGGGAGGTCTCTACTCTACAACGCTCCGGCTGTGGTGGAAGGTCTCTACAAGGCTCCGGCTGTGGTGGGAGGTCTCTACAAGGCTCCGGCTGTAGTGGGAGGTCTCTACAATGGGATGTAGGGAGCTGATCCTGAACTCTCCTCGTGCGTCCGGAGCTGCTGTGGTTCAAACTTTATGCAAATTAATTCAAATGAGCCAATCCCAGCCTGCGCTCGGACCGTGACAGGTGGCCTAAGCCCCGCCCCCAGGGCTTCATCCGACTTAAGTTAAATCTGTGCTTCAGGAGCAGAGCTGGACTCGCACAGGGGGGGGGGAGTCTCTGCAGTCTCTCCCTCTCCAGTCTCCTGTCTCTCCAGTCTCTCGAGTCTCTCCGGTCTCTCCGGTCTCTCTCCGGTCTCTGCAGTCTCTCTGGTCTCTCTCCAGAGTCTTCATCTGAACCAGGAGTCGAGGTGAGAGTCTTTACTTTACTTTTACTTCTGCTATAGTTTAGTTTCAGAGTTTCTGGTTTGTTTCAGCGTGTGTAGTTTTACTGTGATGAAGTCCCTGTTTCTCCATCACTGCTTTGTCCCCAAATAAACTCAGCTTCAGGAGGTTCTGAGTGTAGCCCGTGTGGTCTTAGTGTCTGTCAATTTCGTTAAAATCTTGGTCTGTCTTTTCTGTTTCCTTTGTGGTTTTATTTTGTAAAATGTACATAGGTTTTCCAATCTAGACTTTTATTTTGATAGCGGCAGCGCGTGCTACTTCCGGTCCCTTTGCGCTCGTCTCCTCAGTTGCGATGAGGAGGACGGAGGGGAGGTGAGCCGCCGGAGTTTCTCTTAATCAGTTAATATAAGAAATGTCACTAAAAATTATATTTATGTTAAAAATAGATTAGATCTTTGTTGGAAAGGTATTTTGGCACGTTTTCCTGCCAGTTAATGTGTGAATCAGAGTTTTTTTTTTATGTTTAGTACATCTCTCTAAAGAAAACGTTACTTATCAACTGAAGCGACCGTTGCTCATGCGCGTGCGGCGTTTTCTCTGTTCAACAGACGCAGTTGTGGAGAGTTACTGGATGTTTGTTTTTTCTTTCACACAGGTATGTGGCAATGTTTATTTTATTTATTTATTTATTTATTTTTGTTTCTTGAATGTATTTATTTATTTTTTTCTCAAATCTATTTTTTATCAG
Source organism: Gobius niger (assembly GCF_951799975.1). Taxonomy (NCBI): domain Eukaryota; kingdom Metazoa; phylum Chordata; class Actinopteri; order Gobiiformes; family Gobiidae; genus Gobius; species Gobius niger. The sequence continues at coordinate 3,236,586 of NC_136861.1, forward strand.
AAATCTAAAACATGTCATTTGATGGGGAATTTATGGATTAAAATGGAAATGTAATACGGTCACTATGTAAAGAATTGTAAATTGTATATTGTATATTATTGTGCATTGTAGGCTATATTGTAATTTGTAATTTGTATTTATGTGAGTTGCGATGAGGAGGACGGAGGGGAGACGCAGTAGTGGAGAGGCTGTACTGGATGTTTGTGTTTTGTTTCACACAGTAAAGCCCCCCCTCATCAGCAAACCCCTGTGTACGGCTCCATCTATGACACAACGCAGAGAGTTCAACTAGCTGGTGGTCGTGCAAAGTGAAGGGCCGACCCCGCTACATGAGCTTTCAAATAATCATGACGTGTTTCCACAGGGTCAGTGTTGGGCAGAGACGGGATTCACGTGTTTACAATGATCATGTTCAGTGTTAAAGTTACTCTTTTCATCAACATTTACTCAAGCTCCTCCCTCTTTAACCTCTGACCCCGCCAGGTCGGCTTTACCCAAATTTACGAAGCAATAAAAAACTTTAGCATAGGGACCTCTGATGCTAACTATCATAGCCACTTTAGCATAGAGACCTCTGGTGCTAACTATCATAGCCACTTTAGCATAGGGACCTCTGATGCTAACTATCATAGCCACTTTAGCATAGGCACCTCTGGTGCTAACTATCATAGCCACTTTAGCATAGGGACCTCTGGTGCTAACTATCATAGCCACTTTAGCATAGGGACCTCTGGTGCTAACTATCATAGCCACTTTAGCATAGGGACCTCTGGTGCTAACTATCATAGCCACTTTAGCATAGGGACCTCTGATGCTAACTATCATAGCCACTTTAGCATAGGGACCTCTGATGCTAACTATCATAGCCACTTTAGCATAGGGACCTCTGATGCTAACTATCATAGCCACTTTAGCATAGGGACCTCTGATGCTAACTATCATAGCCACTTTAGCATAGGGACCTCTGATGCTAACTATGAGGAGTTAGTTGCTGGTGTTAGAGTTTAGAGGCGATAATCTGATGGTTCCAGACACAGCCTAAACAAACAAACAAGTCCCATGAGGCTTAGCGATATGACATCACAGTCTTGAACTCTATAGAGCTCCACAGTCCCGCCTCCTCTCCACAGTCCCGCCTCCTCTCCACAGTCCCGCCTCCTCTCCACAGTCCCGCCTCCTCTCCACAGTCCCGCCTCCTCTCCACAGTCCCGCCTCCTCTCCGGTCCGGTAGTAAACCCCCCCTTGCTTTGAGGCCGTATTGATTTGGAATAAAGTCTTTAACTCTCGGGCTGAATCCAGCTCTGTGGTTCTAAAGCGACCGCAGAGTCAGACGCAGGTGAAGAAAGCACGTCTGAGATCCATCTAGTTTAACTGCGAGCTTTTGTCCTAGAACTACATTACCCAGGATGCTCGGGAGTCCCATGATCTACTACGAGGCTTTTGATTGGTGGAGCTTCACGTTCCCCACACGTGTTTATTTATTGTTATGTAGACGACATCAACAACCAATTTCTCATTACCTGCAGGGAGTCTGCGTGTGGAACTTTTTGTGGAAGAAGTTTAACTATTGTACTTGATAAAAATCAAAATCAAAAGTATTTCCTATTTCCTGGAACAAAAATCAATTTTTAAGCCCTTTCTGAGAGCGAGCCGATGGCCTATACAAGAAAAAGAATGTTTATCTTTGCCGTTTGGTCCAGCTCTAACTGCGGTGAGCCTGGTGAGCCCCGGCAGAGATGAGGTCGCTGCTTCTGGCCGGCTCCGCCTTCTTCCCCGCCCTCCTGTTCGTCTCCAAACTCCTGCTGCACCGGACGCTCGGCTGCAGCCAATCAGACGCTCTCATCGCCGCCACACGGTGAGTTATGGGGAACTGCTCATCAGCATCAGGTAAAGAAGCATGTGGTCCTCACTCAGCCAATCAGAGGAGAGCACCGACATCACAGATACCGCCTCTGTGCCATTTGACCAATTAGCAAAGACCGGTCGCTCTCTACTTCCTGTTTTCTCTAAAGTCTAAAACAGTCTGACTAAACCTCACTGTAAAACTAACCCATCACTGTAAAACTAACCATCACTGTAAAACTAACCCATCACTGTAAAACTAACCCTCACTGTAAAACTAACCCTGACTGTAAAACTAACCCTCACTGTAAAACTAACCCTCACTGTAAAACTAACCCTGACTGTAAAACTAACCCTCACTGTAAAACTAACCATCACTGTAAAACTAACACACACTGTAAAACTAACACACACTGTAAAACTAACCATCACTGTAAAACTAACCATCACTGTAAAACTAACACACACTGTAAAACTAACACACACTGTAAAACTAACCATCACTGTAAAACTAACCATCACTGTAAAACTAACCATCACTGTAAAACTAACCCATCACTGTAAAACTACTGTTTCTGGTTCATTCTCAATCAATCAATCAAATTTTATTTGTATATATGTATATAGTATATTCTGTGTGTTTCTGGTGTGTTCAGGCTGGTGTCGTCGCTTCAGTCCATCATGGCGTCCGCCGCCGGACTCGTCATCGTCGCCTCCTGCTCCGACCTCGTCCACGACCGGTGAGGCCCCGGTGCATTGTGGGTGAGGCCCCGGTGCATTGTGGGCGAGGCCCCGGTGCATTGTGGGCGAGGCCCCGGTGCATTGTGGGAAATGCCTCATTTGAAAGTCAAAGTGTCGTTTTGTTTGAGACTCGACTTCAGGGATTTCATTCAACCTTTAACTCAGAGACACTTTTACTCAAAGAAAAAGAAAAAACATTCAGGAAAAAATATTTAGCATTTTTATCATGAAGCTAACATTAGAATATGTAGCATAAAGCTAACATTAGCATATGTAACATAAAGCTAACATTAGCATATATAGCTTGAAGCTAACATTAGCATATGTAGCTTCAAGCTAACATTAGCATATGTAGCATAAAGATAACATTAGCATATGTAGCATAAAGATAACATTAGCATATGTAGCATAAAGATAACGTTAGCATATGTAGCTTCAAGCTAACATTAGCATATGTAACATAAAGATAACATTAGCATATGTAACATAAAGATAACATTAGCATATGTAACATAAAGATAACATTAGCATATGTAGCATAAAGATAACATTAGCATATGTAGCATAAAGATAACATTACCATATGTAGCATAAAGATAACATTAGCATATGTAGCATAAAGATAACGTTAGCATATGTAGCTTCAAGCTAACATTAGCATATGTAACATAAAGATAACATTAGCATATGTAGCATAAAGATAACATTACCATATGTAGCATAAAGATAACATTAGCATATGTAGCATAAAGATAACATTAGCATATGTAGCTTCAAGCTAACATTAGCATATATAACAAAGATAACATTAGCATATGTAGCGTAAAGATAACATTAGCATATGTAGCATAAAGCTAACATTAGCATATGTAGCTTGAAGCTAACATTAGCATATGTAGCATAAAGCTAACATTAGCATATGTAGCTTGAAGCTAACATTAGCATATGTAGCATAAAGCTAACATTAGCATATGTAGCATAAAGCTAACATTAGCATATGTAGCTTGAAGCTAACATTAGCATATGTAGCTTGAAGCTAACATTAGCATATGTAGCATAAAGCTAACATTAGCATATGTAGCTTGAAGCTAACGTGGTTTCCTGGTTAGCATGTGTTTTGGGGCTGTTGTCTCTGTATCTTTAGTATAAAAAATGTTCATAATTCAGCGTTTGTTCGTGAGTAAAGGGAGAAAGTTCAGTGTTTTTCCTCGTTTCAACTGCTCGACTAAAACATGACCATATTTGGGCGATTCCGAAGATGACGTCATGTTTCTCATTTCCTGTAGAGTGGTAGGTTTCCACGGCGACGTTCAAACAACAGCATTCTATCCCAGCCTGGCGTTCAGAGTCAAACACAGACGAGGATTTCTCGGACAGCACTTATATCAGAGTTTCTTCAGATCCGCTGGAGAGACAGAGCTTCTCAGGACAGGAGCTGGACTCAGACTGATTGAGAAGCAGAAAGACTCGACAAAGACGTCCCAGACGATGCAGGAGCAACAGAAACAAGATCTCAAAGTGGACGATGTTCGGGCAAAGTTAACGTTTGAGAAAGAGACGTTTGTGGAGAGCGAGTCGGCAGCGTACGAGATGAACGCGGGGAAACGTCAAACAGTGGGAAGCGTCGGACGGTCCACAGAGTCGCTCACAGAGGAGACGTCACAGACCGTCCACCAGAGGGAGCAGGAACCCACCCACCTCCGGGGAGGAGTCGCAGACACGAACGGCTCCATCGAAACGCTGACCACACGACTCCAGGACTGCAAACAGGAACTGGTGAGGTTTGAGGTCAGACAGTGCAAGTGGAGGGAGCGGGAGAGGTTTCTGGAGGTAAAGCTTATGAATTACCAAAAGCAGATGAACACAGAGCGAGGAGACGGCGTGGAAATCAAATCCAGTGAAGGGGTCGTCAAAGAATCCAGCGCTGAGAGCGAACGGTGGACGGAACAGTCCGGCCGAGTCCCAGATCAATCTGTGCGTCAGGAGCTGGAGGAGAGAGTGACCGTCTCTGAATCCAAGCTGAAAGAGGCCGAGGAGAGTTTGGCCGCGAGAGAGAAAGAGTTAGAGAAAGTGCGTGAAGAATTGTCATTGGAAAAGGAGAAATCCAGGCAGAAAGAGTGTGACAAACTCAAGGAGGAGAGTTTGAAGGAGACCCTGGCGATGGGTGGAAAGGTTCGCGTTCAGGAGAAAGAAAGTCAAGAGAAAACGCTTTTGAAGAACGAGTCGACCCCGAACTCTCCCTTCAAAGCTTTACTAAGAAAATGGGAGAAAGTGTCGATGTCTGGAACTGCAGCCACGACAGAGACTGAGTCAGAGCTCTGTGCAGACGACAGCCAGGCCAAAACACGACTCACGCCCAACAAGAGCAACGACTTCGAGAAGGAGAGGGCGAGGTTTAGTGCTCGCGAGAAGGAGCTGGAGACGAAGATTCAGCTTTTGGAAAGTCAGGTAACAGAGCTTCAAGAAGAGGCTCAGAAAGATTGTCCTCAAAGAGAAACCGTGGACAAACCGTGCACCAAAGAGATGGAGGTTCAGACGATCGACAACATGGAGCAGGAGGTGGAGGACGTGCAAGAAGAACAGCTCACCTTTAATAAGGAAAGAGCGGAGTGGAGGGAAGAGCGACAGGAGCTGGAGGAGAGAGTGGCCGTCTCTGAATCCAAGCTGAAAGCAGCCGAGGAGAGTCTGGCCGAGAAAGAGGAGGCGATGGAGAAACTGTGTGAAGAGTGGGTACTCGAACAGGAGGAGTTCATGCAAAAAAAGTGTGAGGACCTCAAAGAATACCAGGAGACTCTGAAGCAATGTTTGGCCATGGGAGAAAAGGTGACTGTTCTGGAGAAGGACCGTGAAAGTCTTGAGAAAACTGTGGCACGTCTGAAGGAAGAGTTGACCCAAAAGGATGAAGCCGCACAAAGAAAATGGGAGAAATTGTCAACGTCTGAAACAGCAGCCACGACAGAGACTCAGTCAGAGCTCTGTGCAGACGACAGCCAGGCCAACAAACAACTCACGCCCAACAAGAGCAAAGAGCACGACTTCAAAAAGGAGAAGGAGCTGGAGATGAAGGAGGAGCATTTGGCCAAGAGAGCGGAGGCGCTGGAGAAAGAGCGTGAAGAGTGGTTACTTGAAAAGGAGAAATCCGCGCAGAAAGAGTGCGAAGAACTCAAAGAACACCAGGAGACTTTGGAGCAATGTTTGGCCATGGGACAAAAGCTGATTATTCTGGAGAAGGACTGTGAAACTCTGGATAAAACTGTGGCACTTCTGAAGCGAGTGTTGACCCAAAAGGATGAAGCGTTTAGTGCTCGCGAGAAGGAGCTGGAGCTGAAAATACATCTTTTGGAAAGTCAGGTAACAGAGCTTCAAGAAGAGGCTCAGAAAGATTGTCCTCAAAGAGAAACCGTGGACAAACCGTGCACCAAAGAGATGGAGGTTCAGGCGATCAAAGACATGGAGCAGGAGGTGGAGGACGTGCAAGAAGAGTTTAAACATTTAGTCCAGAGCCTTCAGAGCGAACAGCTCACCTTTAATAAGGAAAGAGCGGAGTGGAGAGAAGAGCGACAGGAGCTGGAGGAGAGAGTGGCCGTCTCTGAATCCAAGCTGAAAGAAGCCGAGGAGAGTCTGGCCGAGAGAGAGGAGGCGCTGGAGAAAGAGCGTGAAGAGCGGTCACTCGAAAAGGAGAAATCCGAGCAGAAAGAGTGCGAGGACCTCAAACAACACCAGGAGACTTTGAAGCAATGTTTGGCCATGGCACAAAAGTTTACTGTTCTGGAGAAGGACCGTGAAAGTCTTGAGAAAACTGTGGCACTTTTGAAAGAAGAGTTAACCCAAAAGGATGAAGCGTCTAGTGCTCGAGAGAAGGAGCTGGAAACTAAGATTCAGCTTTTGGAAAGTCAGGTAACAGAGCTTCGAGAAGAGGCTCGGGAAGATTGTCCTCAAAGAGAAACCGTGGACAAACCGTGCACCAAAGAGATGGAGGTTCAGACGATCGACAATATGGAGCACGAGGTGGAGGAAGAGTTTAAATATTTAGTCCATCGACTTCAGAGCGAAAAACTCACCTTCAACAAGGAAAGAGCAGAGTGGAGGGAAGAGCGACAGAGGCTGGAGGAAAGAGCGACCGTCTCTGAGGAGCACCTGGTGAAGTACCACGCCATGGAGCAAAAGCTCATTGTCCTGGAGAAGGAACGGGACAGTCTGGAGAAAACGGTGGCTCTTTTGAAGGAAGAGTCGACCCAAAAGGATGAAGCCGCACGAAGACAACAGGACAAAGCATCTACGTCTGAAACTGGAGCCGCAACAGGCGATTTCGACTTGATCACAAAACAGCAGCTGGATGAGATGGAGATGTTGAGGGTGAGAGCGCTCGTGCACAGATTACATTCACACTGTGGTCAAAGAGCAGACGCTTTGGAAGAAGAAGGCCAAAGATTGAGTCACATTGTCCAAACGCTGAGCGTAAAACTGGAGGAACGCGAGAGGAACGAGGTCAGATTGGAGGAGGAAAGGAAAGAGTTTGAAAGGAGAGCCGCCGAAGCTGAAGTGCAGCTCAGAAAAGCGCTGGGCGACGCGGCTCAAATGGAAAAGGCCTTAGAAGAAGAACGGGACATGGTTCAGGAAATGGAGACACTTCTGTATGATCAGCAGAAGGACAACGTAGATCTGAAGACGACTGTGGAGGATCTGAAAGAGCAACAACGTGAACTGGAGGAAAATGAGGAGACGAGTGGAGCCAATGAGGCGCTGGTTTTGGAGCTCAGGGGGAAGTTACAGAATGAACTCTCGATAAGGTGGTTTCAGGCGGAGAGAGAGAAATGTTTGATGGCCCAACAAGAACGTTTGGAGGAGGAGAAGAAACAGCTGGAGAGGAGAGTGGAAATGTTTTCTGATGGGGCGACTCGCCTCAGTGCGAAGTTGACGGCTGAGAGAGAAAAGACGTGGCAACTGGAGAAGCAGGCGGAAGAGATGAAGCAGAGGGAAGACGACGCTCTCCAAACGCTGAGCGTAAAACTGGAGGAACGCGAGAGGAACGAGGTCAGATTGGAGGAGGAAAGGAAAGAGTTTGAAAGGAGAGCCGCCGAAGCTGAAGTGCAGCTCGGAAAAGCGCTGGGCGACGCGGCTCGAATGGAAAAGGCCTTAGAAGAAGAACGGGACATGGTTCAGGAAATGGAGACACTTCTGTATGATCAGCAGAAGGACAACGTAGATCTAAAGACGACTGTGGAGGATCTGAAAGAGCAACAACGTGAACTGGAGGAAAATGAGGAGACGAGTGGAGCCAATGAGGCGCTGGTTTTGGAGCTCAGGGGGAAGTTACAGAATGAACTCACGATAAGGTGGTTTCAGTGGGAGAGAGAGAAGTCTTTGATGGCCCAACAAGAACGTTTGGAGGAGGAGAAGAAACAGCTGGAGAGGAGAGTGGAAATGTTTTCTGATGGGGCGACTCGCCTCAGTGCGAAGTTGACGGCCGAGAGAGAAAAGACATGGCAACTGGAGGAGCAGGTGGAAGAGATGAAGCAGAAGCTCTCCACCAGATATCGGAGATGACGGAAACCAAGGAACAACTGGAAACGGTGCTGGAAGAGGCTGGTGAGAAATACCTGGACCTGTGGGCGAGGGAAGAACTGTGGAGAGAAGCAAAGGAGAGGCTTTTGCATCAGATCGAGTCTCTGAAAGACACCAAGGACTTGAACCAGACAAGGACGGAGAGTGAAGGCTTCTTCTCCAGGGCTTTTGGGAGAAGGAAGTAGGAAGATGGTTTGTCGGTGTCACAGGCTGAAAGCTGACACTGACCAGACATTTCCAGTCAAGAAAAGCAACACATTCATCGTCCTGGAGCTTCAGACACGACTGTGCAGCTCCTGAAGCATCAGTGAGAAGATCTGAAGCCACGAGAGTCTTCATCTGTACTCTGCAGTTTAAGTGTCAGACTTTAACTACAGACGCAGGTAAAGGTTCGAGAGTCTTCATCTGTACTCTGCAGTTTAAGAGTCAGACTTTAACTACAGACACAGATAAAGGTTCGAGAGTCTTCATCTGTACTCTGCAGTTTAAGTGTCAGACTTTAACTACAGACACAGATAAAGGTTCGAGAGTCTTCATCTGTACTCTGCAGTTTAAGTGTCAGACTTTAACTACAGACACAGATAAAGGTTCGAGAGTCTTCATCTGTAGTTAAAGTCTGACACTTAAACTGCAGACAGTTTAAGTGTCAGACTTTAACTACAGACAAACAGACTCCAGTCAAGGCAGGGGCTTCAGATCTTCTCAGTGATGCTTCAGGAGCTGACGGTCGTGTCTGAAAGTACAGGACTATGAAGGTGTTGGTTTTCTTGACTGGAAATGTCGATCTCTTAGTCATTGGTCGATCTCTTAGTCATTGGTCGATCTCGTTGTCATTGGTCGATCTCTTAGTCATCGGTCGATCTCTTAGTCATTGGTCGATCTCTTAGTCATTGGTCGATCTCTTAGTCATTGGTCGATCTCGTTGTCATTGGTCGATCTCTTTGTCATCGGTCGATCTCTTTGTCATTGGTCGATCTCTTAGTCATTGGTCGATCTCGTTGTCATTGGTCGATCTCTTAGTCATCGGTCGATCTCTTAGTCATTGGTCGATCTCGTTGTCATTGGTCGATCTCTTAGTCATCGGTCGATCTCTTAGTCATCGGTCGATCTCTTAGTCATTGGTCGATCCCCAGTGTCGCCTTTTCCCTTTTCTGTCTCCACAAAACAAAACAAGTCGTACGTTTTATCACCAGCGTCTGAAGCAGAAACGTTTTCATCAATAAACTGTATTAAAGTGACTTTTGTCTGAGTCTCTTCATGTTCATCCTCAGCATTTGTCACGAGAGGAACTGTCGACCAGAGGAAACAAAGCTCCGACTTTATTATGAAAAGCTCAAACTGATCTGTTTCACTTGATCTTAGTCAGAACTGTTGTAATGCTCTCTTTAGAGCTGCTCCAGCTCATCCTCCTTTATTTATCTCATACAGAGAAAACATGTCTGAGTCTGTGTCAGTCCATACGAGCAAACTGAAGCATCATTCAGTTTGTTTAACCCAGGGGGGCCCAAACTTTTTGTCTCCGAGGCCAAAATTAAAAAGTGCCTGTGAGTCGCGGCCAAACACGGCGATGTCAAGCACGAAAAACACATAACTGCAAATTATAACGTTACTTTATTTTATTAACTTTTTATTTTTTTGAGAGCCCACATTTGCATTATTTTCTATCTATGAAAACAACATGCTCTATTAAAACAAATGTTAACTGTGGCAAAAGCCTGGTTTTAGTAAAACAAAATCAACCATTGTAACAATTTAGTGCAAAAAAACAAAACACCTGCATCTACAGCACCTACAGTGACTTTACCTCATTTATAAGTCAGTTTTTAACATATATTTTTGATGCCGATAACCTTTGCAATAAAATTTGGAAAACTGTGAAAGTTGATGCTACAACACGTGAAAGGAGTGAAACAGCGCCCCCAATTTGAAGCTGGTGGTCAAAAAGTGTACTGCATCCATATTTACCATTGAGAATGAATGGGAGAGAGATAGTATTAACCACAGCGCAAAAGTAGGTCACTCTCTGGCGGGCCAACAGAATTGTTTCGGCCCCACTTTGGTCACCCATGGTTTAACCCCTTAACCCCCACCTGAACCGAGCACATTCTCTCCAGTTTGGCTTTACCCCAATCCAAAAGCTTTTGGAAAAAAGGTGAGAAAATAGCGACAAAACTGAGACGAAAACAAGGATGGAAATGTGACAAAAAAAATGACCAAAAAAAATGACCAAAAAATGTTACAAAAATGAGTTGAATACCCAACTCAGACCCCGGTCCAGTCGTGTTAACCTTCGTCTCTCCCTCAGACCCCGGTCCAGTCGTGTTAACCTTCGTCTCTCCCGCAGGCACTGGCTGGCTGAGGCGTACGTTTTCTTCGCGACGCCGTACTTCGTCTACGATGTCGGGGCCATGTTCCTCTGTCACCGCCACAAGCTGAAGGTCAAAGGTCAGCAGGGGGCGGGGCCAGGGAGCGTGCGCAGCGACGTGATTGGCTTCCTGAGGAAAGAGGCGCTGCTCGTTCTGCACCACATCTTCATGGTCGTCTTCTGCTTCCCCGCCTCCGTGGTAAACTCTGTTCTTAACCCCTTAACCCCCGCCCTCAACCGAGAGCATTTGCTCCAGTTTGGCTTTACCCCAATCCAAAAGCTTCTGGAAAAAAGCAACAAAACTGAGACGAAAACAATGATGGAAATGTGACAAAAAAGTGAGAAAACATCAACAAAAAAGTGACAAAAAAATGACAAAAATGTGGCAAAAAAGTAAGTAAACTTTATTTGTATAGCACCTTTCACAGACACACACTGGAAAAAATGAAATCTTTTCTGAGACCAAAATGACTTAGAAGTGCTTGAAATAAGACTTTTAGTGCTGCTTCTGATGCAGTTTTGACTTGTCTTGAAACAAGATTGCCAATGGAACTACACAGATTTTTCTTGTCTTTGACCATTTTGTCTCATTTCAGTTTTTTTTGTCTTATTTTAAGCGTTCAAGTTAATTCTTCTTCTTCAGCATCAAAAGTCTTAGTTCAAGTAGAAATCAAGCTATTTTTCTAAGATAAGATGGCATTTTTTCCAGTGCAGAGTCACAAAGCGCTTCACAGTGTTAAAACATACTTATAAAACAGCATATTCACTGCAGTAATTCAAAATTTAGCATTCATGATACAAGTGGTGTCAGTATTGCATCAGCCGGACTCAAATGCTTTCTCAAACAGATGTTTTTTAGGTGCTTTTTAAAGGCAGCTGCTGACTCCAGTGAGCGCAAGTCAAGAGGAAGTTTATTCCAAAGTCGGGGCGCGACAGCTTTGAAGGAGCGGTTTCTCCCCGAGTTTTAAAGTGTGTCCGTGGAACCATCAACAGGTTCTGCCCAGAGGACCTCAGGTTCCGAGACGTACTGTAGGGTTTAAGTAGGTCAGCAATATAAGTGGGCGCCTGACCGTGTAGAGCTCGAAAGGTCAGCACCAAGATTTTAAACTGAACCCGATGTTCAACAGGAGCCAGTGCAAGGACTTCAACACAGGTGTGATGTGGGCTCTCCTGTTTGTCCTGGGTTCTCCTGTTTGTCCTGGGCTCTCCTGTTTGTCCTGGGCTCTCCTGTTTGTCCTGGGCTCTCCTGTTTGTCCTGGGCTCTCCTGTTTGTCCTGGGCTCTCCTGTTTGTCCTGGTCAGAAGTCTCGCAGCTGAGTTTTGAACCGACTGCAGACGAGCTCTTTCTCGCTTAAGAGGCTGTTGCAGTAATAATCCAATCGCGAGGACACAAACGCATGGATGATCATTTCCAGTTCTTCTCTGGACACCATGGGTCTGAGTTTAGCCATGTTACGCAGATGGAAGTTGCAGTTTTTGACCAACTGCCTGACATGATGTTCAAGAGACATATTCTTATCAAGGATGACGCCAAGATCTCTCAGTTTTGTTTTTGCCGTGAGGCTCAAGTTGCCTAAGTGTTGTTTGATGGCGGGGGGGGGTCACTGTCAGGGGCAAAGATAAGTGTCTCGGTTTTGTCAGAGTTCGGTTGAAGACTGTTGTCGCTTAGCCACTGCTTTACCTGTGTCAGACAGTCTGTGAGGGAATGCAGCAAAAAGATGACAAAAATTTGATTAAAATGTGATTAAAAAATAACAAAACAATTATAAAAATGTGATAAAAAAACGACAAAAATGTGATAAAAATTTGAAAACCAAAATACAAAAAATGGACGAAAAAATGACAAAAATGTGACAAATATGAGTTGAATCCCCAACAGAAAAATGATGGGCAAAAAATCTGACGACGTGAGGAAAAAGAACCTCTCGGTTCAGGCGGGAGTTAAGAGGTTAATATTTTCGCCTCAGTTTGAGTCTGAGTCTGGTCTGAGTCTGGTCTGAGTCTGGTCTGAGTCTGGTCTGAGTCTGGTCTGAGTCTGGTCTCAGTCTGGTCTCAGTCTGGTCTCAGTCTGGTCTCAGTCTGGTCTCAGTCTGGTCTCAGTCTGGTCTCAGTCCGGTCTCAGTCCGGTCTGAGTCCGGTCTCAGTCCGGTCTGAGTCTGGTCTCAGTCTGGTCTCAGTCTGGTCTCAGTCTGGTCTCAGTCTGGTCTGTGTCTGGTCTCAGTCTGGTCTCAGTCTGGTCTCAGTCTGGTCTGTGTCTGGTCTCAGTCTGGCCTCAGTCTGGTCTCAGTCCGGTCTCAGTCCGGTCTCAGTCCGGTCTCAGTCTGGTCTCAGTCTGGCCTCAGTCTGGTCTCAGTCCGGTCTCAGTCCGGTCTCAGTCTGGTCTCAGTCTGGTCTCAGTCTGGTCTCAGTCCGGTCTCAGTCCGGTCTCAGTCCGGTCTCAGTCCGGTCTCAGTCCGGTCTCAGTCCGGTCTCAGTCCGGTCTCAGTCCGGTCTGAGTCTGGTCTCAGTCTGGTCTCAGTCTGGTCTCAGTCTGGCCTCAGTCTGGCCTCAGTCTGGTCTCAGTCCGGTCTCAGTCCGGTCTCAGTCCGGTCTCAGTCCGGTCTCAGTCCGGTCTCAGTCCGGTCTCAGTCTGGTCTCAGTCTGGCCTCAGTCTGGTCTCAGTCTGGTCTCAGTCTGGTCTCAGTCTGGTCTCAGTCCGGTCTCAGTCCGGTCTCAGTCCGGTCTCAGTCTGGTCTCAGTCCGGTCTCAGTCTGGTCTCAGTCTGGTCTCAGTCTGGTCTCAGTCTGGTCTCAGTCTGGTCTCAGTCTGGTCTGTGTCTGGTCTCAGTCTGGCCTCAGTCTGGTCTGTGTCTGGTCTCAGTCTGGTCTCAGTCTGGTCTGAGTCTGGTCTCAGTCTGGTCTGAGTCTGGTCTGAGTCTGGTCTGGTCTCAGTCTGGTCTCAGTCTGGTCTCAGTCTGGTCTGAGTCTGGTCTCAGTCTGGTCTGAGTCTGGTCTGAGTCTGGTCTCAGTCTGGTCTGAGTCTGGTCTCAGTCTGGCCTCAGTCTGGTCTCAGTCTGGTCTCAGTCTGGTCTCAGTCTGGTCTCAGTCTGGTCTCAGTCTGGTCTCAGTCTGGTCTCAGTCTGGCCTCAGTCTGGTCTCAGTCCGGTCTCAGTCTGGTCTCAGTCCGGTCTCAGTCTGGTCTCAGTCCGGTCTGAGTCCGGTCTTAGTCCGGTCTGAGTCCGGTCTCAGTCTGGTCTGAGTCTGGTCTCAGTCTGGTCTCAGTCTGGTCTCAGTCTGGTCTGAGTCTGGTCTCAGTCTGGTCTCAGTCTGGTCTCAGTCTGGTCTCAGTCTGGTCTGAGTCTGGTCTGATTCTGGTCTCAGTCTGGTCTCAGTCTGGTCTCAGTCTGGTCTCAGTCTGGTCTCAGTCTGGCCTCAGTCTGGTCTGAGTCTGGTCTGAGTCTGGTCTCAGTCTGGTCTCAGTCTGGTCTCAGTCTGGTCTCAGTCTGGTCTGAGTCTGGTCTGATTCTGGTCTCAGTCTGGTCTCAGTCTGGTCTCAGTCTGGTCTCAGTCTGGTCTCAGTCTGGCCTCAGTCTGGTCTCAGTCTGGTCTCAGTCTGGTCTCAGTCCGGTCTCAGTCCGGTCTCAGTCCGGTCTCAGTCTGGCCTCAGTCTGGTCTCAGTCTGGTCTCAGTCTGGTCTCAGTCTGGCCTCAGTCTGGTCTCAGTCTGGTCTCAGTCTGGTCTCAGTCTGGTCTCAGTCTAGTCTCAGTCTGGTCTCAGTCTAGTCTCAGTCTGGTCTCAGTCTGGCCTCAGTCTGGTCTCAGTCTGGTCTCAGTCCGGTCTCAGTCTGGTCTCAGTCTGGTCTCAGTCTGGCCTCAGTCTGGTCTCAGTCTGGTCTCAGTCTGGTCTCAGTCTGGTCTCAGTCTGGTCTCAGTCCGGTCTCAGTCCGGTCTCAGTCTGGTCTCAGTCTGGTCTCAGTCTGGTCTCAGTCCGGTCTCAGTCTGGTCTCAGTCTGGTCTCAGTCCGGTCTCAGTCTGGTCTCAGTCTGGTCTCAGTCCGGTCTCAGTCTGGTCTCAGTCCGGTCTCAGTCTGGTCTCAGTCTGGTCTCAGTCTGGTCTCAGTCTGGTCTCAGTCCGGTCTCAGTCTGGTCTCAGTCTGGTCTCAGTCCGGTCTCAGTCTGGTCTCAGTCTGGTCTCAGTCCGGTCTCAGTCTGGTCTCAGTCCGGTCTCAGTCTGGCCTCAGTCTGGTCTCAGTCTGGTCTCAGTCCGGTCTCAGTCTGGTCTCAGTCTGGTCTCAGTCTGGCCTCAGTCTGGTCTCAGTCCGGTCTCAGTCTGGTCTCAGTCTGGCCTCAGTCTGGTCTCAGTCTGGTCTCAGTCCGGTCTCAGTCTGGTCTCAGTCTGGTCTCAGTCTGGCCTCAGTCTGGTCTCAGTCCGGTCTCAGTCTGGTCTCAGTCTGGCCTCAGTCTGGTCTCAGTCTGGTCTCAGTCCGGTCTCAGTCTGGTCTCAGTCTGGTCTCAGTCTGGTCTCAGTCTGGCCTCAGTCTGGCCTCAGTCTGGTCTCAGTCTGGTCTCAGTCCGGTCTCAGTCTGGTCTCAGTCTGGTCTCAGTCTGGCCTCAGTCTGGTCTCAGTCCGGTCTCAGTCTGGTCTCAGTCCGGTCTCAGTCTGGTCTCAGTCTGGTCTCAGTCCGGTCTCAGTCTGGTCTCTGTGTCGACAGTTCTGGCGTGGAGGGAAAGGAGATTTCTTCCAGGGCGTCCTGCTGCTGCCGGAGCTCAGCACGCCCTTCCTCTGCCTGGGCAAAGTCCTGATCCAGGTGAGTGACGGACAGAGGGGCGGGGCTAACGTCTGCAGGTGAGTGACGGACAGAGGGGCGGGGCTAAAGTCTGCAGGTGAGTGACGGACAGAGGGGCGGGGCTAAAGTCTGCAGGTGAGTGACGGACAGAGGGGCGGGGCTAACGTCTGCAGGTGAGTGACGGACAGAGGGGCGGGGCTAAAGTCTGCAGGTGAGTGACGGACAGAGGGGCGGGGCTAACGTCTGCAGGTGAGTATGACGGACAGAGGGGCGGGGCTAAAGTCAGGAAGTAGAAAAATCTTTCTTCTTTATTACAACTGCATGATACCGTACGGAGCCCTGGAAGTGACAATAGACAAAAAAAAATTGAGGGGTGAAAAAAACATTTTTTTTTTTAAGAAATATATAAACGTAAAAAAAATTAATTCACACCACAAAATATCTCGGGGGAACGGGATAATTATCTCAGGGTAAAAAAATAATAATAATTTGAAGAAATATAAAAAGTGTGTATATATTATATATATTACTAGCTGAGACCCGGCCTTCGGCCGGGCCTCGCTAGTCTCCACATTTGATATTCTGAGATTGTGAGGGATTACAAAGAAATATCCAACCCGGCACACAGTTCAGCTGTAGACCAGTGGTTCCCAACCCATTCCAAAAACTATGGCCACTACAAATGAGCAAAAGAATGAAGGCAAAAAACAATTTCAAACAAACTGCAATTGGAGTGTTTGATGCACCCGTGCTCCTGTCTTATAAACTACGACAATATTTTTGCTAAACTCGGGGAACAGGATTCAAGAGACAGTGGAATAATTATTGATAAATATTAGGGGTTCAGCTCTAACGGTTCGGGTCACGGTGCAGGACCCGTGGTTTGGTCCATCACGGTAGTGTACAATAAAAAAAAGAATGAGTAGGTTTGGAACTGAAATAGCCTAATGATCGTTATTAGACAGTATTTATAACCTTACAATAAAACTGGCAATGCTTTCAAAGCTGCTTTAGAATAAAATGTACCTCTGGGCTCACAATACGTGAGAGCAAAATAGAAAACAAATGTTACAGCAGCAAAGTAAAAGAAAAGAAAAAAAACTACGCAGTGCAGGCCATGCGCTCGTTAAGTTGTAGTGTCATTTTCGCTTTTACTCACACGGAGGAGAAATCAGTCGGAGCAGCGCGTGTGATTAGAGGCTCGTGTTTGAGCAGGTTTTGGACACGCACGCACACGCACAGACATACACACACGCGCACACACGCACACATCGCCCTGTTTGGATGCACGCGCACACATACATACACACACGCACGAACACACACACACGCGCGCGCACATCGCCCTGTTTGGATGCGCGCACACGCACGGCAGTCAGATCTCGTGCACTCGCGTTTTTGTGACAGCGGGTTGTCCTGGGACAGCAGCACCGCCAACCACGCACACACTCAGTACTGTCGCCAGGCTTCCTGGTGTTCCCAAACGGTCTCCCATCCCAGTCCTAACCAGGCCCTTCCCTGCTTAGCTTCAAAGTCGGTATGGGAAATAAACATGGCGGCGCCCAGGCGGCGGCCATTGAGATAGCGTTTTCTATAATAGATAATTATCACATTCTCCCGAGATCATTTTTTGGGAAAAAAAAATATATAATTTTCATATTTCTTCCCAAAAACATTTTTTGGGGGGATTTTTTTTTTTACCCCGAGATAATTATCACGTTCCCCTGAAGTAATTTGTGGTGTGATTTTTTTTTTTTAAAGTTTTTATATTTCTTTAAAAAAAATAAAGTTTTTTCACCCCTCAAATTTGTTTTGTCTAATGTCACTTCCAGGGCTCCGTACTACGATAAATACTGTGACAAAACTATGGCTTTAAAGAGGGGGTATTCTGCTTTTGTCAGTCCCATAGCACCAGTCTATATCACACTACAATGATGACAAACCTTCTGTTGGTCTGTAAATGCAGTACATTAGAATAACTGCCAGAGGTGGGAGACTCGAGTCACATGACTTGACTTGAGTCGCAATTTTCGGGACTTGAGACTGATTTGACCAAAGCTGCAAAAAGACTTGACTTGGGACTTGCTGTTTGTGACTCGAGACTTAACTTGGACTTGAGGCCAAAGACTCTCAATGACTCGCTGTGACTTTACAGTTATTATTTATCTGAGTGAAACTGTCGAAAGATCAGGATTAATTTTGCAAAAGCGGCGCATCTTTGTTTACATTATGGTGATTATCCACATGTGCGTTCGGTTTCCCGACACAGCACTTCTAATCAATACAGCGCGAAAAGGCAGGAGGAAAATACGAGGTCGAAATACGTGCATTAAAAGTTTTCTAAAGACAGTGAAGAGGAGGAGATTTACAGGAAAACCTTTGAAACAATGTTCTGGACCTGCAGCGCAGACGGGGCCTCCAGAACCACCATGTCAGAGCTGATTCATCAACAGGAATCTCGGGGCTTTTCCATGTTTTAATTCGTTCACACAAAGTTTACAGCATTTAGAGGTTATTTTCTGCATCCGCCACAGCCCAGTGACAGCGGGACTGAAGAACACGTGGAATCTATTTTGAGCAGGGGCGAATCCGAATATACAGGGGCTGGGGCAGTACAGGGGAACCACTGACAGAAAAACTGCCAGAAACTAACAAAAATAAAAGTATTATTTTATATTTATGTTTCAGACTGCAGGGAAAAGCAGCTCATATTTAAAATACTATATTTCATATTTATTAAGTCGCCCCCCCCGGGCCCCCTTCCTTAAAATGCTGTCCCAGCAATGTTGTACATAGACTGTTTATTTATAACACATATATTTTGAATGTTGTGGCGTTTAAATATTAATTAGACTTTAAATCCAAATCCATGAGTTTTTAAAAGTTTGATTTTAGCCTAAATTTTCAAAATTACGGTATCTTGAGAAAACACTTGGTATTTTCAAGATTAAACACATGAAAAGTCGACACGCTGGCGTTTGTGACTTGAGGTGACTTGACCCCATGACCGATTGACTTGGACTCACTTGGGACTTGGACCTTCACGACTTGGACTTTGACTCGAGACTTGCATTTAGTGACTTACTCCCACCTCTGATAACTGCCTTGTATAAAATGTCTCTCTCAAAATGGCTGTAGTGAATGTCTTGAAATAGGCCTCTGTCTCTTTAAGAACCTCTGAGCCTTTAGACACGCCCCCTCCACACGCTGTCTGTGGCATCAGTGGGGAGGGGGTTCTGCTGAGGAGCAGTGGTTGGTTACTCGGCTGGTGACGAAAGCTCGGAGGCGTCTCCAGGAGGTGGGGGCGTTCCTAGGAGGACTCAGGCAAACCTATCCCTAAAATGGCCGCCATCAGAGTTTTTACAGATTACTCAAAAATACGTGAATGTGCCAAGGCAACACTTCAGGCATGTTTTTAATGAGGGAGTGACAGAATAACATGATGGAAAGCTGGAAAAAGTCAATTTTGCAGAATACCCCCCCTTTAAATATGATCCAAACTGGCCATGAATCTGCGCTTTTTGGTAAATCATGACTGGCCTAAAACTCATCCAGCTGTTTTTGCTCCACAGTTTCCTGTTTTGTATCTTTGGACTTTTCCCTCGTTCCTCTGTTCAGACATGTCCCGATCTCTTTAGTTTCTCTTCAGTTTCTGTTTAGTTTCTCTTCAGTTTCTGTTTAGTTTCTCTTCAGTTTCTCTTTAGTTTCTCTTCAGTTTCTCTTTAGTTTCTCTTCAGTTTCTCTTCAGTTTCTCTTTAGTTTCTGTTTAGTTTCTCTTCAGTTTCTGTTTAGTTTCTCTTCAGTTTCTCTTTAGTTTCTCTTCAGTTTCTCTTTAGTTTCTCTTCAGTTTCTCTTCAGTTTCTCTTCAGTTTCTCTTCAGTTTCTCTTCAGTTTCTCTTAAGTTTCTCTTCAGTTTCTCTTCAGTTTCTGTTTAGTTTCTGTTTAGTTTCTCTTCAGTTTCTGTTTAGTTTCTCTTCAGTTTCTCTTTAGTTTCTCTTCAGTTTCTCTTTAGTTTCTCTTCAGTTTCTCTTCAGTTTCTCTTCAGTTTCTCTTCAGTTTCTCTTCAGTTTCTCTTCAGTTTCTGTTTAGTTTCTGTTTAGTTTCTCTTCAGTTTCTCTTCAGTTTCTCTTCAGTTTCTCTTCAGTTTCTCTTCAGTTTCTCTTTAGTTTCTCTTCAGTTTCTCTTCAGTTTCTGTTTAGTTTCTGTTTAGTTTCTGTTTAGTTTCTCTTCAGTTTCTCTTCAGTTTCTCTTCAGTTTCTCTTCAGTTTCTCTTCAGTTTCTCTTTAGTTTCTCTTCAGTTTCTCTTCAGTTTCTCTTCAGTTTCTCTTTAGTTTCTTGTTAGTTTCTGTTTAGTTTCTCTTCAGTTTCTCTTTAGTTTCTCTTCAGTTTCTCTTTAGTTTCTCTTCAGTTTCTGTTTAGTTTCTCTTCAGTTTCTCTTTAGTTTCTCTTCAGTTTCTCTTCAGTTTCTCTTTAGTTTCTCTTCAGTTTCTCTTCAGTTTCTCTTCAGTTTCTCTTCAGTTTCTCTTTAGTTTCTCTTCAGTTTCTCTTCAGTTTCTCTTCAGTTTCTGTTTAGTTTCTGTTTAGTTTTTGTTAAATAACGTTAAGTCTCTGTTGTTCAGTTCGGGCGACAGGATTCTCGGCTGCACAAAGTGAACGGCGTCGTGATGATCCTCACGTTCTTCTGCTGCCGAGTCCTGCTGTTCCCATACGTGTACTACGCATACAGCCGGTACTACAAATACTACTGCAATACTTCACATACTCTTTGTACTACGCATACAGCCGGTACTGCAAATACTACTGCAATACTTCACATACTCTCTGTACTACGCATACAGCCGGTACTGCAAATACTACTGCAATACTTCACATACTCTCTGTACTACGCATACAGCCGGTACTACAAATACTACTGCAATACTTCACATACTCTCTGTACTACGCATACAGCCGGTACTACAAATACTACTGCAATACTTCACATACTCTCTGTACTACGCATACAGCCGGTACTACAAATACTACTGCAATACTTCACATACTCTCTGTACTACGCATACAGCCGGTACTGCAAATACTACTGCAATACTTCACATACTCTCTGTACTACGCATACAGCCGGTACTGCAAATACTACTGCAATACTTCAGATACCCTCTGTACTACGCATACAGCCGGTACTACAAATACTACTGCAATACTTCACTTACTCTCTGTACTACGCATACAGCCGGTACTGCAAATACTACTGCAATACTTCAGATACCCTCTGTACTACGCATACAGCCGGTACTACAAATACTACTGCAATACTTCACATACTCTCTGTACTACGCATACAGCCGGTACTGCAAATACTACTGCAATACTTCACATACTCTCTGTACTACGCATACAGCCGGTACTGCAAATACTACTGCAATACTTCACATACTCTCTGTACTACGCATACAGCCGGTACTACAAATGCTCATACAATACTTCACATACTCTCTGTACTACGCATACAGCCGGTACTACAAATGCTCATACAATACTTCACATACTCTCTGTACTACGCATACAGCCGGTACTACAAATACTACTGCAATACTTCACATACTCTCTGTACTACGCATACAGCCGGTACTGCAAATACTACTGCAATACTTCAGATACCCTCTGTACTACGCATACAGCCGGTACTACAAATACTACTGCAATACTTCACATACTCTCTGTACTACGCATACAGCCGGTACTGCAAATACTACTGCAATACTTCACATACTCTCTGTACTACGCATACAGCCGGTACTACAAATGCTCATACAATACTTCACATACTCTCTGTACTACGCATACAGCCGGTACTACAAATACTCATACAATACTTCACATACTCTCTGTACTACGCATACAGCCGGTACTACAAATGCTCATACAATACTTCACATACTCTCTGTACTACGCATACAGCCGGTACTACAAATACTCATACAATACTTCACATACTCTCTGTACTACGCATACAGCCGGTACTACAAATACTCATGTGACACTTGTACAAATACTCCAAACCTCTTTAGCGTTGGCAGTAACGGCTCTTCTTCCCTCAGCTTCTCGGCGTTGCCGCTGCTCTCCGTGCTCCTTGGCGCCCCCTGGCAGTGTAACGTGGGCGCGGCGCTGCTGTGGCCGCTGCAGCTGCACTGGTTCTTCCTGCTGTGTCGAGCCGCGCTGCGCTCCGTGTCCAGCGGGGGGCGCCGTGCAGACGAGCAGAAGAGGCCGCACTCGGACTGAGCTCACCACATGTTTATATTTATTATTTATTTATTTATTTATTTACGACCCGGAAGGAAAAATGTTTCTACTGTCAATAAATCCTTTTCTGTAAAGATGGATCAGTGATTGTTTTACTGCAGTAGTTTGAGTCTCAGAGTCAGTGAGGACGAGAAAAAGGAGAAGAAGGAGATAAAGGAGAAGAAGGAGAAGAAGGAGAAGAAGGAGATAAAGGAGATAAAGGAGATAAAGGAGATAAAGGAGATAAAGGAGATAAAGTAGAAGAAGGAGATAAAGGAGCTGTGAAGCAGGTCCTGCAGAGTCAGAGCCACAGCAGCTTCTGAAAGTTTATTATACCATGGTCTGGGTGAATACTCGATTCTGATTGGCTGGTGGGGGTTAACAAGTAAAAAGGCTGAGGTCTCATTGCTCTTCAGTCACAGACTGAGAAGTGAAGAAGGAAGTCATGGAGCTTCTGCTTTAGACAGAACGTCAGACTTCTGCTGCATTCGAGAGTCATATCATATTCTGAAACTCAAATATGTAGTAAAAACATAATATATGGAAAATTATTATTACAACTACAAAAAGAAAAATATTTGAAAATCATGTATCTGATCCAAAAAAATGTTTTTTTTATTTACTCTCATTCTAAAACAAAACAAAAAACAAACAAACCCAGGTCGTTTGTATCTGATTTAGAGTCATGTTTGTCCCAGTTCCTCTGAGTCGTGGAGCAGCAGGACTGATGTGGACAGATGTTACAGAAGACGCTCATGAGGTTCATTTCTTCAACAGTTTCTATAGTAACTATTTTCTCCAAAGTAAAATAGATCTACCACAGTCCTGTCCACATCTGTCACGGTCCACATCTGTCATGGTCCACATCTGTCATGGTCCACCATGAGGAACTGGGACTTTACAGCAGATACAAATGACCTGTTTTTTTTTAGTTTTGTTTTTAGAATGAGAGTAAATAAAACAACATTTTTTTTAATATTTTTCTTTTTGTAATTGTAATAATAATTTTCCATACATTATGTTTTTACTACATATTTGAGTTTCAGAATATGATATGACTCTCACATGCAGCAGAAGTCTGAAGTTCTGTCTAAAGCAGAAGCTCCATGACTTCCTTCTTCACTTCTCAGTCTGTGACTGAAGAGCAATGAGGCCTCAGCCTTTTTACTGCAAACAAAGAGCTCACTGTGTTTAGCCTCATGTTACTGTCACTCATGGTGTCTGAGGGCGCCCCCTGGTGTCGTAGCAGCGGGTCAAAATGACTTCCTGAGTGACAGTGCAGGATTGTAGAGGCAGTTGAACAGGTCTGAGCTCATTCTGCACATGAGGACATGGAGGAACATGTAGGGGAGGAACATACATCATTTTAACATTTTTAAACTCTGTATAGTCCCTTTAACACAAGTTCAAATCTATGATCTCACATAAAAATCTAAATTGTCTCTATTGTCACAACGTGATGGTTCGACTTCCCTGCTCTCCCCTGTTATTGTACATGTTACTCTCTTGTACATGTTTTACCTTTAACCTCTTACCTCCCGCCTTTAAGTGATAAATGGTAAATGAATGGACTGAACTTTTATAGGGTTTTTCTACCTTGAGGAGAAATCAGTTTTGTAGGACTTAGCTTTCAAATGAGGCGTGACACTGGCCTATAGGCTGTAACCTTTTAGATTTGGGTAAAGCTGAAGTGGAGATGAAGTGCTCGGTTAAAGGCGTGGGTTCTTGTGTCCTTGTGCAAGACACTTGAGGGGGAACGACCTGGAGAACCGGGCGGTGATCATGGACTTTGTGGACCAGTGTGAGCGGAACCACCTGTGCTTGAGCATCAGTAAGATGGAGGAGATGGTGATGGACTTCAGGAGGAGGTCACGACCGCACACACCGCGGAACATCCAGGGGGAGGACACTGAGGAGGTGGACAGTTTCAAGTACCTGGTGTTCACCTCAACAATAAACTGGACCGGTGCCCTGAACAAGAAGGGCCAGAGCCACCTTCTGAGGAGACTGAGGTCCTTCAGAGGAGACTGAGGTCCTTCTGAGACTGAGGTTCTTCTGAGGAGACTGAGGTCCTTCTGAGACTGAGGTTCTTCTGAGGAGACTGAGGTCCTTCTGAGACTGAGGTTCTTCTGAGGAGACTGAGGCCCTTCAGAGGAGACTGAGGTCCTTCTGAGGAGACTGAGGTCCTTCTGAGGAGACTGAGGTCCTTCAGAAGAGACTGAGGTCCTTCTGAGGAGACTGAGGTCCTTCTGAGGAGACTGAGGTCCTTCTGAGACTGAGGTTCTTCTGAGGAGACTGAGGTCCTTCTGAGACTGAGGTTCTTCTGAGGAGACTGAGGCCCTTCAGAGGAGACTGAGGTCCTTCTGAGGAGACTGAGGTCCTTCTGAGGAGACTGAGGTCCTTCAGAAGAGACTGAGGTCCTTCTGAGGAGACTGAGGTCCTTCAGAGTCAGGACTTTTTATGACTCTGTGGTGGCCTCTGCTCTCCACTACGCTGCCGTGTGCTGGGCCCCGGGCAGCACAGAGCGGGACAAGATCAGACTGAACAAGCTGGTCAGGAGGGCCAGCTCCGTCCTGGGCTGCCCCCCGGAGGACAGGAGGGTGTTACCCAAGCTCACCTCCATCATGGACAATACCTCCCACCCACTGCACGGGGCTGTAGAGGAGCTGAGCAGCTCTCTCAGTGGCAGGTCCTTCATACCCACTGCTGTCAGACTGAACAACAAGACTGTAAAGTAACATGTGCAATAATCTCTAAGCAGAAAACACACAATAATCCCTGTATTTACATCACTGACCTGAGTCACTTTATCAACCACTTGCTCTATACACACTTTTGTTATAGTCTGTTTACTGTATTATTTACTGTTTATACTTTTGTCCCCACAAAGTCTTTGGTTGTCATTGTACATGTACCACTATTATACTATTTATTTATCTTTTTTTGTTTATTTTTCTCACATTTCCTGCCAATTTGCTCACCACTTGAGTAACCATGATCCTCTCTGTTCAGATAGTCCTCCTCCCCAACTCGCTAGCTTTCACGGCCACTTACAATGTTAAACCAACTTCATTCACCAGGATCTCTGCCGTTTTATAAAAACACATAACACATAAACGCAACAAAGTTTTCCAAAACATTTCTTTCTAGCACCAACAACAACATGTTAACGTCGGCTAATGCTAGCTTAGAGCATGTATTTTGAACACAAGTAGTGCCTAATTTTTTGGACAGATTTGACAAACAAGATAACCACCGTTTGCAGTAAAGGATACACGTACCTTGTCTTATTCACTTGGAAAATATTTGGAGCCACCGCGATGGCGAAGGCACTTCTGCTGCTCAGGTCCCAAGAAGTTGCACCAGACCGGCTTGAACCGGTCTGAAAGTCAGCCTACAAACCCGCCCCCCGGGTCAAGCTTGTGTTCGATCAACACATTCTAATAGTTTTGTCATTACAGGACCACCACTCAGACAAAATAAATACTTAAAGTGTTTTCACCTAAAGCAATAAAATCTGTATTTTTTATGGCGCTGTAATAATGATATATAGTACTTATTTGTCAACCAAAAATGTAAATTCATAAAAAAAATAAGTACGTAGTAACTAATTAAAATATTTTTTCCAAAGTTTGGTCTGCAGCACTTATTACAGTGCACCCAGATCTCATGACCATAGGTGAGAGTGGGAACGTAGATCGCCGCACCGATCCGTCTGTCGATCTCACGCTCCATCCGTCCCCCACTCGTGAACAAGACCCCGAGATACTTGAACTCCTCCACCTGAGGCAAGGACTCCCACCGACCTGAAGAGGGGGAAGCCACCCTTTTCCGTTTTTTCTTGCTCTTTTGCCACTTTTTGCCTTTAGATTTGGGGAATTCCAAACTGGTGAAAATGTGCTCTGTTCAGGCGGGGTTTAAGAGGTTAAAATATTAATTGACGGATTAGGAGCAAGTCATGGCACAATAGCGTAAACCAAAAAAAATGGATACCGGCTAAACATCGTATTATTATTATTATTATTATTTTATTTATTTTTTAAAAATATTATTATTATTGTTATTATTATTATTATTATAATTATTATTATTATTACTATTATTATTATTATTACTATTACTATTATTATTATTATTACTACTATTATTATTATTATTATTATTACTATATTATTATTATTGTTATTATTATTATTGTTATTGTTATTACTATTACTATTATCATTTTATTATTATTATTACTATTACTATTATCATTTTATTATTATTATTATTATTAATTTGCAGTTTTATTTGTGAAGCGGAAGCTGCTGAGCCTTGTTTCCGGTGTCCGCTCTGAGCCGCTTGTGCTTTAGCTCGAACAAAAACCGAGACTCTAACGGCTCCTTTCCGCCGCCGGGGCCCGAGTTTCGGCTCTGAATCCTGGGTCAGGGCTGCGTGAGGAGTCCCTCTCTCGGTCCCGTGTGTTTTAGCCAGAGACACGGCGGAAGAAAGCACAGCCACACCCCGTAAATAAAGCTAATGCCCCCCCGTTAGCGCCGCGGCTAGCTCAGGCTAACGGGCTAACGCTAGGCTAACGGCGGCTGTTTTCGGTGGGATTCCGGCCGTGTTTTCCTGCGGCGGTGAAGGACCAGGGGCCTGCCGACATGGGGACGCCGTGAGCGGGCCGGACAGCTCCAGGGAGACCCGGGGGATGTGGACGGGGAGCTGCTAGCTTCGCCGCTAAAGCCCAGTTGTTTTTCGGGACCCACAATAAGCCGCGGTAAGTGCAGCGAAACTCTCTCCAACCGCTGGAGGAAGGAGCCCGTGTTTGGGGATAATAGTTTATGGATGTCCTCTGCAGTTGTCCCTCTTCGGGCTGCAGTTTCCCCCTCCTGTCCCAAAGAGAGGATGAGAGGGTCCTACTTTTCTCTGGAGCAATTGTAGGAAAAGTGAAATTTGTTTGGCAATAATCTGCTTATCCCCTGCTCGAGATGCTCAGTATGTGGTTGTTCTTGATCTGGCTCTTTGGGCTTAACTCTTCACTTTACAAAACGACATTGTTGTTTATAACGGGGGAGGCTGTGGCTGTGCGTGTAAATCGTGTGTAATTTGATCTACAGCTGTGAAACATACATGTCTAGACTCGGAGCTGGTTGGCCTAGTTATTACCAGAGCTTCCTCTTATGACCGCTTTATGAACTAAACCTGCACGATGTGAAACCTGTTCAACTCCATTATCTTTGAATTTGTAAGCATAATGCGTCAAAAAGACTTTGATCAGGACAAATGAGGAAAATCCGGACTGGAAGTGCAGTTTTGCATCATTTAGAAGCTTCCATGTGTGTGCGCTAGGGCTGTCACGGTGTGAACATTTTACCTCACGGTTATTGTGACCAAAGTTATCACGGTTTTCGGTATTACCACGGTTCAGAAAGCATTGATAGTCCTGCACAAACTGGAATAGTTTCAAAAAAGTTTAACAGTGCTTATTACATAAAATAAATACAGACAAACCTTATCCAAAGTGCAACTTTTCACTTGAAAGTTAAGGAACTATAACGATGTGTTGATCGTTTCGAGGGTATTACATTTATAGCACCAGAAACAAAGAATAATAATATTTTTGAACAAGATAAACCGTCTATATCAGGAACATTGTCCTCAGTTTGTTTCCTTCCAGTGAGCTTTCACTTTGCAGATTTGGGAAAATGCCTCAGACAGTGATCAGTCTTAAATTCATAATGCTGCGTTGAGAGTGAATCTATTTTAATCTGCCACCGGGAGCCCAGTAACGCATTGTGCCATCGTGCGGAGGTATCCGGACACGGCTTATGCTGGCGGTGGCGCTGCAGCTGCACTATGAGGCGACTCGTTACATTCTCCTCAACCCAAAGCTCCACATCAGCATTTCTGCTAAAGCAGTAATGTTAGCTTACTGCTATAGAGGGAGACGGTCATGCTAACGTTAGCTTCCTGCTATAGAGGGAGACGGTCACGCTAACGTTAGCTTCCTGCTATAGAGGGAGACGGTCACGCTAACGTTAGCTTCCTGCTATAGAGGGAGACGGTCACGCTAACGTTAGCTTCCTGCCATAGAGGGAGACGGTCACGCTAACGTTAGCTTCCTGCTATAGAGGGAGACGGTCACGCTAGCGTTAGCTTCCTGCTATAGAGGGACACGGTCACGCAGGAGAGTCAGAGGTTCGAAGTTTTGCTGCTTTAGAGACACTTTTTCCTGCACGTTCCACAAACAAGAAACTGTCTCTATCAACTGTCCTTCAGCTTTCTTAAAGGAACAGGCCACCGTTTTTCCGTACTGAGATATGTTCTTACCTGAGCTGTGACGAGTTCTTTAGGACCTGTGTGATCTTCAGTCACGTAAACACAGCACAGACGGCGTTAGCATTTAGCCTCTCCCTCTCTCCTCTATAGCTCCAAAACAGGTCAAGATAGAAGCTACCAAGCTCTTCCACGTTTTCCCTATTTAAATATGGTTACGTGAAGTGTTCCACTACAAAGTATAGTTACACAAAATTAAACAATGTGGATTTTCTAATCGTAATAATACCAGGAGTAGTTTGGCATCCGCACAGTAAAGTGAAGATTACTGCGCGGATTTTGAACTACTCCTGGTATTATTGCGCGTTACAATATAGTCCCCCCTTTTATCCGCTTAGAAAATCCACATTGTTTAATTTTGTGTAATTATACTTTGTAGTGGAACACTTCACGTAACCATATTTAAATAGGGAAAACGTGGAAGAGCTTGGTAAAAATGACAAAGATGTGACAAAAAAAATTACAAAAATGTGTTAAAAATTTGACCTAAAAATTACAAAAAATGACAAAAATGTTTTTAAAAAATGACAATAAAATGACAAAAATGTTTTTAAAAAATGACAATAAAATGACAAAAATGTTTTTAAAAAATGACAATAAAATGACAAAAAAGTTACAAAAATAAGTTGAATATCCAACAAAAAAATGATGGAAAAAAATCTGACGTGAGGAAAAAGATCCTCTCGGTTCAGGCGGGAGTTAAGAGGTTAAAAGGTGCCAGTCTGGTATCGAAAAAATCAAAGTGTCAAAAGCAGGTACAAAAAACAAACACAAAATCTTTGCATTCAAGTTTTTATGCATGAAAGAAGTGGGAAAAATGGGGGGAAATTTAGGGACAACATATGGAAAAACATTTTTTGGGGGAAAAACATTGATTACAAATTTGGGAATTAATAAGAAAACATTGGAAAGTGTTTATTCCGTCCTTTTGTCGCTAAAGGAAGTTTCTTGTTTCACCTCAAGCAAATGATTCAGATGTGAAAAAACAAAAAATGTAAGGAAAAAAAAAACTTGCTTGTTCCATTGGCCAGTTTTATCTGCTCTAAGGCCAAACCAAATCTACTTATTGACCTCATGACTGATATCAATGATAATTTTTCTATTTCATACAGTTGGCTTGTTGCACAGTATGGCTATGCTAGTTCCTAAAGGCTAACATGCTATGAAAAATAAGCTAAAAACAAAAAACAAGGCACTGTTTCAAATTGTATAATGCATGATATTAATGTTAGCCTTTAGCTTCAAGACAAAACTCACAGATCCTTATGAACATAGACGTCCCCTCTACGGGAATATTTACACTGTACAGCAACGCGTTAACCTGCAGGAAGTGATCGTCTACCAGGAACTCGCCGTCCACCACAGAATCTTTAGGAAATACGATGATTCGAAAGGGCGTTAATGGAAATTACTACGAACAGGAAGTTCTAACGCCCACAGCTTCAGCTCAGAGGAACTAGCGTAGCCACATTGTGCAACAAGCCAGTTAATAAGAAAGGCTGGGTCCGGTGACATCATCACATTCTAGAACCTGCAGCCCAGCAATATGACAAATAATTTAGTGTCAAGAAAAAAAGTATCGTTCAGGTATCGGTATCGAGATATATCGTGACTAGGGCTGGGTAAACGCTTCCTACTTGGTGCCGACCGAAAAGCTCCGGTAGGGGGCGGTATCGAAAAACTTTTTTTTTTCGGTGCTAATTTTCGGTACTTTTTCTCCAAACGTCAATAAATGATCCACAGTGAGTCTAAAAAAGCCTGAACTCATGAGCAGCTTCAGCGCAAATGCAGAAGCAAAGCTGTAACTTACTCACACTTCAGTCATTATCAGAGATGGCAGAGCCGCGGACTGAGCCAGGACTAAACCAGGACTAAAGCAGGACTAAAGCAGGACTAAAGCAGGACTAAAGCAGGACTAAACCAGGACTAAACCAGGACTAAAGCAGGACTAAAGCAGGACTAAAGCAGGACTAAACCAGGACTAAACCAGGACTAAACCAGGACTAAACCAGGACT
This sequence comes from Gobius niger, assembly GCF_951799975.1. NCBI lineage: Eukaryota > Metazoa > Chordata > Actinopteri > Gobiiformes > Gobiidae > Gobius > Gobius niger. Next base: position 3,266,477 of record NC_136861.1, read on the forward strand.
AAACCAGGACTAAACCAGGACTAAACCAGGACTAAACCAGGACTAAACCAGGACTAAACCAGGACTAAAGCAGGACTAAACCAGGACTAAACCAGGACTAAAGCAGGACTAAAGCAGGACTAAACCAGGACTAAAGCAGGACTAAACCAGGACTGAATAAGAAACTAGACTCTTGGACAAAGAGAAAAGCAGTGACAACAAGAAACTCATGGGCTTTACCTTTTAGCCTGGCATCCAGACTAATCTTCAATGTTTATTATTTAATAAACATGAGACTAGTCTGGCGACCCTGTCGTAGAAAAGCTACTGCTTGAGGCGGGACTAATGTGGGACAACCGAAGCTTAGAGCAGCCAATGAGAACATAGCGGATGTGACGACAGAAACAGCCACAAGAAAGTTGTATCATTGGGACATTAACAATGGCGCTCCTGCCACACGGAGTTCAGGAAATGACTTCTGTCGTTTATGTCAGAAAAACTTAAGAATACAAGCAAACCGGAGCATTACGTGAAGTGGTCGCTTGTGTTAAAAAACTACAAAACAAAGGCGCAACAACGTGACGCCCGTTCAGGGAGCTGCTCTGATTGGTCGGTAGGCTCCATATCGCTGCGGCACTTCCTTTGAAAGCGCGAGTGTTGCCAGACCCTCTTCTGTAAAGAAGCGGAGTCTGGTTGGCGAGACTCTTTACCTTTAGCTTTAGCCGCAGAGCCTGAAGTCACTGCTGTTGTTTAAACTCCAGCTGCACCGGAGCGTTTGGATCACAGATTGTCTCTGGAAAAGGTGAGGCTCACTCTGCATTAGCCATGTTTGGAACAGTTCTGGTGCATTGTCAGTGACAGAGTGAGCGCTCTCACTATGTAACAGATCTGTGACGTGTGAGGAGCTTTCACTGTGGAACAGCTCAGTGAGTTTAGAAAAGTTTATCTTCAGTAAACGGTCCTGATGTGGATCTGGTCTGTTCCTGCAGCTCAGGAGGTAATAATGTCCCAACTCTCTTTTTATCACGGCTTTAGTGGGAATTCTGAGAAAAACATGAAGTTCCAGGTGACGCTGCTGCTCCTGTTTTCTGATGTGCCGTGTTTGGACTTCCTCCTGAACCAGACTTTTCCTGCACATTATTTTAACTCAATTAAAATAACACAAGTATCGAAAAAAGGACCGTTAAGGCACCGGTACCGAAAAGCAGGTATCGTTAAAGTAGTGGTATCGGAAAAAAACACGGTACCCAGCCCTAATCGGTGCCCATCCCTCGTTTCTTACCACATTATGATTCTTAAATGCACTAATTCAGTTCAGAATGGTGTCCGTTTCACGGCTGTGACGTCATGCTCATAGAGGCGGCGGCGTTGGCGTCGTGTTGGTGCCGTGTCAGTGATGTAGAAAGTGTGTTTCTGCAGAGAGGCCTCAGGAAGAGAGAGGGATTATGGAGAATGTAGGGCAGAAACTGTGCGCGGCCAGACGCTTTATCCTCCGCGTCTCACTAACCTCATTTCACCCAAAAACCAGGCCTGGACCGGGACGAGGCCTGGGCTTCCCTTTGTCCACAGCAGACGTGGCGGAAGCGCGTGTTCGAGGTGGCGGAACACGGACTGTGACACGTTAGTTTGATGCAGAGAGTTCCCGCTCGGTGGCAAAGTCATGGGACGAATGTGGGAGATGATGCTGAGGTTACAGTTACAGTCCCCCACAGTCCCCCACAGTCCCCCACAGCCCCCCACAGCCCCCCACAGTCCCCCACAGTCCCCCACAGTCCCCCACAGTCCCCCACAGTCCCCCACAGTCAGTCCCCCACAGTCAGTCCCCCACAGTCCCCCACAGTCTCCCACAGTCTCCCACAGTCCCCCACAGTCCCCCACAGTCAGTCCCCCACAGTCAGTCCCCCACAGTCCCCCACAGTCTCCCACAGTCCCCCACAGCCCCCCACAGCCCCCCACAGCCCCCCACAGTCCCCCACAGTCCCCCACAGTCTCCCACAGTCCCCCACAGTCCCACACAGTCTCCCACAGCCCCCCACAGTCCCCCACAGTCCCCCACAGTCCCCCACAGTCAGTCCCCCACAGTCTCCCACAGGTTCAGCCCTCCTTTAGCCCCGGTTCAGCCCTCCTTTAGCCTCGGTTCAGCCCTTCTTTAGACCCGGTTTAGTCCTCCTTTAGCCCCGGTTCAGCCCTTCTTTAGACCCGGTTTAGTCCTCCTTTAGCCGTCCTTTAGCCCTCCTTTAGCCCCGGTTCAGCCCTCCTTTAGCCCCGGTTCAGCCCTCCTTCAGCCCCGGTTCAGCCCTCCTTCAGCCCCGGTTTAGCCCTCCTTTAGCCCCGGTTCAGCCCTCCTTTAGCCCTCCTTTAGCCCCGGTTCAGCCCTCCTTTAGCCCTCCTTTAGCCCCGGTTCAGCCCTCCTTTAGCCCCGGTTCAGCCCTCCTTTAGCCCTCCTTTAGCCCTCCTTTAGCCCCGGTTCAGCCCTCCTTTAGCCCCGGTTCAGCCCTCCTTCAGCCCCGGTTCAGCCCTCCTTCAGCCCCGGTTCAGCCCTCCTTTAGCCCCGGTTCAGCCCTCCTTTAGCCCCGGTTCAGCCCTCCTTCAGCCCCGGTTCAGCCCTCCTTCAGCCCCGGTTCAGCCCTCCTTCAGCCCCGGTTCAGCCCTCCTTTAGCCCCGGTTCAGCCCTCCTTTAGCCCCGGTTCAGCCCTCCTTTAGCCCTCCTTTAGCCCCGGTTCAGCCCTCATTTAGCCCCGGTTCAGCCCTCCTTTAGCCCCAGTTCAGCCCTCCTTTAGCCCCGGTTTAGCCCTCCTTTAGCCCCGGTTCAGCCCTCCTTTAGCCCCGGTTCAGCCCTCCTTTAGCCCCAGTTCAGCCCTCCTTTAGCCCCAGTTCAGCCCTCCTTTAGCCCCGGTTTAGCCCTCCTTTAGCCCCGGTTTAGCCCTCCTTTAGCCCCGGTTCAGCCCTCCTTTAGCCCCAGTTTAGCCCTCCTTTAGCCCCAGTTCAGCCCTCCTTTATCCCCGGTTTAGCCCTCCTTTAGCCCCGGTTTAGCCCCGGTTTAGCCCTCCTTTAGCCCCCGGTTTAGCTCTCCTTTAGCCCCGGTTTAGCTCTCCTTTAGCCCCGGTTTAGCCCTCCTTTAGCCCCGGTTCAGCCCTCCTTTAGCCCCTGTTCAGCCCTCCTTTAGCCCCGGTTTAGCCCTCCTTTAGCCCCGGTTCAGCCCTCCTTTAGCCCCGGTTTAGCCCTCCTTTAACCAGGGTTTAGCCCTCCTTTAGCCCCGGTTCAGCCCTCCTTTAGCCCCGGTTCAGCCCTCCTTTAGCCCCGGTTTAGCCCTCCTTTAGCCCCGGTTTAGTCCTCCTTTAGCCCCGGTCCAGCCCTCCTTTAGCCCCAGTTCAGCCCTCCTTTAGCCCCGGTTTAGCCCTCCTTTAGCCCCGGTTTAGTCCTCCTTTAGCCCTCCTTTAGCCCCGGTTTAGCCCTCCTTTAGCCCCGGTTCAGCCCTCCTTTAACCAGGGTTTAGCCCTCCTTTAACCAGGGTTTAGCCCTCCTTTAGCCCCGGTTCAGCCCTCCTTTAACCAGGGTTTAGCCCTCCTTTAACCAGGGTTTAGCCCTCCTTTAGCCCCGGTTTAGCCCTCCTTTAACCCCGGTTTAGCCTTCCTTTAACCCCGGTTTAGCCCTCCTTTAGCCCTCCTTTAGCCCCGGTTTAGCCCTCCTTTATCCCCGGTTTAGCCCTCCTTTAACCCCGGTTTAGCCCTCCTTTAGGCCTCCTTTAGCCCCGGTTTAGCCCTCCTTTAGCCCTCCTTTAGCCCTCCTTTAACCCCGGTTTAGCCCTCCTTTAGCCCTCCTTTAGCCCCGGTTTAGCCCTCCTTTAGCCCTCCTTTAGCCCTCCTTTAGCCCCAGTTTAGCCCTCCTTTAGCCCCAGTTTAGCCCTCCTTTAGCCCCGGTTTAGCCCTCCTTTAGCCCTCCTTTAGCCCTCCTTTAGCCCCAGTTTAGCCCTCCTTTAGCCCCAGTTCAGCCCTCCTTTAGCCCCAGTTTAGCCCTCCTTTAGCCCCAGTTTAGCCCTCCTTTAGCCCTCCTTTAGCCCTCCTTTAGCCCCGGTTTATCCCTCCTTTAGCCCCAGTTCAGCCCTCCTTTAGCCCCAGTTCAGCCCTCCTTTAGCCCCGGTTTAGCCCTCCTTTAGCCCTCCTTTAGCCCTCCTTTAGCCCCGGTTTATCCTCCTCAGGCCCGGCTCTTGTCACAGATGGAAGTGGGTCACTGATGATTCCAGTGCGTTTCACATTAAAGCTGTTCAGATGAAGCTCATAAACAACGACCGAAATAGAAACAGTCCTGACTTCACCCACAACGGGAAACCCTCAGTACTACAGAGTACTACAGAGTACTACAGAGTACTACAGAGTACTACAGAGTACTGCACTGAATACTTCAAAACTACTGCACATTGTACTATTATTCTACTCCTCCAGCCCCTCCTTGCTGCAGAGAACATGTACTTCAGTAAAATCTTCTTCTGACTGAGATCGACACATATTTTCTTACAAATCCAGCCTAAAAACTACAAAGTGCCAAAGTCCAGCTGTTGTTGTTTTTATTTAGTGGAACATCAGCCCTGCCTGCTCCTGAACAATCACCAGAGATTTGTGATGAAAAACATTCATGTTCGTCCTAATGCTCCTCCTCTGTTTAAACACGTTCTCCTCCTCCTCTGTCCTCCATTTTAAACATGTTCTCCTCCTCCTCTGTCCTCCATTTTAAACATGTTCTCCTCCTCCTCTGTCCTCCATTTTAAACATGTTCTCCTCCTCCTCTGTTCTCCATTTTAAACACGTTCTCCTCCTCCTCTGTTCTCCATTTTAAACATGTTCTCCTCCTCTGTCCTCCATTTTAAACATGTTCTCCTCCTCCTCTGTCCTCCATTTTAAACACGTTCTCCTCCTCTGTCCTCCATTTTAAACATGTTCTCCTCCTCCTCTGTCCTCCATTTTAAACACGTTCTCCTCCTCTGTCCTCCATTTTAAACACGTTCTCCTCCTCTGTCCTCCATTTTAAACATGTTCTCCTCCTCCTCTGTCCTCCATTTTAAACACGTTCTCCTCCTCTGTCCTCCATTTTAAACACGTTCTCCTCCTCTGTCCTCCATTTTAAACATGTTCTCCTCCTCCTCTGTCCTCCATTTTAAACATGTTCTCCTCCTCCTCTGTTCTCCATTTTAAACATGTTCTCCTCCTCTGTTCTCCATTTTAAACATGTTCTCCTCCTCTGTTCTCCATTTTAAACATGTTCTCCTCCTCTGTTCTCCATTTTAAACATGTTCTCCTCCTCCTCTGTCCTCCATTTTAAACATGTTCTCCTCCTCCTCTGTCCTCCATTTTAAACATGTTCTCCTCCTCCTCCATCCTCCATTTTAAACATCTTCTCCTCCTCCTCTGTTCTCCATTTTAAACATGTTCTCCTCCTCCTCTGTCCTCCATTTGAAACACGTTCTCCTCCTCCTCTGTTCTCCATTTTAAACATGTTCTCCTCCTCCTCTGTTCTCCATTTTAAACACGTTCTCCTCCTCCTCTGTCCTCCATTTTAAACATGTTCTCCTCCTCCTCTGTCCTCCATTTTAAACATGTTCTCCTCCTCCTCCATCCTCCATTTTAAACATGTTCTCCTCCTCCTCTGTCCTCCATTTGAAACACGTTCTCCTCCTCCTCTGTTCTCCATTTTAAACATGTTCTCCTCCTCTGTTCTCCATTTTAAACATGTTCTCCTCCTCTGTCCTCCATTTTAAACACGTTCTCCTCCTCCTCTGTTCTCCATTTTAAACATGTTCTCCTCCTCCTCCATCCTCCATTTTAAACATGTTCTCCTCCTCCTCTGTCCTCCATTTGAAACACGTTCTCCTCCTCCTCTGTTCTCCATTTTAAACATGTTCTCCTCCTCCTCTGTTCTCCATTTTAAACACGTTCTCCTCCTCCTCTGTTCTCCATTTTAAACATGTTCTCCTCCTCTGTCCTCCATTTTAAACACGTTCTCCTCCTCCTCTGTTCTCCATTTTAAACATGTTCTCCTCCTCCTCTGTTCTCCATTTTAAACATGTTCTCCTCCTCTGTCCTCCATTTTAAACACGTTCTCCTCCTCCTCTGTTCTCCATTTTAAACACGTTCCCCTCCTCCATCCTCCATTTTAAACACGTTCTCCTCCTCCTGTGTTCTCCATTTTAAACACGTTCTCCTCCTCCTCTGTCCTCCATTTTAAACACGTTCTCCTCCTCTGTCCTCCATTTTAAACACGTTCTCCTCCTCTGTTCTCCATTTTAAACATGTTCTCCTCCTCTGTTCTCCATTTTAAACACGTTCTCCTCCTCTGTTCTCCATTTTAAACATGTTCTCCTCCTCTGTTCTCCATTTTAAACATGTTCTCCTCCTCCTCTGTTCTCCATTTTAAACATGTTCTCCTCCTCCTCTGTTCTCCATTTTAAACATGTTCTCCTCCTCCTCTGTTCTCCATTTTAAACATGTTCTCCTCCTCCTCTGTTCTCCATTTTAAACATGTTCTCCTTCTCCTCTGTTCTCCATTTTAAACACGTTCTCCTCCTCTGTTCTCCATTTTAAACATGTTCTCCTTCTCCTCTGTTCTCCATTTTAAACATGTTCTCCTCCTCCTCTGTTCTCCATTTTAAACACGTTCTCCTCCTCTGTCCTCCATTTTAAACATGTTCTCCTCCTCTGTTCTCCATTTTAAACATGTTCTCCTCCTCCTCTGTCCTCCATTTTAAACACGTTCTCCTCCTCTGTTCTCCATTTTAAACATGTTCTCCTCCTCTGTTCTCCATTTTAAACATGTTCTCCTCCTCCTCTGTCCTCCATTTTAAACATGTTCTCCTCCTCCTCTGTTCTCCATTTTAAACATGTTCTCCTTCTCCTCTGTTCTCCATTTTAAACACGTTCTCCTCCTCTGTTCTCCATTTTAAACATGTTCTCCTTCTCCTCTGTTCTCCATTTTAAACATGTTCTCCTCCTCCTCTGTCCTCCATTTTAAACACGTTCTCCTCCTCTGTTCTCCATTTTAAACACGTTCTCCTCCTCTGTTCTCCATTTTAAACACGTTCTCCTCTGTTCTCCATTTTAAACACGTTCTCCTCCTCTGTCCTCCATTTTAAACACGTTCTCCTCCTCTGTCCTCCATTTTAAACACGTTCTCCTCCTCTGTTCTCCATTTTAAACACGTTCTCCTCCTCTGTCCTCCATTTGAAACACGTTCTCCTCCTCTGTTCTCCATTTTAAACACGTTCTCCTCCTCTGTTCTCCGTCAGGCCCTGGCCATGCCCTCCAATGCGCGGGCGGGGAACCTGAAGGACCCGGACGTGGCAGATCTTTTCTGTAAAGATGACCCGGAGAAGCTCTTCAGTGACCTGCGGGAGATCGGCCACGGCAGCTTCGGGGCCGTTTACTTCGTACGTAACTCTCTTCACTGTAATCAGATCTGTAGAAACCCTTTAATGTGCAGAGCCAGGTTTAGATGTTTTTTTTTTTTTTCTATGACTTTGTTTTTTAACCTCTTAACTCCCGCCTGAACCGAGAGGATCTTTTTCCTCACGTCATCACATTTTTTTCCCATCATTTTTTTGTTGGGTATTCAACTCATTTTTGTAACTTTTTTGTCATTTTTTGTCACATTTTTGTAATTTTTTTGTTATATTTTTGTCAGATTTTTGTCACATTTTTGTCATTTTTTTGTCAAATTTTTATCTCATTTTTGTCACATTTTTTGTATTTTTTTTGTCAATTTTTTTAATCAAATTTTTGTCACATTTTTGTAATTTTTGCGTCAAATTTTTTTATCAATTTTTTGTCACATTTTGTATTTTTTTTTGTCATTTTTGTCACATTTTTATCACATTTTTGTTATTTTTTGTCATGTTTTGTCACATTTTTGTCATTTTTTTGTCACATTTTTGTCATTTTTTTGTCACATTTTTGTCATTTTTTTTGACCATTTTATGTGTCTAATTTTCATCAATTTTTTTTCACTTTTTTGTCACATTTTTGCCACTTTTTCATCCATTTTTTGTCACTTTTTTGTCAATGTTTTCTCACTTTTTTGTCTCATTTCCGTCATTGTTTTCGTCTCAGCTTTTTTCCAGAAGCTTTTGGACGGGGGTAAAGCCTAACTGGACAAAATGTGCTCGGTTCAGGTGGAAGTTAAGGGGACTAAAACTAAACTAAACCGAATCCTCTTTTCCAAATGATCAGTCTGACCGTGGCTCTGGCCGGACAGACTCCAGTAAAGATCTGGAGTCTGAGAGTGAGAGTCTTATGTAAAGTGTTCTCTGCTGGAGCGCTGTGTCACCTGCATTTCACATTTTCACATCCAGCTCTGAGCCCACGCCGCTCCAGCCGCTCCATCATCTCCACCATCTCACATCAGACATGTACTGAAGAACACGGCGTATCAGAGGAGCAGGACAGGGCGGCCTTCACCTCCACGGCCAAAACCTGACGAGACTAGACTTTACGCTAGGGATGCACCGATACCACTTTTTCTAAAACCGATACGAGTACCAGTGCTTTGATTTAAGTACTCGCCGATACCGAATACCAATACGAGTACAAGGCATTTTCTTCATTCTTACATTTTTCACAGTAATTAAGATAAGATAAGATAAGATAATACTTTATTGATCTCACAGATGGAGAAATTACATAATTAGTTAATTTACTCATGTACATTTCCTTAAGTAAAGTAGGCGACACATTTAAGAGCAGTTATATTAGAATTGTGCTGATGCCATTTATTTATTTATTTTTTATTTTCATTCAATATAATTTTTATTTTTATGTCTCTGTCCATCATAGACAGAAAAGCCCATGTCCTAAAGCTCCCAATGCCTGTGCTTTATTCATTTATGTGTTTTTTATGTAACAATAGTATTGAGATGTTTCTTAAATGGTCTCTTTTCGTCTTTACTTCAGCTCCTGTAGATTTTCTCGTGTGTTTGTAGTAACTTAGCGAGTAGCTACAGCGTTTTCATTGTTCTGCTGCAGCTCATTTTCCCTCAATATAAACATGCTGTATGTCTTTAGTTTGGATTTTCTGAGGACTTTTTAGTCGCTGGGTTAGTTTTTCAGATGATTAAACCCCTGGGCATAAAACGGCGTCAGAATGGCCAAAACTGCGCTAGCCGCGAGTTAGCAACGTTAGCCTGTATGTTGTAAACACTGCAGACGCTGCAGCACTAACAACATTAAGCTCTGGTTAAATCCAGCTCAGACTCTGATTTAGAGAGCGCAGTCTGTAATAAAGTCAGCTCTATGTGGATTATTGTGTTTACACTAAACAATTCTCCAGTTTGTTGCTTCTTCTCTCCTCAGCTGAGAGCTGCGCCTCGTAGGTGCGCCTCGTAGGTGCGCCTCGTAGCTGCGCCTCGTAGCTGCGCCACGTAGCTGCGCTGGCCGCACGTCAAATGGTATCGGTTTCTGGTATCGGGACCTCATGAATGAGTACTAGTATGAGTACAAGCCTGTGGTATCGGCCCGATACCCGATACTGGTATCGGTGTCGGTGCATCCCTACTTTACGCTAGCTTTACATTAGCTTTACTTAAGCTTTACTTAAGCTTTATTTTAGCTTTACGTTAGCTTTACACTAGCTTAACGTTATTATTTTTATTTGAAAAGCTTAAATGGCAGAATGTTTTGCTCCTGTTCCGTATCTCCAGCAGGAGCTTCTCGTGTGTCTCCTGTCGCCTCCTCAGGCTCGCTTCTGTAACTCCTCCCTCTGTGTTTGATCTCAGGCCTCGTTTCTGTAACTCCTCCCTCTGTGTTTGATCTCAGGCCTCACTTCTGTAACTCCTCCCTCTGTGTTTGATCTCAGGCCTCGTTTCTGTAACTCCTCCCTCTGTGTTTGATCTCAGGCCTCGTTTCTGTAACTCCTCCCTCTGTGTTTGATCTCAGGCCTCGCTTCTGTAACTCCTCCCTCTGTGTTTGATCTCAGGCCTCGTTTCTGTAACTCCTCCCTCTGTGTTTGATCTCAGGCCTCACTTCTGTAACTCCTCCCTCTGTGTTTGATCTCAGGCCTCGTTTCTGTAACTCCTCCCTCTGTGTTTGATCTCAGGCCTCGCTTCTGTAACTCCTCCCTCTGTGTTTGATCTCAGGCCTCGTTTCTGTAACTCCTCCCTCTGTGTTTGATCTCAGGCCTCGTTTCTGTAACTCCTCCCTCTGTGTTTGATCTCAGGCCTCACTTCTGTAACTCCTCCCTCTGTGTTTGATCTCAGGCCTCGTTTCTGTAACTCCTCCCTCTGTGTTTGATCTCAGGCCTTGCTTCTGTAACTCCTCCCTCTGTGTTTGATCTCAGGCCTCGTTTCTGTAACTCCTCCCTCTGTGTTTGATCTCAGGCCTCGTTTCTGTAACTCCTCCCTCTGTGTTTGATCTCAGGCCTCGTTTCTGTAACTCCTCCCTCTGTGTTTGATCTCAGGCCTCACTTCTGTAACTCCTCCCTCTGTGTTTGATCTCAGGCCTCGTTTCTGTAACTCCTCCCTCTGTGTTTGATCTCAGGCCTCGTTTCTGTAACTCCTCCCTCTGTGTTTGATCTCAGGCCTCGTTTCTGTAACTCCTCCCTCTGTGTTTGATCTCAGGCCTCGTTTCTGTAACTCCTCCCTCTGTGTTTGATCTCAGGCCTCGTTTCTGTAACTCCTCCCTCTGTGTTTGATCTCAGGCCTCGTTTCTGTAACTCCTCCCTCTGTGTTTGATCTCAGGCCTCGCTTCTGTAACTCCTCCCTCTGTGTTTGATCTCAGGCCTCGTTTCTGTAACTCCTCCCTCTGTGTTTGATCTCAGGCCTCGTTTCTGTAACTCCTCCCTCTGTGTCTGATCTCAGGCCTCGTTTCTGTAACTCCTCCCTCTGTGTTTGATCTCAGGCCTCGCTTCTGTAACTCCTCCCTCTGTGTTTGATCTCAGGCCTCGTTTCTGTAACTCCTCCCTCTGTGTTTGATCTCAGGCCTCGCTTCTGTAACTCCTCCCTCTGTGTTTGATCTCAGGCCTCGCTTCTGTAACTCCTCCCTCTGTGTTTGATCTCAGGCCTCGCTTCTGTAACTCCTCCCTCTGTGTTTGATCTCAGGCCTCGCTTCTGTAACTCCTCCCTCTGTGTTTGATCTCAGGCCTCGTTTCTGTAACTCCTCCCTCTGTGTTTGATCTCAGGCCTCGTTTCTGTAACTCCTCCCTCTGTGTTTGATCTCAGGCCTCGCTTCTGTAACTCCTCCCTCTGTGTTTGATCTCAGGCCTCGCTTCTGTAACTCCTCCCTCTGTGTTTGATCTCAGGCCTCGCTTCTGTAACTCCTCCCTCTGTGTTTGATCTCAGGCCTCGTTTCTGTAACTCCTCCCTCTGTGTTTGATCTCAGGCCTCGTTTCTGTAACTCCTCCCTCTGTGTTTGATCTCAGGCCTCGTTTCTGTAACTCCTCCCTCTGTGTTTGATCTCAGGCCTCGTTTCTGTAACTCCTCCCTCTGTGTTTGATCTCAGGCCTCACTTCTGTAACTCCTCCCTCTGTGTTTGATCTCAGGCCTCGCTTCTGTAACTCCTCCCTCTGTGTTTGATCTCAGGCCTCGCTTCTGTAACTCCTCCCTCTGTGTTTGATCTCAGGCCTCGCTTCTGTAACTCCTCCCTCTGTGTTTGATCTCAGGCCTCGTTTCTGTAACTCCTCCCTCTGTGTTTGATCTCAGGCCTCGTTTCTGTAACTCCTCCCTCTGTGTTTGATCTCAGGCCTCACTTCTGTAACTCCTCCCTCTGTGTTTGATCTCAGGCTCGCTTCTGTAACTCCTCCCTCTGTGTTTGATCTCAGGCCTCGTTTCTGTAACTCCTCCCTCTGTGTTTGATCTCAGGCCTCGTTTCTGTAACTCCTCCCTCTGTGTTTGATCTCAGGCTCGCTTCTGTAACTCCTCCCTCTGTGTTTGATCTCAGGCCTCGTTTCTGTAACTCCTCCCTCTGTGTTTGATCTCAGGCCTCGCTTCTGTAACTCCTCCCTCTGTGTTTGATCTCAGGCCTCACTTCTGTAACTCCTCCCTCTGTGTTTGATCTCAGGCCTCGTTTCTGTAACTCCTCCCTCTGTGTTTGATCTCAGGCCTCGTTTCTGTAACTCCTCCCTCTGTGTTTGATCTCAGGCCTCGCTTCTGTAACTCCTCCCTCTGTGTTTGATCTCAGGCCTCACTTCTGTAACTCCTCCCTCTGTGTTTGATCACAGGCCTCGTTTCTGTAACTCCTCCCTCTGTGTTTGATCTCAGGCCTCGCTTCTGTAACTCCTCCCTCTGTGTTTGATCTCAGGCCTCGTTTCTGTAACTCCTCCCTCTGTGTTTGATCTCAGGCCTCGTTTCTGTAACTCCTCCCTCTGTGTTTGATCTCAGGCCCGGGACATTCGCAGTAATGAAGTGGTGGCCATTAAGAAGATGTCGTTCAGCGGCAAACAGACCAACGAGGTGAGGTCCAGTTCTCCTGGAGGGAACCCGCTGGAGGGAACCCCGCTGGAGGGAACCCCGCTGGAGGGAACCCCGCTGGAGGGAACCCCGCTGTTGTCCCGTGGGGGGGTATTAACGTCTCTCTGTGTGTTTGTAGAAATGGCAGGACATCATCAAAGAGGTGAAGTTCCTCCAGAAGCTCCGTCACCCCAACACCATCGAGTACCGCGGCTGTTACCTCCGCGAGCACACGGCCTGGGTCAGTGTCAGCCATGTTTCACTTTTCCCCCACTTTTGTTTTCATTTTGTTTTCTTTTTTCCCCCCCAAATTTGACCCACATTTTTCCCCCCGAAATTTCAAACATTTTCTCACAACATCTGGATTTTCAAAGTAAAATAGGGCTGACGTCTATCACGGATCTAAAAAACTCATAATTCCAAGTTGTAAAAATTGTAATTTCGAGATTTAAAGGGCTAGATGCAAGTTAGCCATTTTATACTCACTACTGCCACCTCAGGTCATACGTGTAACTGCACCTTCTATATTAAAGGGGGGGTATTCTGCAAAATGGACTTTTTCAAGCTTTCCATCATGTTATTCTGTCACTCCCTCATCAAAAACATGGCTGAAGTGTTGCCTTGGCACATTCACGTATTTCTGAGTAATCTGTAAAAACTCTGATGGCGGCCATTTTAGGGATAGGTTTGCCTGAGTCCTCCTAGGAACGCCCCCACCTCCTGGAGACGCCTCCGAGCTTTCGTCACCAGCCGAGTAACCAACCACTGCTCCTCAGCAGAACCCCCTCCCCACTGATGCCACAGACAGCGTGTGGAGGGGGCGTGTCTAAAGGCTCAGAGGTTCTTAAAGAGACAGAGGCCTATTTCAAGACATTCACTACAGCCATTTTGAGGGAGACATTTAACCTCTTAACTCCCACCTGAACGGATCCCATTTTCTCCAGTTTGGCTTTACCCTAATCAAAAAGCTTCTTGGGATAAAAGCACCAAAACAGCCACAAAAAATGAGAAGAAAACAAGGATGTAAACGTAACAAATGTGACAAAAATTCAACAAAAAAGTGACAAAAATTCAACAAAAAAGTGACACAAATTCAACAAAAAATTGACAAAAATTCAACAAAAAAGTGACAAAATTTCAACAAAAAAGTGACACAAATTCAACAAAAAAGTGACACAAATGTGACAAAAATTTGACACAAATTCAACAAAAAAGTGACAAAATTTCAACAAAAAAGTGACACAAATTCAACAAAAAAGTGACAAAATTTCAACAAAAATGTGACAAAAATTCAACAAAAAAATGACAAAAATTCAACAAAAAAGTGACAAAAAATGACAAAAACTCAACAAAGTGACCAAAATTTAAAAAAAAAACACAAAAAAGGTGACACAACACAGCAACAACGCGAGGAAAAAGATCAGTTTTGTGGGTCTTAGCTTTCAAATGAGGTGTTACACAGACCTAAATAATAGCCAAAGAGGACAGAATGCATTTGGTTTAGGCGAGTGTTAGAGGTTAATACAAGGCAGTTATTCTAATTTACTGCATTCACAGACCAACAGAAGGTTTGGTCATCATTGTAGTGTGATATAGACTGGTGCTATGGGACTGAAGAAAGCAGAATACCCCACTTTAAATTAAACATTTTTAAACTCCATATAGTCCCTTTAAACTTGACATGTACACACAGCTCTACACATAACAGTGGCACGAAAAACTAGTCCATGATATCAGCCTTTAGTGGAGATTTGGTTTGAACCGTTCACCCTGAAAAGCCGTTCAAAAGGTCCTGAACGTCACATCGCTGTGTTAGGCCAGGTTTTTGGGGTGTGTTCGCTGATGAATAACAGATGTTTGGTGTGCGTTGCAGTTGGTGATGGAGTACTGTCTGGGCTCCGCCTCGGATCTCCTCGAAGGTCAGTGCTGCGAACCTCTGCCTCACTGTGTGGTTCCTCTTGCTGCTTCTGTGTTCTGACTCTGTCCTTCTCTGTGTGGTTCCTCTGTGTGGTTCCTCTTTCTTCTTCTCTGTTCTGACTCTGTCCTTCTCTGTGTGGTTCCTCTTTCTGCTTCTCTGTTCTGACTCTGTTCTTCTCTGTGTGGTTCCTCTTTCTTCTTCTCTGTTCTGACTCTGTCCTTCTCTGTGTGGTTCCTCTTTCTGCTTCTCTGTTCTGACTCTGTCCTTCTCTGTGTGGTTCCTCTTTCTTCTTCTCTGTTCTGACTCTGTCCTTCTCTGTGTGGTTCCTCTTTCTTCTTCTCTGTTCTGACTCTGTCCTTCTCTGTGTGGTTCCTCTTTCTGCTTCTCTGTTCTGACTCAGTTCTCTGTGTGGTTCCTCTTTCTGCTTCTCTGTTCTGACTCTGTCCTTCTCTGTGTGGTTCCTCTTTCTGCTTCCCTGTTCTGACTCTGTCCTTCTCTGTGTGGTTCCTCTTTCTGCTTCTCTGTTCTGACTCTGTTCTTCTCTGTGTGGTTCCTCTTTCTGCTTCTCTGTTCTGACTCTGTCCTTCTCTGTGTGGTTCCTCTTTCTTCTTCAGTGTTCTGACTCTGTCCTTCTCTGTGTGGTTCCTCTTTCTTCTTCAGTGTTCTGACTCTGTCCTTCTCTGTGTGGTTCCTCTTTCTGCTTCTCTGTTCTGACTCTGTCCTTCTCTGTGTGGTTCCTCTGTGTGGTTCCTCTTTCTGCTTCTCTGTTCTGACTCTGTCCTTCTCTGTGTGGTTCCTCTTTCTGCTTCTCTGTTCTGACTCTGTCCTTCTCTGTGTGGTTCCTCTGTGTGGTTCCTCTTTCTGCTTCTCTGTTCTGACTCTGTCCTTCTCTGTGTGGTTCCTCTTTCTGCTTCTCTGTTCTGACTCTGTCCTTCTCTGTGTGGTTCCTCTTTCTTCTTCTCTGTTCTGACTCTGTCCTTCTCTGTGTGGTTCCTCTTTCTGCTTCTCTGTTCTGACTCAGTTCTCTGTGTGGTTCCTCTTTCTGCTTCTCTGTTCTGACTCTGTCCTTCTCTGTGTGGTTCCTCTTTCTTCTTCTCTGTTCTGACTCTGTCCTTCTCTGTGTGGTTCCTCTGTGTGGTTCCTCTTTCTGCTTCTCTGTTCTGACTCTGTTATTCTCTGTGTGGTTCCTCTTTCTGCTTCTCTGTTCTGACTCAGTTCTCTGTGTGGTTCCTCTTTCTTCTTCAGTGTTCTGACTCTGTCCTCTGTCCACAGTCCATAAGAAGCCTCTGCAGGAAGTGGAGATCGCTGCCATTACCCATGGTGCTCTGCAGGGCCTGGCGTATCTCCACTCACACAACATGATCCACAGGTAAACTCATGGCGGCTTAAACCTTTAAACCTCAGTGTGGTCTCTGACCTCTCTCTGACCTCTCTCTGCTGTTTCAGGGACGTGAAGGCAGGGAACATCCTTCTGACCGAACCGGGGCAGGTCAAACTGGGTGACTTCGGCTCCGCCTCCATCGTGGCGCCGGCCAACTCCTTCGTGGGGACGCCGTACTGGTGAGAGGGCTGACTCTCGGCCTGACTCTCGGCCCGACTCTCGGCCCGACTCTCGGCCCGACTCTCGGGCTGACTCTCGGCCTGACTCTCGGCCTGACTCTCGGCCTGACTCTCGGCCTGATTCTCGGCCCGACTCTCGGCCCGACTCTCGGCCCGACTCTCGGGCTGACTCTCGGGCTGACTCTCGGCCTGACTCTCGGCCTGACTCTCGGCCTGATTCTCGGCCCGACTCTCGCCCCGACTCTCGCCCTGACTCTCGGCCCGACTCTCAGCCTGACTCTTGCCCTGACTCTCGCCCTGACTCTCGCCCTGACTCTCGGCCTGATTCTCGGCCCGACTCTCGCCCCGACTCTCGCCCTGACTCTCGCCCTGACTCTCGCCCTGACTCTCGCCCTGACTCTCGCCCTGACTCTCGCCCTGACTCTCGCCCTGACTCTCGCCCTGACTCTCGCCCTGACTCTCGCCCTGACTCTCGGCCTGATTCTCGGCCCGATTCTCGCCCCGACTCTCGCCCCGACTCTCGCCCTGACTCTCGCCCTGACTCTCGGCCCGACTCTCAGCCTGACTCTCAGCCTGACTCTCGCCCTGACTCTCAGCCTGACTCTCGCCCTGACTCTCAGCCTGACTCTCGCCCTGACTCTCGCCCTGACTCTCGCCCTGACTCTCGCCCTGACTCTCGCCCCGATTCTCGGCCCGACTCTCGCCCCGACTCTCGCCCTGACTCTCGCCCTGACTCTCGCCCTGACTCTCGCCCTGACTCTCGCCCTGATTCTCAGCCTGACTCTTGCCCTGACTCTTGCCCTGACTCTCGCCCTGACTCTCGCCCTGACTCTCGGCCTGATTCTCGGCCCGACTCTCGCCCCGACTCTCGCCCTGACTCTCGCCCCGACTCTCGCCCTGACTCTCGCCCTGACTCTCGCCCTGACTCTCGCCCTGACTCTCGCCCTGACTCTCGCCCTGACTCTCGCCCTGACTCTCGCCCTGACTCTCGCCCTGACTCTCGCCCTGACTCTCGCCCTGACTCTCGGCCTGATTCTCGGCCCGATTCTCGCCCCGACTCTCGCCCCGACTCTCGCCCTGACTCTCGCCCTGACTCTCGCCCCGACTCTCGCCCTGACTCTCGCCCTGACTCTCGCCCTGACTCTCGCCCTGACTCTCGCCCTGACTCTCGCCCTGACTCTCGCCCCGATTCTCGCCCCGACTCTCGCCCTGACTCTCGCCCTGACTCTCGCCCTGACTCTCGCCCTGATTCTCGGCCCGATTCTCGGCCCGACTCTCGCCCCGACTCTCGCCCTGACTCTCGCCCTGACTCTCGGCCCGACTCTCAGCCTGACTCTCGCCCTGACTCTCGCCCTGACTCTCGCCCTGACTCTCGCCCTGACTCTCGCCCCGATTCTCGCCCCGACTCTCGCCCTGACTCTCGCCCTGACTCTCGCCCTGACTCTCGCCCTGATTCTCGGCCCGACTCTCGCCCCGACTCTCGCCCTGACTCTCGGCCTGACTCTCGGCCTGATTCTCGCCCCGATTCTCGCCCCGACTCTCGCCCCGACTCTCGCCCCGACTCTCGCCCTGACTCTCGCCCTGACTCTCGCCCCGACTCTCGCCCTGACTCTCGCCCTGACTCTCGCCCTGACTCTCGGGCCGACTCTCAGCCTGACTCTCGCCCTGACTCTCGCCCTGACTCTCGCCCTGACTCTCGCCCTGACTCTCGCCCTGACTCTCGGCCTGACTCTCGCCCCGACTCTCGCCCTGATTCTCGGCCCGACTCTCGCCCCGACTCTCGCCCTGACTCTCGCCCTGACTCTCGCCCTGACTCTCGGCCTGATTCTCGGCCCGACTCTCGCCCTGACTCTCGCCCTGACTCTCGCCCCGACTCTCGCCCTGACTCTCGGCCCGACTCTCAGCCTGACTCTCGCCCTGACTCTCGCCCTGACTCTCGCCCTGACTCTCGCCCTGACTCTCGCCCTGACTCTCGCCCTGACTCTCGCCCTGACTCTCCGCCTGACTCGTGACTCGTGTTTGTGTGCAGGATGGCTCCAGAGGTGATCCTGGCCATGGACGAGGGGCAGTACGACGGGAAAGTGGACGTGTGGTCTCTGGGAATCACCTCCATCGAACTCGGTACCAGCCTGACCCTCTCTCCTCCCTCACTAAAGAGCGATCGCTTTGACACTCAAAAAGATAACGGTCCTGAACAGACGACAAATGGCTCAAAAAAAGTCTTTGCACATTATTTGTTCCTAATTCCACTTGAGAGAAGTCACGGATTGTTGTTTATTACAGAATCTGCTGATATTTGTCTTTGAAACGAGCTCCCTCTGAGGAACCTACTAAGCATTAATATATCAGCCCTATGCCCCAATAAAGCGCCCTCTGCTGTCACAGTTCAGGAGCATCATACACAGGGTTATGAAGAGTTATCGGCATCGGCCCTAGAAAAACCCATATCGGTCGATCTCAACTTTAAATGCTCCTTTGCAAAATTCATTAGTGAAATCACCACACGCTGAAATTAAATCTATTGGATACATTTACTCTTTTTAACCACATTCTCTCCAGTTTGGCTTTACCCCAGTCCAAAAAAGGTGAGAAAAGCAATAAAACTGAGACGAAAACAATGATGGAAATGTAACAAAAAAGTGACGAAAAAGTTATGAAAAAGTCACAAAAATGTCACAAGAAATTGACAAAAAATGTGCTAAAAAATGACAAAAAATGTGACAAAAAAATTACAAAAATATTACAAAAATGTGACAAAAAAATTACAAAAATGTGACAAAAATTTGACCAAAAAATGACAAAAATGTGACAACAATTTGATAAAAAATCGACAGAAAAATTACAAAAAATTGACGAAAAATTTGACAAAAATGTGATTAAAAATCGACGAAAAAACAACAAAAATGTCACAAAAAATGACAAAAATGTGACAAAAAATGACAAAAATGTCACAAAAAAATGCCAAAAATGCGACAAAAAAAATGACAAAGTGACAAAAAATGTCACAAAAAATGCGACAAATGACAAAAAATGGACGAAAAATCACAAATGTGGCAAAAAATGACAATAAAGTTACAAAAATGAGTTGAATACCCAACAAAAAAAAGATGGAAAAAAAATCTGATAACATAAAAGATCCTCTCGGTTCAGGTGGGAGTTAAGAGGTTAAAGGAGGGATGATCCTGTGTTTCTTTATGGCATTGGTGCAGTTGTTGACCTGTGTGTGTGTGTCCATGTGTGTGTCCACAGCGGAGAGGAAGCCGCCGCTCTTCAACATGAACGCTATGAGTGCCTTATACCACATCGCGCAGAACGAGAGCCCCATCCTGCAGTCCAACCACTGGTGAGAACATCACACTCTGAACAACACAACGCTCTGCTGCTGCTGGGTTAGAGCCAGGACGTCAGAGAATAAACAGACTCTCCCTTTACGAGGTTTAAAATAAAGGTCCTACAGCTCCATCATCACCAAATACTGTCAAAATAAAGGTCCTACAGCTCCATTATCCACAAATACTGTCAAAATAAAGGTCCTACAGCTCCATTATCACCAAATACTGTCAAAATAAAGGTCCTACAGCTCCATTATCCACAAATACTGTCAAAATAAAGGTCCTACAGCTCCATCATCACCAAATACTGTCAAAATAAAGGCCCTACAGCTCCATCGTCCATCAAATACTGTCAAAATAAAGGTCCTACAGCTCCATCATCACCAAATACTGTCAAAATAAAGGCCCTACAGCTCCATCGTCCATCAAATATTGTCAAAATAAAGGTCCTACAGCTCCATCATCACCAAATACTGTCAAAATAAAGGTCCTACAGCTCCATCATCACCAAATACTGTCAAAATAAAGGTCCTACAGCTCCATCGTCCATCAAATATTGTCAAAATAAAGGTCCTACAGCTCCATCATCACCAAATACTGTCAAAATAAAGGTCCTGCAGCTCCATCGTCCATCAAATATTGTCAAAATAAAGGTCCTACAGCTTCATCATCATCAAATACTGTCAAAATAAAAGCCCTACAGCTCCATCGTCCATCAAATACTGTCAAAATAAAAGCCCTACAGCTCCATCATCACCAAATACTGTCAAAATAAAGGTCCTACAGCTCCATTATCCACAAATACTGTCAAAATAAAGGTCCTACAGCTCCATTATCACCAAATACTGTCAAAATAAAGGTCCTACAGCTCCATTATCCACAAATACTGTCAAAATAAAGGTCCTACAGCTCCATCATCACCAAATACTGTCAAAATAAAGGCCCTACAGCTCCATCGTCCATCAAATACTGTCAAAATAAAGGTCCTACAGCTCCATCATCACCAAATACTGTCAAAATAAAGGCCCTACAGCTCCATCATCCATCAAATACTGTCAAAATAAAGGTCCTACAGCTCCATCATCACCAAATACTGTCAAAATAAAGGTCCTACAGCTCCATCGTCCATCAAATATTGTCAAAATAAAGGTCCTACAGCTCCATCATCACCAAATACTGTCAAAATAAAGGTCCTACAGCTCCATCATCACCAAATACTGTCAAAATAAAGGTCCTACAGCTCCATCGTCCATCAAATATTGTCAAAATAAAGGTCCTACAGCTCCATCATCACCAAATACTGTCAAAATAAAGGTCCTACAGCTCCATCGTCCATCAAATATTGTCAAAATAAAGGTCCTACAGCTTCATCATCATCAAATACTGTCAAAATAAAAGCCCTACAGCTCCATCGTCCATCAAATACTGTCAAAATAAAAGCCCTACAGCTCCATCATCACCAAATACTGTCAAAATAAAGGCCCTACAGCTCCATCATCCATCAAATACTGTCAAAATAAAAGCCCTACAGCTCCATCGTCCATCAAATACTGTCAAAATAAAAGCCCTACAGCTCCATCATCACCAAATACTGTCAAAATAAAGGTCCTACAGCTCCATTATCATCAAATACTGTCAAAATAAAGGTCCTACAGCTCCATCATCATCAAATACTGTCAAAATAAAGGTCCTACAGCTCCATTATCATCAAATACTGTCAAAATAAAGGTCCTACAGCTCCATTATCATCAAATACTGTCAAAATAAAGGTCCTACAGCTCCATTATCATCAAATACTGTCAAAATAAAGGTCCTACAGCTCCATTATCCACTATTATTCATGATGTTTGAGTGAGGGGTTTCCTCTTGGCTGCAGGTCCGACTCGTTCCGAAACTTCGTGGACTCGTGTCTCCAGAAGATTCCACAGGACCGTCCTACCTCTGATGTGCTGCTCAACGTAAGCCGCTCGTTCCAGGTGGTGGTAGTTCTCCCGCCCGGTTCCTCCTGACCTCCCTTCTGTTTCCTCCTCAGCACCGGTTCCTGTGCCGCGAGCGCCCGCAGACCGCCGTCATGGACCTCATCGCTCGCACCAAAGACGCCGTGCGCGAGCTGGACAACCTGCAGTACCGCAAGATGAAGAAGATCCTCTTCCAGGAGACGCAGCAGAACGGGCCGGGCCCCGAGGGCGGAGAGGAGGAGGAGGTGAGGGGTTAATCACACTGATGACTGGAGGAGGAGGAGGAGGAGGAGGAGGAGGAGGAGGAGGAGGAGGAGGAGGAGGAGGAGGAGGAGGAGGAGGAGGAGGAGGGTTAATCACACTAATGACTGCAGGAGGAAGAGGAGGAGGTGGAGGTGAGGAGTTAATCACACTAATGACTGCAGGAGGAGGTGAGGGAGATAATCACTGCAGGAGTTAGATGAGGAGAGGAGGAGGTGAGGAGGGAGAAGAGGAGGTGAGGAAGGAGAGGAGGAGGTGTGGAAGGAGAGGAGGAGGTGAGGAGGGAGAAGAGGAGGTGAGGAAGGAGGGGAGGAGGTGAGGGAGAAGAGGAGGAGGTGAGGGAGAAGAGGAGGAGGTGAGGGAGAGGAGGAGGTGAGGGAGAAGAGGAGGAGGTGAGGGAGAAGAGGAGGAGGTGAGGAAGAAGAGGAGGAGGTGAGGAAGAAGAGGGAGAAGAGGAGGAGGTGAGGGAGAAGAGGAGGAGGTGAGGGAGAAGAGGAGGAGGTGAGGGAGAAGAGGAGGAGGTGAGGGAGAAGAGGAGGAGGTGAGGAAGGAGAGGAGGAGGTGAGGGAGAAGAGGAGGAGGTGAGGGAGAAGAGGAGGAGGTGAGGGAGAAGAGGAGGTGAGGAAGGAGGGGAGGAGGTGAGGGAGAAGAGGAGGAGGTGAGGGAGAAGAGGAGGAGGTGAGGAAGAAGAGGAGGAGGTGAGGAAGAAGAGGGAGAAGAGGAGGAGGTGAGGGAGAAGAGGAGGAGGTGAGGGAGAAGAGGAGGAGGTGAGGGAGAAGAGGAGGAGGTGAGGGAGAAGAGGAGGAGGTGAGGGAGAAGAGGAGGAGGTGAGGAAGGAGAGGAGGAGGTGAGGGAGAAGAGGAGGAGGTGAGGGAGAAGAGGAGGAGGTGAGGGAGAAGAGAGGAGGAGGTGAGAAGAGGAGGAGGTGAGGGAGAAGAGGAGGAGGTGAGGGAGAAGAGAAGGAGGTGAGGGAGAAGAGAGGAGGAGGTGAGAAGAGGAGGAGGTGAGGGAGAAGAGAAGGAGGTGAGGGAGAAGAGAAGGAGGTGAGGGAGAAGAGAAGAGGAGGAGGTGAGGGAGAAGAGAAGGAGGTAAGGGAGAAGAGAAGAGGAGGAGGTGAGGGAGAAGAGGAGGAGGTGAGGGAGAAGAGGAGGAGGAGGTGAGGGAGAAGAGAAGAGGAGGAGGTGAGGAAGGAGGGTTAATCACACTGATGACTGCAGGAGGAGGAGGTGAGGGAGATAATCACTACAGGAGTTAGTTGAGGAGAGGAGGAGGTGAGGAAGGAGAGGAGGAGGTGAGGAAGGAGGGGAGGAGGTGAGGGAGAAGAGGAGGAGGTGAGGGAGAAGAGAAGAGGAGGTGAGGGAGAAGAGAGGAGGAGGTGAGAAGAGGAGGAGGTGAGGAAGAAGAGGAGGAGGTGAGGGAGAAGAGAAGAGGAGGAGGTGAGGGAGAAGAGAAGAGGAGGAGGTGAGGGAGAAGAGAGGAGGAGGTGAGAAGAGGAGGAGGTGAGGGAGAAGAGGAGGAGGTGAGGGAGAAGAGGAGGAGGTGAGGGAGAAGAGGAGGAGGTGAGGGAGAAGAGAAGGAGGTGAGGGAGAAGAGAAGGAGGTGAGGGAGAAGAGAAGGAGGTGAGGGAGAAGAGAAGAGGAGGAGGTGAGGGAGAAGAGGAGGAGGTGAGGGAGAAGAGAAGGAGGTGAGGGAGAAGAGAAGGAGGTGAGGGAGAAGAGAAGATGAGGAGGTGAGGAGAAGAGAAGAGGAGGAGGTGAGGGAGAAGAGAAGATGAGGAGGTGAGGGAGAAGAGAAGATGAGGAGATGAGGGAAAAGAGAAGAGGAGGAGGTGAGGGAGAAGAGGAGGAGGTGAGGGAGAAGAGAAGGAGGTGAGTGAGAAGAGAAGAGGGGGAGGTGAGGGAAAAGAGAAGAGGAGGAGGTGAGGGAGAAGAGGAGGAGGTGAGGGAGAAGAGGAGGAGGTGAGGGAGAAGAGGAGGTGAGGAAGTAGGTGAGGAGGTGAGGGAGATGTATCTGGTGAGAGCCCCTGTGGCTACATGTATTAAAAACAACACAGTTTGAACTCAAACCTGTCACAGTCCTGCTAGAAAGTGAGTATTTTGGAAAGCCTCAGGCCGCACCAGAGTAAGTGACGGAGCGGGCGGCGTCCAAACGGGGGGACATTCCATTTTAACACATATTTACAGACAGTTGTGGCAGTAAGTTTACACAAAAATAAATAAAAACAGGTGTGTAAACTTATGGGCATAACGGTAACTGGTTAGGGTTAGCCTGCAGACGCCTGTGCTGCTGTGCGTGCGTTCGTCCTGCTGGTGGCGCTGTCCTCACCTGCGTTTCCCCGGTGCGTCCCCAGGAGTCGGAGCAGTACCTGCTGCGCTCGGGGACGGTGAACTCCATGGAGAGCTCGCAGTCGGTGCCGTCCATGTCCATCTCGGCCAGTTCCCAGAGCAGCTCCGTGAACAGCCTCGCCGACGCCTCCGACGACAGCGGCGGCGAGATGGCCATGATGCAGGAGGGCGAGCACACGGTGACGTCCAACAGCTCCATCATCCACCGGCCCACGGTAAGAGCTGCTCGAATAAAAGTCCCACAGCCGTATCGTCCACAAATACTGTCAGAATAAAAGTCCTACAGCTCCATCATCACCAAATACTGTCAAAATAAAAGTCCTACAGCTCCATCATCATCAAATACTGTCAAAATAAAAGCCCTACAGCTCCATCATCATCAAATACTGTCAAAATAAAAGTCCCACAGCTCCATCATCACCAAATACTGTCAGAATAAAAGCTCTAAAGCTCCATCATCCACAAATAATGTCAGAATAAAGGTCCTACAGCCCCATCATCATCAAATACTGTCAAAATAAAAGCCCTACAGCTCCATCATCATCAAATACTGTCAAAATAAAAGCCCTACAGCTCCATCATCCACCGGCCCACGGTAAGAACTGCTCGAATACGAGTCCCACAGCTCCATCATCATCAAATACTGTCAAAATAAAGGTCCACCAGCTCCATCATCATCAAATACTGTCAAAATAAAAGCCCTACAGCTCCATCATCATCAAATACTGTCAAAATAAAAGTCCTACAGCTCCATCATCATCAAATACTGTCAAAATAAAAGTCCTACAGCTCCATCATCATCAAATACTGTCAAAATAAAAGTCCTACAGCTCCATCATCATCAAATACTGTCAAAATAAAGGTCCACCAGCTCCATCATCATCAAATACTGTCAAAATAAAAGCCCTACAGCTCCATCATCATCAAATACTGTCAAAATAAAAGTCCTACAGCTCCATCATCATCAAATACTGTCAAAATAAAGGTCCACCAGCTCCATCATCATCAAATACTGTCAAAATAAAAGCCCTACAGCTCCATCATCATCAAATACTGTCAAAATAAAAGTCTTACAGCTCCATCATCATCAAATACTGTCAAAATAAAAGTCCTACAGCTCCATCATCATCAAATACTGTCAAAATAAAAGTCCTACAGCTCCATCATCATCAAATACTGTCAAAATAAAAGTCCCACAGCTCCATCATCACCAAATACTGTCAGAATAAAAGCCCTAAAGCTCCATCATTCACAAATAATGTCAGAATAAAGGTCCTACAGCTCCATCATCCACAAATACTGTCAGAATAAAGGTCCTACAGCTCCATCATCCACAAATACTGTCAAAATAACAGCCCTACAGCTCCATCATCATCAAATACTGTCAAAATAAAAGACCTACAGCTCCATCATCATCAAATACTGTCAAAATAAAAGCCCTACAGCTCCATCCTCCATCAAATACTGTCAAAATAAAGGTCCACCAGCTCCATCATCATCAAATACTGTCAAAATAAAAGCCCTACAGCTCCATCATCATCAAATACTGTCAAAATAAAAGTGCTACAGCTCCATCATCACCAAATACTGTCAAAATAAAAGTGCTACAGCTCCATTATCCATCAAATACTGTCAAAATAAAAGCCCTACAGCTCCATCATCATCAAATACTGTCAAAATAAAAGCCCTACAGCTCCATCTTCATCAAATACTGTCAAAATAAAAGCCCTACAGCTCCATCATCATCAAATACTGTCAAAATAAAGGTCCACCAGCTCCATCATCATCAAATACTGTCAAAATAAAAGCCCTACAGCTCCATCATCATCAAATACTGTCAAAATAAAAGCCCTACAGCTCCATCATCATCAAATACTGTCAAAATAAAAGCCCTACAGCTCCATCATCATCAAATACTGTCAAAATAAAGGTCCACCAACTCCATCATCATCAAATACTGTCAAAATAAAAGCCCTACAGCTCCATCATCACCAAATACTGTCAAAATAAAAGTGCTACAGCTCTATTATCCACAAATACTGTCAATATAAAGCACAAACCCTAAACATGTTTCTCCTCTGTGGCAGAACCAGGACAACATCTACGACGACCCGTACCAGCCTGAGGTGGAGCAGCCCCAGGCGCCCTCTGCTGGCCGACGCCGGCACTACTACAGGAACAGGGACCACTTCGCCACCATCCGCACGGCCTCTCTGGTACAGAAGATTACATAAAGTCTTTTAATTTGAACGTTTGAGGATCTAGAGGAACCGGACCTTCTGATTTCTGTGGTTTCACAGGTTACACGTCAGATCCAGGAGCACGAGCAGGGCTCCGCTCTCCGAGAGCAGATGTCCGGATACAAGCGCATGAGGAGGCAGCACCAGAAGCAGCTGATGGGCCTGGAGAACAAGCTGAAGGCCGAGATGGACGAGCACCAGCTCAAACTGGACAAAGAGCTGGAGAACCAGAGGAACTGCTTCAGCTCCGAGGCCGACAAGCTGCTGAAGAAACACCAGGCCATTCTGGAGAAGGAGGTGAGACGCTTTAGAGAAACATCAGAAACATTAGGCCATTCTGGAGAAGGAGGTGAGACGCTTTAGAGGAACATCAGAAACACCAGGTCATTCAGGAGGAGGAGGTGAGACACTTTAGAGAAACATCAGAAACACCAGGTCATTCTGGAGAAGGAGGTGAGACGCTTTAGAGAAACATCAGAAACACCAGGCCATTCTGGAGAAGGAGGTGAGACACTTTAGAGAAACATCAGAAACACCAGGCCATTCAGGAGGAGGTGAGACGCTTTAGAGGAACATCAGAAACACCAGGTCATTCAGGAGGAGGTGAGACACTTTAGAGAAACATCAGAAACACCAGGTCATTCTGGAGAAGGAGGTGAGACGCTTTAGAGAAACATCAGAAACACCAGGCCATTCTGGAGAAGGAGGTGAGACACTTTAGAGAAACATCAGAAAGACCAGGCCATTCAGGAGGAGGTGAGACGCTTTAGAGAAACATCAGAAAGACCAGGCCATTCAGGAGGAGGAGGTGAGACACTTTAGAGAAACATCAGAAACACCAGGCCATTCAGGAGAAGGAGGTGAGACACTTTAGAGAAACATCAGAAACACCAGGCCATTCAGGAGAAGGAGGTGAGACACTTTAGAGAAACATCAGAAACACCAGGTCATTCAGGAGGAGGTGAGACGCTTTAGAGAAACATCAGAAACACCAGGTCATTCAGGAGGAGGTGAGACGCTTTAGAGAAACATCAGAAACACCAGGCCATTCAGGAGGAGGTGAGACGCTTTAGAGAAACATCAGAAACACCAGGCCATTCAGGAGGAGGTGAGACGCTTTAGAGAAACATCAGAAACACCAGGCCATTCAGGAGGAGGTGAGACGCTTTAGAGAAACATCAGAAACACCAGGCCATTCAGGAGGAGGTGAGACGCTTTAGAGAAACATCAGAAACATTAGGCCATTCAGGAGGAGGTGAGACGCTTTAGAGAAACATCAGAAACATTAGGTCATTCAGGAGGAGGTGAGACGCTTTAGAGAAACATCAGAAACACCAGGTCATTCAGGAGGAGGTGAGACGCTTTAGAGAAACATCAGAAACACCAGGCCATTCAGGAGGAGGTGAGACGCTTTAGAGAAACAGCAGAAACACCAGGCCATTCTGGAGAAGGAGGTGAGACGCTTTCGAGAAACAGCAGAAACACCAGGTCATTCTGGAGGAGGTGAGACGCTTTAGAGAAACATCAGAAACACCAGGTCATTCTGGAGGAGGTGAGACGCTTTAGAGAAACATCAGAAACACCAGGCCATTCAGGAGGAGGTGAGACGCTTTAGAGAAATATCAGAAACACCAGGTCATTCAGGAGAAGGAGGTGAGACGCTTTAGAGAAACATCAGAAACACCAGGTCATTCAGGAGAAGGAGGTGAGACACTTTAGAGAAACATCAGAAACACCAGGTCATTCAGGAGGAGGTGAGACGCTTTAGAGAAACATCAGAAACACCAGGTCATTCAGGAGGAGGTGAGACGCTTTAGAGAAACATCAGAAACACCAGGTCATTCAGGAGGAGGTGAGACGCTTTAGAGAAACATCAGAAACACCAGGCCATTCAGGAGGAGGTGAGACACTTTAGAGAAACATCAGAAACACCAGGTCATTCTGGAGAAGGTGAGACACTTTAGAGAAACATCAGAAACACCAGGTCATTCTGGAGAAGGAGGTGAGACGCTTTAGAGAAACATCAGAAACACCAGGTCATTCAGGAGGAGGTGAGACGCTTTAGAGAAATATCAGAAACATTAGGCCATTCAGGAGGAGGTGAGACGCTTTAGAGAAACATCAGAAACACCAGGTCATTCAGGAGGAGGTGAGACGCTTTAGAGAAATATCAGAAACATTAGGCCATTCAGGAGGAGGTGAGACACTTTAGAGAAACATCAGAAACACCAGGTCATTCTGGAGGAGGTGAGACGCTTTAGAGAAATATCAGAAACACCAGGTCATTCAGGAGGAGGTGAGACGCTTTAGAGAAACATCAGAAACACCAGGTCATTCAGGAGGAGGTGAGACGCTTTAGAGAAACATCAGAAACACCAGGCCATTCAGGAGGAGGTGAGACGCTTTAGAGAAACATCAGAAACACCAGGTAATTCAGGAGGAGGTGAGACGCTTTAGAGAAACATCAGAAACACCAGGCCATTCAGGAGGAGGTGAGACGCTTTAGAGAAACATCAGAAACACCAGGTAATTCAGGAGGAGGTGAGACGCTTTAGAGAAACATCAGAAACACCAGGCCATTCAGGAGGAGGTGAGACGCTTTAGAGAAACATCAGAAACATTAGGCCATTCTGGAGAAGGAGGTGAGACACTTTAGAGAAACATCAGAAACATTAGGCCATTCTGGAGAAGGAGGTGAGACACTTTAGAGAAACATCAGAAACACCAGGCCATTCAGGAGGAGGTGAGACACTTTAGAGAAACATCAGAAACACCAGGCCATTCAGGAGGAGGTGAGACGCTTTAGAGAAACATCAGAAACACCAGGCCATTCAGGAGGAGGTGAGACGCTTTAGAGAAACAACAGAAACACCAGGCCATTCAGGAGGAGGTGAGACGCTTTAGAGAAACATCAGAAACACCAGGCCATTCAGGAGGAGGTGAGACACTTTAGAGAAACATCAGAAACACCAGGCCATTCAGGAGGAGGTGAGACGCTTTAGAGAAACAACAGAAACACCAGGCCATTCAGGAGGAGGTGAGACGCTTTAGAGAAACATCAGAAACACCAGGCCATTCAGGAGGAGGTGAGACGCTTTAGAGAAACATCAGAAACACCAGGCCATTCAGGAGGAGGTGAGACGCTTTAGAGAAACATCAGAAACACCAGGCCATTCAGGAGGAGGTGAGACGCTTTAGAGAAACATCAGAAACACCAGGCCATTCAGGAGGAGGTGAGACGCTTTAGAGAAACATCAGAAACACCAGGCCATTCAGGAGGAGGTGAGACGCTTTAGAGAAACATCAGAAACACCAGGTAATTCAGGAGGAGGTGAGACGCTTTAGAGAAACATCAGAAACACCAGGCCATTCAGGAGGAGGTGAGACGCTTTAGAGAAACATCAGAAACATTAGGCCATTCTGGAGAAGGAGGTGAGACACTTTAGAGAAACATCAGAAACATTAGGCCATTCTGGAGAAGGAGGTGAGACACTTTAGAGAAACATCAGAAACACCAGGCCATTCAGGAGGAGGTGAGACGCTTTAGAGAAACATCAGAAACACCAGGTCATTCAGGAGAAGGAGGTGAGACGCTTTAGAGAAACATCAGAAACACCAGGCCATTCAGGAGAAGGTGAGACGCTTTAGAGAAACAGCAGAAACACCAGGCCATTCAGGAGGAGGTGAGACGCTTTAGAGAAACATCAGAAACACCAGGCCATTCAGGAGAAGGTGAGACGCTTTAGAGAAACAGCAGAAACACCAGGCCATTCAGGAGGAGGTGAGACGCTTTAGAGAAACATCAGAAACACCAAGCCATTCAGGAGGAGGTGAGACGCTTTAGAGAAACATCAGAAAGACCAGGTCATTCTGGAGGAGGTGGGACGCTTTAGAGAAACATCAGAAACACCAGATCATTCTGGAGGAGGTGAGACACTTTAGAGAAACATCAGAAACACCAGGCCATTCAGGAGGAGGTGAGACACTTTAGAGAAACATCAGAAACACCAGGCCATTCAGGAGGAGGTGAGACGCTTTAGAGAAACATCAGAAACACCAGGCCATTCAGGAGGAGGTGAGACGCTTTAGAGAAACATCAGAAACACCAGGCCATTCAGGAGGAGGTGAGACGCTTTAGAGAAACATCAGAAACACCAGGCCATTCAGGAGGAGGTGAGACGCTTTAGAGAAACATCAGAAACACCAGGTCATTCAGGAGGAGGTGAGACGCTTTAGAGAAACATCAGAAACACCAGGTCATTCAGGAGGAGGTGAGACGCTTTAGAGAAACATCAGAAACACCAGGCCATTCAGGAGGAGGAGGTGAGACGCTTTAGAGAAACATCAGAAACACCAGGCCATTCAGGAGAAGGTGAGACGCTTTAGAGAAACAGCAGAAACACCAGGCCATTCAGGAGAAGGTGAGACGCTTTAGAGAAACATCAGAAACACCAGGCCATTCAGGAGGAGGTGAGACACTTTAGAGAAACATCAGAAACACCAGGCCATTCTGGAGAAGGAGACAGAGGAACCAGCAAGTTTATCTCTTTTTCCTTCTCGGTCCAGCAGCTCGAACACGGCACCACAGCGCCCCCCGCTGGTCATCTTCTTAGTGGCCTGGGTCTGGTTTGTTTCTTAAAATCAGTGAAACCTTTCCCCTCTCTCTAACGTCGACCGCCATTATCTCTGTGTGTTCAGACCAAAGCTGCTCTGGCGGAGGAGAAGAAGTTCCAGCAGCACATTCTGGGCCAGCAGAAGAAGGAGCTGACCAGCCTGTTAGACGCCCAGAAACGGCAGTACAGAGCCCGCAAGGACCAGCTCAAAGAGGTACTGCTGTGACCCCAGGGGTACCACTGCTGATGTGATGATGGCCTTCATGTTTGTGTTGTGTCCAGGAGCTGAGCGAGAACCAGTCGACTCCGAAGCGTGAGAAGCAGGAGTGGCTGCTGCGGCAGAAGGAGTGTCTGCAGCAGGTCCAGGCCGAGGAGGAGAACAGCCTCCTGCGGCGCCAGAGGCAGTACTACGAGCTCCAGTGCAGGCAGTACAAGAGGAAGATGCTCCTGGCCCGACACAACCTGGAGCAGGACCTTCTCAGAGAGGTGACTGTCCACACGTTCTGTTTCTGGTCAACCGCTTACCTCCCACCTGAACCAAGCATGTTTTCTCCAGTTTGGCTTTACCCCAATCCAAAAGCTTCTGGAAAATAGCAACGAAACTGACAAAAAAAGGACGAAAAAATGTGACAAAAAAATTGGAAAAAAAATTACGAAAAAATGACCAAATTGTGACAAAAAATGACAAAAAATTGTCAAAAATGTGATTAAAAAATGACAAAAATGTGACAAAAAATTACAAAAATGTGATAAAAAATTTACGAAAAAATGACAACAATGTGCGAAAAAAATGACAAAATTGTGATTTAAAAATGACAAAAATTTGTAAAAAAAATTGGTTAAAAATGTGCGAAAAAATGTCACAAAAAAGGACGAAAAAATGAAAAAAAATTGACAAAAAAATGAAAAAAATTAGATACAAAATTTGCGAGAAAAAAAATGACAAAATTGTGACAAAAATATGACAAAAAAAATGAAAAATGTTATCAAAATTTGACAAAAAAATTACAAAGAAGTGACAAAAAAATGATAAAAAATTTATGACAAAATTTACAAAAAAATTACAAAAATGTGACAAAAATGTTATTTAAAAAAATACTAAAAATGTGACAAAAAATGACGAAAAAATGACAAAAAAGTTACAAAAAATGACAAAAAAGTTACAAAAATGAGTTGAACACCCAACAAAAAAATGATGGAAGAAAAATCTGATCTGACGTGTGGAAAAAGATCCTTTCGGTTCAGGCGGGAGTTAAGAGGTTGAAGTCGATCAAAGGCGTTGAAGCATAAGAAACTAAGCATAAAACAAAATGTGCCAAAATCAAGATGAGATGTTGCTATTATTTCGACAATATCTCATCAAACTCCTCTTTCCCTCAGGAGCTGAACAAGAAGCAGACGCAGAAGGACCTGGAGCGGGCCATGCTGCTGCGCCATCACGAGTCCACGCAGGAGCTGGAGTTCAGGCAGCTCGGGCTGGTGCAGAGAACCAGGGCCGAGCTCATCCGCACGCAGCACCAGACCGAGCTCACCAACCAGATGGAGTACAACAAGAGGAGAGAGCAGGAGCTGAGGCAGAAGCACACCGTGGAGGTCCGCCAGCAGCCCAAGAGCCTGAAGGTGAGGGTCATACAGGAGGAGAGGGTCAGAGGAGGTCCACTAGCAGCCCAAGAGCCTGAAGGTGAGGGTCATACAGGAGGAGAGGGTCAGAGGAGGTCCACTAGCAGCCCAAGAGCCTGAAGGTGAGGGTCATACAGGAGGAGAGGGTCAGAGGAGGTCCACTAGCAGCCCAAGAGCCTGAAGGTAAGGCTCATACAGGAGGAGAGGGTCAGAGGAGGTCCACTAGCAGCCCAAGAGCCTGAAGGTGAGGGTCATACAGGAGGAGAGGGTCAGAGGAGGTCCACTAGCAGCCCAAGAGCCTGAAGGTAAGGCTCATACAGGAGGAGAGGGTCAGAGGAGGTCCACTAGCAGCCCAAGAGCCTGAAGGTAAGGGTCATACAGGAGGAGAGGGTCAGAGGAGGTCCGCCAGGGGAGCAGAGGATGTCAGATAATGAGCATATGAGAGGATATCAGATAATGAGTTGATGAGAGGATATCAGATAATGAGTAAATGAGAGGATGTCAGATAATGAGTTGATGAGAGGATATCAGATAATGAGTTGATGAGAGGATATCAGATAATGAGTAAATGAGAGGATATCAGATAATGAGTAAATGAGAGGATGTCAGATAATTAGTTGACGAGAGGATGTTAGATAATGAGTTGATGAGAGGATGTCAGATAATGAGTTGATGAGAGGATGTTAGATAATGAGTTGATGAGAGGATGTTAGATAATGAGTTGATGAGAGGATGTCAGATAATGAGTTGATGAGAGGATGTTAGATAATGAGTTGATGAGAGGATGTTAGATAATGAGTTGATGATGAGGATGTTAGATAATGAGTTGATGATGAGGATGTTAGATAATGAGTTGATGAGAGGATGTCAGATAATGAGTTGATGAGAGGATGTTAGATAATGAGTTGATGAGAGGATGTTAGATAATGAGTTGATGAGAGGATGTTAGATAATGAGTTGATGAGAGGATGTCAGATAATGAGTTGATGAGAGGATGTTAGATAATGAGTTGATGAGAGGATGTTAGATAATGAGTTGATGATGAGGATGTTAGATAATGAGTTGATGATGAGGATGTTAGATAATGAGTTGATGAGAGGATATCAGATAATGAGTTGATGATGAGGATGTTAGATAATGAGTTGATGAGAGGATGTCAGATAATGAGTTGATGAGAGGATGTCAGATAATGAGTTGATGAGAGGATATCAGATAATGAGTTGATGAGAGGATGTCAGATAATGAGTTGATGAGAGGATGTCAGATAATGAGTTGATGAGAGGATGTCAGATAATGAGTTGATGAGAGGATGTCAGATAATGAGTTGATGAGAGGATGTTAGATAATGAGTTGATGAGAGGATGTCAGATAATGAGTTGATGAGAGGATGTCAGATAATGAGTTGATGAGAGGATGTTAGATAATGAGTTGATGAGAGGATGTTAGATAATGAGTTGATGAGAGGATGTTAGATAATGAGTTGATGAGAGGATGTCAGATAATGAGTGTATGAGAGGATGTTAGATAATGAGTTGATGAGAGGATGTTAGATAATGAGTTGATGAGAGGATATCAGATAATGAGTTGATGAGAGGATGTCAGATAATGAGTTGATGAGAGGATGTTAGATAATGAGTTGATGAGAGGATGTCAGATAATGAGTTGATGAGAGGATGTCAGATAATGAGTTGATGAGAGGATGTCAGATAATGAGTAAATGAGAGGATGTCAGATAATGAGTTGATGAGAGGATGTTAGATAATGAGTTGACGAGAGGATATCAGATAATGAGTTGATGCAGAGGATGTGAGTTGATTGTGTGTGCCCTGTCTGTGTCCAGTCGAAGGAGCTGCAGATCAAGCGTCAGTTCCAGGAGACGTGTAAGATCCAGACGCGTCAGTACAAAGCGCTCAGGAACCACCTGCTGGAGAGCACTCCCAAGGCCGACCACAAGGCGGTGCTCAAGCGGCTGAAGGAGGAGCAGACGCGCAAACTGGCCATCTTAGCCGAGCAGTACGACCACTCCGTCAACGACATGCTGTCCACGCAGGCCGTCAGCAAGGTAAGCTCACCCAGCAGGTCTTTACCGCGGCGAGGCGCTCACCTTCCCTCCCGTGTGGTCCTCACATCTTCCCTCCCGTGTGGTCCCAGCTGCGCTTGGACGAGACGCAGGAGGCCGAGTACCAGGTGCTGAGGATGCAGCTGCAGCAGGAGCTGGAGCTGCTCAACGCCTACCAGAGCAAGATCAAGATCCACACGGACAGCCAGCACGAGCGCGAGGGCAAGGAGCTGGAGCAGAGAGTGTCCATCCGCCGGGCGCTCCTCGAGCAGCGGGTACTCCTTACACACAACACAGCAGATAAAGCTCTGTGCCCAAACTGATGCCTCAAAGTACATGACCGGTTTAATCAGGGTATCCATGGGGTCTTAAAAAGTTAAAGTTAAAGTTAAATTCAAATTTAAGGCCTTGAAAAGTCTAAAATTGGGCCTGTTTGGTCTTAAGTCCACGGTAAACTGGTCTTAAAAATTAAAGTTCAACGACCCAGTTATTTGCGCACAAAAGTCGACAAATAAATGCCCAGAAGCAGGGATGAGGAGCCGCCGGTGACGCTCATGGTTCGCTGTAAATATCCAACTCAAGGTCATGAACGGCAGAATTCACAATAAAGTTTGTCCAAATGTTGGGAAACACAAACCGAACGCTCCTCTGTGAAAGTCCTACTTTAGAAACACGTTTCTCACTTTGTTCATCAAAACATCTGACAAACAAGTTTAGAAAACATCAAACCGAGACTAGATTCTGACCTAATAATAATATCATTAAAATAATGATGATCATTAATGAGTTGTAAAGTTGACGGTGTTTTATTCTCTGCAAACGAGTGGAAAAGCTGCTTTTATTTTTAGAAACAGTGAATGTTTTACCAGCTCAAGTATTACAAAGCATTTTAAATACAAAAACTAAATATCTGTTTTCTTTCATTCAGGCGATAACTGTGAGTAATTATTCAATCTCAATATTCTTATAATGGGATAAGGTTGTTAAAACTTGAATGGCTGTTAAAATGTGAAAAATGAAGTCCTTACATTTGTTCGTGTCACTGTGAAATCAGAAACAACAGTTTGACTCTTGGATTTTTGTGACAGTGATTTTCTTTACAGTCCATTTACACTGCGTTCCAAATTATTATGCAAATTGTACTTGTGTGTCAAAAAGGTAAAAAAAAACACAATAATAATGAAACTCATGGATGGTATCGTGTCTTGGGGCTCTATGAATCACTGACATTAATCTCAGAGACCTGGGATGATTAGTTTTCAGGTTAAGCCCAGTTAAGGGAAAAACTACTGAAAAAGGATGTTCCACTTTATTATGCAGATCATAATTTTCAAGCAATATGGGAAAGAAAAAGGGACTTTCTGCTGATGAAAAGCGTCAAATAGTTGAATGCCTTGGTCTAGATATGAAAACCTTCGATATTTCATGAAAGATTAAGCATGATCATCAAACTGATAAGAGATTTGTGGATGATTCAGAGCACACACGGGTTTGTGCAGATAAAGGCACAATATGGACGGTTTCTGCCAGACAAACACATCAGATTAAGAGAACAGATGCTACAAAGAAGCATACAGGTATTTGAAGCTGCTGGTGCCTCTGGAGTCTCCCGAACATCAAGGTGTAGGACCCTCCAGAGGCTGCAGTTGTGCATAAACCTTCTATCCGGGCCTCCCCTAAACGGTTAATTGAAGCTGATGAGCAGAAACGGCTGCAGTGGCTCAGAAATACATGAGCACTCATTTTCAAACTGTTCACTGATGAGGCCGTGTGACCCTGGATGGTCAACTCAATGGAGTAGTGGATGGTTGGTGAATGGCCACAATGTCCCAACAAGGATACGAAGTCAACAAGGAGGGGGCGGAGTCATGTTTTGGACCAAAATCATAAGGGAGAGAGCTGGTGGGCCCCTTTAGGCCCTTTTAGGCTCCCTGAAGGTGTGAAAATGACCTTTGAAAAATATGTGGAGTTTCTGACTGACAACTGTCTTCTGACAACGCACCATGTCCTGCTGCAAAGAAAACCTCTGCATCACTGGCTGCTATGGGCATAAAAGGAGAGAAACTCATGATGTGGACCCCCTCCTCCCCTGACCTCAACCCTATTGAGAACCTTTGGAGCCTCAACAAAAAATACTTCTATGAGGGTGGGAGGCAGTTTTCATCCAAACAGCAGCTCTGGGAGGCTATTCTAACATCCTGCAAACAAATCCAAGCAGAAACTGTCCAAAAACTCACAAGTTTAATGGATTTAAGAATTTTGAAGCTGCTTTCACACAAGGGCTCCTATGGTCAAATATAACTTGACCTGTTAATATTTTTTTGATTGAAATAGCTTTTGATTTCAGTAAATATGACCTCCTAATGCTGCAAATTCAACAAATGACCATTTTCAGTTAATTACAAGCTTTAAAATGTATTGAAACGGTGAGTTGCATAATAATTTGAAACAGTGGATTTTGAGGTTTTTACTATATTTATTTTTGAAAAAAATACTGTTATCACTAGGAAATTTTTTCCATCACATTTAAATGATCCTCTACCAGGTAAAGACTTAAAAATTATGCTGACTCTCATTTGAGTTGACAATTTAGAAAATCTTAGAAAAATGTCATTTGCATAATAATTTGGAACGCAGTGTACATTATTTTTATTTTTTATTTTATTTATGGTTTATTTGGTAGGGACAGTGCAAGTTAATGAACAAGCCACACCGGATTGTAGCCTTAGGCTAATTTTCATCCGTCGTCCCCCATGCGCACTCTCAAACACACTCTCATACATCCTGGCCTATTGTACATGTGTTTAGCGGTAGGGGAAACCGGAGTACCCGGAGGAAACCTACGCAGACACGGGGAGAACATGCAAACTCCACACAGAAAGGCCCCGTCCTTGGTGGGAATCGAACCCGGACCTTCTAGCTGTGAAGCACAAGCACTAACCGCTGTACTACCGTATATATTGCACGTTCAAAAACAGGTCTTATTTTTGAGATTTTGTGGACTTAAAAAGGTCTTAAAAAGTCTTAAATTTGACTTGTCCAGCTCTGCAGACACCCTGTAATTATCATTTTCTTTCAGTGAAGCAGCAATTTAAGCCTCTTCACCCTGGCCTTAACCAGGTGCTTTCTCCAGTTCAGCAGTGAGACCAAAATACACAGAAAACACTCAATTACGCAATAGTAACCTCCGCCTCAGAATCATGATGGTCATGGGCAACTCAAAGTGTTCAAATACAAGTAGTTTTCTTTGCTCCATTGAACAACATTCTCCTCCTCATGATAACGAGATCCATCAGCTCAAAGATGGAGGAATCATCGATGTATTTGATTATCACATTATTATCATGAGTAAACAACGTGAACAGCATGGGGCTCAAAACACCAGTGCTAATACAACCATTGATTTGGATCCTCCGTGGTCCGTTGTCGCCCGTCGTCGGCATTTCAAAGTCCCTGTTCTCTCCCGCAGATCGAGGAGGAGATGCTGTCGCTGCAGAACGAGCGCTCCGACCGCATCCGCTCGCTGCTGGAGCGCCAGGCCCACGAGATCGAGGCGTTCGACTCCGAGAGCATGAGGCTGGGCTTCAGCACCATGGCTCTGGGAGGGATCCCCGCCGAGGCCTACTCTCAGGGGTACTCCTCCGGCCCCGCCCCCTCAGGCTCCGCCCCCTGGCCCTCGCGCCCCGTGCCCCGCTCCGGCAGCCACTGGTCCCACAGCGTGTCGGCCACCGGCGCCCCCGCCTGGAGGAACCACGGCTTCACGCAGGAGCAGAAGTATCTGGAGAAGTACCGGCAGGCCACGGAGTACTCCCCACAGGACAAGTACGGGAGGGAGTACCCGCGGGACAGGGAGTACCCGCGGGAAAGGGAATACCCGCGGGAAAGGGAGTACGCGCGGGAAAGGGAGTACGCGCGGGAGGAGCTCAAGTACAGGGAGCAGAGGTGAGACTTCTCAAATATAACAAATACATGACTCTGAGAAGGTTTATTATTATTTATGGTGTTTCTTTGAGCTTCTAGTTTAATGCGAGTCATGTTGTCATGTTCACACAGACTCTTAGAACAAGAGGTTTCCTTTTTCTAGTTTTGTGGCTTCAATAATATCCTTCATCGCAGAGTCTTACCTCCATACATGGACCTTAAAGTGCTGCTGTAGTGACGGGCTTCTTAACAAAGTCTGATAAATGGAGCTGGACTCGACTTGAGAAACACGTTCGGGCTTTGTTAACCTCTTAACTCCCGCCTGAACCGGGATTTGTTGGGTATTTGTCAAATTTTTTTCATTTTTTCGTCAATTTTTTGTCACACTTTTTTCATGTATTATCACATTTTTTAAATTTTCTTGTCACATTTTGTCATTTTTTCATCTAATTTTTGTCATTTTTTTTGTCACATTTTCGTCATATCGTTAGCCACATAGCATTATTGCATAATAAAAGTCATTTTGTATTAAAATGGCAATATGAGAAAAACAATGTGTTTCCTACAAAATGTCTTTTTACATGTGTTCCAAAAACAAAACAAAAATGAGTCAGGCAATTTTGCTATGTGGCTAACGATATTTTTGTCACATTTTTGTCAATTTTTTGTCATTTTTTGTCATTTTTTTGTCAAATTTTTATCAATTTTTTTGTAATTTTCTTGTCTCATTTTGTCATTTTTTGGTCATTTTTTTTATCACATTTTTGTCACATTTTTGTCAATTTCTTGTGACATTTTTGCCACTTTTTCATCAATTTTTCATCCCTTTTCTGTCAATGTTTTTGTCACATTTCCATCATTGTTTTCGTCTCAGTTCTGTTGCTATTTTCACAGCTTTTTTCCAGAAGCTTTTGGATTGGGGTAAAGCCAAACTGGGGAAAATGTGCTCGGTGGGAGTTAAGGGGTTAACTAATATGAGAGAAGGGGGGGCCACAATTCATACATACATGAGAACTCGACTTTACATCGACACTAAAAAATTGCAAAAATCCTAGCTGATCTTTGAACCAACGGTGTTTGAAATGTAAATATAATTTCAGCCCAGACTCATTTTTTAATTTGGAAAATGAGCCTTTTTTGTGCTATTTTTTCTTAACCAAGAGCATTTTCTATAGTTCAGCTTTACCCAAATCTTTAAGGTTATAGCCTATAGATCAGTGTAACGCCTCATTTGGAAGCTAAGACCGACAAAACTCATCTATACAGATTATTTTCTTGCATTTTTGTCACATTTTCATCCTTGTTTTCGTCTCATTTTTGTTGCTATTTCCACACTTTGAAAAGCTTTTAGATTTGGGTAAAGCCTGGTGTAAATGTGCAGGGTTAAGAGGTTAAAGTAACCGTTCCCCCCCCTGTCGTCTCCAGGGAGTACCCGCGTGAGGAGCTGAAGTATCGCGAGGACCTGAAGTACAGAGAGGAGATGAAGAGCCGCGCCTCGTCCTCCTCCTCGTCCTCCTCGTCCTCGCAGCACCAGTATCCGTTCATTCACCACCAGAGCACGCCGCAGCTGTACCACGAGGCGCCCGACCCCCGGGAGCGGCCCGAGCGCAGCCGGGACTGGGCCGGGTACCCCTCCTCGTCTTCCTCCTCCTCGCAGCAGCAGCAGCAGCAGCAGCAGGGGGGGTACGGCCGCGCCCACGCCCTGAGGAACAGCCCCACGCCGCTGCGCAGGACGGCCTCCGGGGGGCAGAGCGGAGACGGAGGGCTCAGCCGCAGCACCTCGGTCACCTCGCACATGTCCAACGGGTCGCACCTGTCCTACTCCTGAGGGGAGCGGCCCACACCTGAGAGAGGAGCGTCCCATACCTGTCCCACACCTGAGAGAGGAGCGTCCCACACCTGAGAGAGAAACGTCCCACACCTGAGAGAGAAACGTCCCACACCTGTCCCACACCTGAGAGAGAAACGTCCCACACCTGAGAGAGGAGCGTCCCACACCTGAGAGAGAAACGTCCCACACCTGAGAGAGAAACGCCCCACACCTGAGAGAGAAACGTCCCACACCTGAGAGAGAAATGCCCCACACCTGAGAGAGAAACGTCCCACACCTGAGAGAGAAACGTCCCACACCTGAGAGAGAAACGTCCCACACCTGAGAGAGAAACGCCCCACACCTGAGAGAGAAACGCCCCACACCTGAGAGAGAAACGCCCCACACCTGAGAGAGAAACGCCCCACACCTGAGAGAGAAACATCCCACACCTGAGAGAGAAACATCCCACACCTGAGAGAGAAACGCCCCACACCTGAGAGAGAAACATCCCACACCTGAGAGAGAAACATCCCACACCTGAGAGAGAAACATCCCACACCTGAGAGAGAAACATCCCACACCTGAGAGAGAAACGTCCCACACCTGAGAGAGAAACGCCCCACACCTGTCCCACACCTGAGAGAGAAACGCCCCACACCTGAGAGAGAAACGCCCCACATCTGAGAGAGAAACGCCTCACACCTGTCCCACACCTGAGAGAGAAACGCCCCACACCTGAGAGAGAAACGTCCCACACCTGAGAGAGAAACGTCCCACACCTGAGAGAGAAACGCCCCACACCTGAGAGAGAAACGCCTCACACCTGTCCCACACCTGAGAGAGAAACGCCCCACACCTGAGAGAGAAACGTCCCACACCTGAGAGAGAAACGTCCCACACCTGAGAGAGAAACGTCCCACACCTGAGAGAGAAACGCCCCACACCTGTCCCACACCTGAGAGAGAAACGCCCCACACCTGAGAGAGAAACGCCCCACACCTGTCCCACACCTGAGAGAGAAACGCCCCACACCTGAGAGAGAAACGTCCCACACCTGAGAGAGAAACGTCCCACACCTGAGAGAGGAGCGTCCCACACCTGTCCCACACCTGAGAGAGAAACGTCCCACACCTGAGAGAGGAGCGTCCCACACCTGTCCCACACCTGAGAGAGAAACGTCCGACACCTGAGAGAGAAACGTCCGACACCTGAGAGAGAAACGTCCCACACCTGAGAGAGAAACGTCCCACACCTGAGAGAGAAACGTCACACACCTGAGAGAGAAACGTCCCACACCTGAGAGAGAAACGTCCCACACCTGAGAGAGAAACGTCCCACACCTGTCCCACACCTGAGAGAGAAACGTCCCACACCTGAGAGAGGAGCGTCCCACACCTGTCCCACACCTGAGAGAGAAACGTCCCACACCTGAGAGAGAAACGTCCCACACCTGAGAGAGAAACGTCCCACACCTGAGAGAGAAACGTCCCACACCTGAGAGAGAAACGCCCCACACCTGAGAGAGAAACGTCCCACACCTGTCCCACTCCAGAGAAAGATTCAGCATCATAACTGTCCTGTAAATCCCTCCCAAAGCGCAGATTCAGGGGCGTCTTTAGGTGAATCTGATCCGACACTATTAAAAACTCTTTTCTGTGTTTGATCTGAAACATCTTCCAGAAAAAGACTCTTCGTTCCCCTTGTCCCGCTGCGTTCTCTTCCACCTCTTTGATCTTCTCCCTTTGGGACGTTCTCGTAGGTCCCGCACACGCCGAGGGTCGAGCTGTACATAGGCTGTAAATAAAACCCTTTCAAAGTCAGATTTTAAACTAAACAAAGTTAGGTTTTTTTTGTTTTTTTTGTAGTGATAAGTTCTTTATACGACACTGCCACGGGGACGATCTGCCGGCGCCGCTCCACATCGCCACAGGGGGCGATGATTGTTACCAAAACGCTCAGTCGTCTCTGAAACCGAACCAACGGGAAGAACACGTGTTAGAAAATAGGTCGAAATGTTCGTCAGTAACGAGAAGTCTCAGAACATTCTCTGCCGTAAGTAAAATAGAGACGCAGAGACTGGGAGAGCATGGGTTTGGATAAACTCCACTACGTGAAGGACCGAGAGAGGAGGGTGCAGGAGCATCGATATAATAATATAATAAAGATGACCGGGTTTCAGGCAGCCCCATTCATAGAAAAGGCCCCGAGTCCTGTGTGAACCTTAATGGCCGCTCGGTCTCCTCCTGTTCCTTCAGAGGGCAAAAGGCTGGAAGCCCTGCACTTCCCTAACCCTAACCCTAGCCCTAGCCCTAGCGTGGTCTCATGGGTCACGTGGGTCACGTGGGTCTCGTGGGTCACGTGGGTCTCGTGGGTCACATGGGCCACATGGGTCTTAAGGGGCACATGGGTCACATGGGTCTCATTGGTCACATGTGTCTCGTGGGTCACGTGGGTCACATGGGTCTCATGGGTCTCATGGATTTTTAGAAAGAAGAACTCTTTGGAGCCCGGCTTTTAAGCCGTTCTTTGGACGTTTGAGTCTCATTAGAATCAATGCTCCCAAGTGTCAGTTGGAGTCGCCCCCGGCCACCAGGGGGCGGTGTTACAGCTCCCTGCCATAAGGACCAGACAGCAGTGCGCTCATGGTGCAGTCGGGCAGTGCCGAGGGCAGCGATCCAAACGGAGAAATACTGTCCCGTTTACAAACTGTTTCTTTATTACATTAATTTAAAGTCATTACATTAAAACTGAGAAAATGCAAATAATTTGCTCCACTTGACATTTGTGTGAGCCTCGATATTGAGGAGGCTCTGGATAAGTCGTCCTCCTTTGATTCTAATATTTCTTGTGCTTCAGTTCGAGGTTCGGTTTCAGAGACGGCGACGCTTTACATTTTTTTAGATTTTCCCCAAACCTGCGCTTCCGCCTCGAGCCCGAGCAGAGTTTCCTTTTATTCTGGTGTTTTTTATTAAACTTCCTGTTTCCTGTGGCGTCGTGGAGCGGCTCATTCGGATTGGCCGGTCGAGGGGGAGTGGGCGTGTACATACTTCGGAAGCGTTGCTACGGAAACACTGCAAATATTTATGTAGAAATGTAAGAAAAAGTGTGTAAAAAAGAAGAGACGGCGCCACCTGGAGGACTGTACAGAAGCACTGGCTGCAAAACGCCATCATTATTAACGTTAGTCTGATACTTCTACTACTACTACTACTACTACTACTACTACTACTACTACTGCAGCAGGTTAGTGTTACTCTGTGAGAGACGGAGACGCGACGAGTGAAGCCGTTTGGACAAAAGCGTCGAAATTAAGGGACAAAAAACAAACATTTCAGACGCTTTAAGTTGAAAAACAGACGACACTAAAGTCTTCCACCGCGGGTTTAGCCAGAAAGATGAGGCTTTTATTTTGAAAATACCACAGATTTAAAGCTTTTATTTTGAAAACACCACAGATTTAAAGCTTTTATTTTGAAAACGCCACAGATTTAAAGCTTTTATTTTGAAAACGCCACAGATTTAAAGCTTTTATTTTGAAAATACCACAGATTTAAAGCTTTTATTTGAAAACGCCACAGATTTAAAGCTTTTATTTTGAAAACGCCACAGATTTAAAGCTTTTATTTTGAAAACGCCACAGATTTAAAGCTTTTATTTTGAAAACGCCACAGATTTAAAGCTTTTATTTTGAAAACGCCACAGATTTAAAGCTTTTATTTTGAAAATACCACAGATTTAAAGCTTTTATTTGAAAACGCCACAGATTTAAAGCTTTTATTTTGAAAACGCCACAGATTTAAAGCTTTTATTTTGAAAACGCCACAGATTTAAAGCTTTTATTTTGAAAACGCCACAGATTTAAAGCTTTTATTTTGAAAACGCCACAGATTTAAAGCTTTTATTTTGAAAACGCCACAGATTTAAAGCTTTTATTTTGAAAATGCCGCAGA
Source organism: Gobius niger (assembly GCF_951799975.1). NCBI lineage: Eukaryota > Metazoa > Chordata > Actinopteri > Gobiiformes > Gobiidae > Gobius > Gobius niger. The sequence continues at coordinate 3,310,470 of NC_136861.1, forward strand.
TTTAAAGCTTTTATTTTGAAAAATGAAAAGTATATATTTACAAATATGCCATTTTTGGCCATTTTAAATGACAACGTGAAATGGCAGAAAACACATTTTCACATTTACATCAGTGATGTAAGTTTTAAATTTCATTTTCATTTTAGATCCTGAACAGTTTCTTTATCCCAAACGTTTTTTTTCTACTTGAAATTTAAAGTTAAAGTCTTGAACTTAAAGTGATTTTCCCGAGGTTTTAAATCGACACTAAAGTCTTCCAGCGGCGCTTTGTCCAGACGAGCTCCGCCGCCGCGGCTCCGCCTCCGAACAGTCGTCCGAGAGTTTTACTGTTAGTTTTTTAATAAAAGATGTATTTGCCAATGTTGACCACTAGGGGGAGCGTGCGTTACTGTGAGAGACTCGCCGACGGGAAGCCACGGAGGAACTTTTTTATTTCACTTGAAAAACGTCGCTGAAGAACAAAGTTTCTGGTGTTTTATTTTGGTGCTTTTTCTGGTTTGGAAACGTTTGAGGCGCGAGAAGGAGCGAGTTGAAGTTTGGGTCAAACGCAGTCGCAGTATTTACACCTGAGTATTTTTGTATCGGGTTCCGTTTGTTACTGAACGGTTTAAACTGAGACGAAACCTGGAGTTGACTTGGTGTTTTCAGCCGGTTCCGTTCGTACGGCGGCCCATTAGTGCCATTTAGAAACAAAACAAGGGGAAAATAACACTAATAATCACAACGCACTAATAATTTAGCTTTGAAACATGAACATTTATGTTTTTGACATTCTACACTTTTCACACAAATTTAGCCTTTTTTTGTTTTTGTTCATTTCTTCTTGCAGACTTTAAATATCGCTGTGAAATTGACTTTTTTTATCGTGTTCAATTTAACAAATGCACTTTTTTTCCTGCACATTTTCAACTTTTTAATTTTTTTTAATTCTTTTTTTTTATGTTGCTTTCCCGAGGTGGGTTAAGTCACTAAAATATTTACTAATCTAAGAGTAACGTTACTTTGAAGCTTTTATTTTGAAAATACCACAGATTTAAAGCTTTTATTTTGAAAACAACTAAGAGTAACGTTACTTTGAAATAATTTTACTCAAGTACAAGTAAAAAGTAGTGACTTAAAAAATTACCTAAGAAAAAGTAAAGTACTTGGAGAAGTTAGTAACAGTAAGTCTGATTTATTTTCAAGACTAAACCAGGACTAAACCAGGACTAAACCAGGACTAAACCAGGACTAAACCAGGACTAAATCAGGACTAAACTAGGATTAAACCAGGACTAAACCAGGATTAAACTAGGACTAAACTAGGTCTGAGCCATTTTCATTGAGTTGACACTGGGAAAAAATGTGTACCTGTTGGTCGGTTAAAATGCACCAAATTGCACCATTAAAATAAAAAGCTCTTTGTGAGAGCCCCCCCCCAGACCCCCTTTTAAATATGTCCCCCCCCCCACCAGTCTTTTCCTTGTAGAGAGAGGGCGAGACAGTATATGGGGGGCCCTAAAGAAAACGTTAGCCCCGGGGCCCATTTAACTTAAATCCAGCCCTGATTACGCCATACATTTAGTGAAACAAAATATAAAATCCTGTGGAAATCCTGACATTTCCAAAGAAAATTCCCAGAAAATGTTGAAAAAGTAAAGAATCCTAAAGAACAAGGAGCGTGAGATGAACTTCATCTGTTTTATATCGAGCAAAGTGAAGCTTTTGTCGCTTAATTTACTTTTTTTTGACTCAAGTAAAAGCAAAAAGTACAGAATGAAAAAACGACTTCTTCAAAAATGTAAAATGTTCACTGGGAAACTTGCCGTTTTCTTTAAATTTTCTCATTTTACTGTTTAAACTCCAAAGCTTTTGTTCCTAGTTGTCCCTCATGAGCCGCCGTAGGTTCGGGTTTTTCGGTTTCGGCACAAAAACACGAGTCCAGCGTCGTCCGTCTTTTCTGTTTTGGTTGAGCTCGTTCGAGAGATTTGAGAAAATGTTGGTTTGTTTTGTACCGTTTCGTCCAATCAGGCGACACAGGGGGGCGTGGCTTCCTGTCCCAGCGCGCGACGGACTCCGTTTCCCAGCATGCCTCAGGGCCGTTACGTTTGATGAGCCAGTATTAACCCTTTTCTTTCTGGTGCCATGTTTTTTTTAGTAGTTTTTCTAAGAGTTTTGCACAGTGGGCCGGCCCGACGCCTGGGCCGCTCCGTCAGCTGCGTCTTTTGCCAATTTTATTCCCTTTGTTTTTACGTATTTGTCGGATTCTGGGGCCATTTCCTCAGCGGGAAAAAAAGACTGAAGCCAAGAACATTTCGTTACGTTTTAGTTTCATGTTTTTGTTGTTTTTCGGACTCGGCTCGAAACTGAAAACTCAGAACGTCCAATAAATGATTCCCAAATGTGGCTCTGTCTTTATTTATTTATTTATTTAACATGAAAGGGACAGTTTGGTCTGGATGCAGATGATGGAGGGGCACGTGAGCTCCACCTCTCCACAGGAAGTGACATCACCTCCACAGGAAGTGACTTAAACTAATCCAAACTGAGCCTAAATCTAAGTGTAGTGGAGTTTAACCTCTTAACTCCCACCTGAACGGATCCCATTTTCTCCAGTTTGGCTTTACCCGAATCAAAAAGCTTCTTGGGGAAAAAAGCACCAAAACAGCCACAAAAAATGAGAAGAAAACAAGGATGTAAACGCGACAAATGTCACAAAAATTCAACAAAAAAGTGACAAAAATTCAACAAAAATGTGACAAAAATTCAACAAAAATGTGACAAAAATTCTACGAAAAAGTGACAAAAATTCAACAAAAATGTGACAAAAATTATACGAAAAAGTGACAAAAATTCAACGAAAAAGTGACAAAAAATCAATGAAAAAGTGACAAAAATTCAACGAAAAAGTGACAAAAATTCAACGAAAAAGTGACAAAAAATCAACAAAAATGTGACAAAAATGAGACAAAAAAGTGACAAAAATTCAACAAGAAAAAACATTAATAAAGTGACAAAACACAGCAACAATGCGAGGAAAAAGATCAGTCTTGTGGGTCTTAGCTTTCAAATGAGGTGTTACACAGGCCTATATAACCAAAGCCAAAGAGGACAGAATGCACTTGGTTTAGGCGGGTGGGAAGAGGTTCAGTCATTTGGAATCGGCCTTCCTGGTATCGGGCGTGGCCTTTAATAAAACCGTGGTGTTCATTAACGAGGATCAAACTGAAGAGCGTTGGGACATGAGCAGAAACGACCACAGTCGACAGGATCAGAATCTGCTCTAACTGCAGGAAAACGTTCTTCAGCTGCGACACAGGCGAGAAGCTACATCTTTACTGTTACTGTTTTAAAATATACATATGAATAAAGAGAATAAAGCCAAAGTGTGGAAGTGTCTGCCGTGTTCATGTCCAGATGAGAGATGTTCCTGGAGATGCTGGATCTTCACTCTGACTCACAAACCGTCCCTTTTAGATTTGGGTAAAGACGAACTGAAGAAAACGGTGTGTCTAACTCTGTCTTTATTTAAAACAGGGGTGCCCAAAGTGGGGCCCGCGGGCCAAATTTGGCCCGCCGGAACAATTAGCTTGGCCCGCCAGAGATTGACCTACTTTTGCGCCGCAACTGGTCAAAAACTCCGGTTCATTCTCAATGGTAAATATATGGATGCAGTACACTTTTTGTCCACCAGCGTCAAATTGGGGGCGCTGTTTCACTCCTTTCACAAAGTTAAGGAAACACTGTTCTGGTGTCTTGGTGTTTATCAATCACAGAGCGCTGTAGCATCAACTTTCCCATTTATCCAACTTTTTTTTTGCAAAAATCGTTGACATCTATGATTTATAAAAGAATCCTTGCTGAACTGACACTTTCAAAATGATATAATATGGCATTTTCTTTGACTTAAAGAAATGAATCAGCTAAAGTCACTGTAGATACTGCAAGTACAGGTGGTGCTGTTGAAGACAAAAAGTTTGGGCACCCCTGATTTAAAACATGTCCAGGCACATTCACTGCAGCTCCCTCTGGTGTCCACTAGGGGTCAGTGAAGGTCCTTTTGTAGGGCTCGGGCAGTGCTTCTCCTGTTCCTCCGCGCACTATGAGCAGAGAGCGGTCCTGCTGCTGGGTTGTTGATGATGAAAAAATGACAAAAATTAGACGAAAAAATGACAAAAAATTGATGAAAAAATGACAAAAATTAGACGAAAAAATGACAAAAAATTAGATGAAAAAATGACCAAAAAAATTACAAAAATTAGACGAAAAAATGACAAAAATTGATAAAAAAAATGACAAAAAATGTATGAAAAAATGACAAAAATTAGACGAAAAAATGACAAAAAAAATAGATGAAAAAATGACAAAAAATTGATGAAAAAATGACAAAAAATAGATGAAAAAATGACAAAAAAATGACTAAAAAGTAAAAAAAAAAAAAAAGACAAAAAAGTGACAAAAAATTGATAAAAAATTGACAAAAAAATGTGATGACGTGAGGAAAAAGATCCTCTCGGTTCAGGCGGGAGTTAAGACGTTGAGCTTTTAGATTTGGGTAAAGCTCGGTTACGCCCGGGGGTAAGGGGTAAAGTGAGAGGCCAGACCGGTGGCCCTTCTCTGCTCTTCCAGAATACAGGACATAAGGCCAGTCCGCCCCTGGGGGACGCCCACGCCGCTCGTCGCCGCCTCCTATTGGACGTTATATTTGCCTGGATTCACCTGAACTTTTAATTGTCATATTTATTGCTCTGTTTCATTGCCTTAATGTTTGGTGCAGCTTTGAGGCCACTTCTGTTGTGATATTGAGTGTGTCCTATGTTTTTGTGAGCAGTGTATTTACACACACAATTCCACAAAGATGACTTACCATTTCTTCTCTATACAAGACTTACTTATTTTAGCTTTAAGCTTTCTTTTAAAGAGAAATACTGATGAACTTGAGCTCATCCCGCAGACAGTTCCACACATTCACACCTTCAAACGACTTCTTAGTTTAGCGTCTGTTCGCGCTTGTGGTTGAGGAAACATGAACGATCCTCTGAGTTCGTACGGAGTCATTTTTATTTCAAACAATTTCTGGAACCAAATTGTTTTTTATTTTATACTTTAAAGCAGCACTGAGTAACGTGTTTACCTTAATAAATCCTCCCCGTCGTCCCTGTGGGGGTAATACAAGTGTTTATGGGATGATTGGAGGGTCTTTCATCGCCCCCCGGTGTCTCTGGACAGAAAACCATGTTTGCAACTTGACTGCCACCGGACCGGAGTCACCAATACACACTAATGGAATCACGAAGAAGAAGCTAACATGCTAACGGGCAAAGCTAACTGCGGGCTAACGTCACTTTAAACAGTATTTACAGCCAAGTTTGAGTGAAAAAAAGTATTTCCATTGTGGATGCACAGTAACCCTCTCTCCCTTCACCTTTCCTGTCAGCGTAGGATTTACTCTACAAGACAATTAATAAGTTAAACAATCGTAACTTGCTACGACACCTGCAGTTGCGCTTATGGCCTCTAGGGGGAAGAGTTACTTAGTACTGCTTTAAATGACTAATTTTATAGTCAACTAAGTCATTGAATTTCAAGATGATGAGTGTGTGGATTGTTATTAATGAGACGGACCGAGCGCTTTTGCAGGATGATAATTGTCTGTACGGTGGTTTTATAGGTTTTCCCACATGTCTCGGCGCAGTACGTCATGTGTGGCAGTATCAGCGTATTATATAAGAGACGCAGTTCTTTGTTTGTCAGCTGAACGTTCCGCTCAAATAAAACAAGATGGATGACGAGTCGCGCCCACATGTGAGAGGCGTGTTCCAGAGGTTCATGTATGTGCGGACGCTCTGATTGTTCCAGAGCGGCCGGGCCACATTCCTGCCCCGGGGTTGGTCTGTTTATCTGCATCGCGGTTCAGCCTCAGTCCGACCGGTTCAGCCTCTGTGTCAGATGCCCTTCCGTTATTTACACAGACTCTGTTTCAGCTCATACGTGTGACGGTGAAGTGAGAACAGGAAACACAGGGGAAAATCCGACTGTTGACGTCGAGCACTCAACGTGAACTGTATCTTACTATCGAAAAATGACGTTCCACTTTCTTAAGCAGATCGTCATTTTCAAGCAATATGGGAAAGAAAAAGGATCTGCTGATGAAACGCGTGAAATAGTTGAATGTCTTGGTCTAGGTGTGAAAACCTTTGATATTTCATGAAAGATGAAGCGTAATCATCGAACTGATAAGAGATTTGTGGCTGATTCAGACACACACGGGTTTGTGCAGGTAAAGGCACAATGAGGACGGTTTCTGCCAGACAAACACATCAGATTAAGAGAACAGATGCTACAAAGCTGGAGTCTCCCGAACATGAAGGTGTCGGACCCTCCAGAGGCTGCAGTTGTGCATAAACCTTCTCTCCGGCCTCCCCTAAACTGTTCATTGAAGCTGATGAAGCAGAAACGGCTGCAGTGGCTCAGAAATACATGAGACTCATTTTCAAACAGTCTTGTTCACTGATGAGGCCGTGTGACCCTGGATGGTCAGATGGATGGAGTAGTGGACGGTTGGTGAATGGCCACGATGTCCCAACAAGGCTGTGACGTCCGTAAGGAGGGGGCGGAGTCAGAATCATGGGGAGAGAACTGGTCGGTCCCTTTAGGATCCCTGAAGACATGACAACGCCCCATGTCCTGCTGTAAAGAAAACCTCTGCATCACTGGCTGCTATGGGCATAAAAGGAGAGAAACTCATGATGTGGACCCCCTCCTCCCCTGACCTCAGCCCTATTGAGAACCTTTGGAGCCTCAAGAAAACCTTCTATGAGGGTGGGAGGCAGTTTTCATCCAAACAGCAGCTCTGGGAGGCTATTCTAACATCCTGCAAACAAATCCAAGCAGAAACTGTCCAATCTTCACTATTACAGTCAATTAAAGAGAGGGAGGAGCCAGTGCACAGGGGTTAAAGGTCACATTAAACAGGGATGGAGCCAGAGCTTCCTCGTGTTGTGTCGTCAGTGAAACACAGCAGCTCAGCACCGACAGGGGAGTGAACGCCCCGCCCCCTTTTTTATTTAGACATTCCTTTCCAATTATATAATGATTATTATTTTATTTAGTTTATTTATTAATCATTTTTTCTTATATAAGTTCAATTTCCTTACATCGACTTCCTTGGGAAGTCGATGTAAGACCAGGGGCTTAGACTCCTGCTCGGGTCCTCTCCCGTCGGCCTGGGAGCTCCAGGGTTCTGCGCAGGATCATATCTGGACCGAGATGTCTGATGTATTTCCTGGGATCTGCTGGAGCCACTCCTCCAGTTTGGGGGTCACTGCCCCGAGAGCCCCAACGACCACGGGCACCACTGATGCTTCACCCTCCAGGTTTTCTCCAGCTCTTCTCTGAGCCCCTGGTATTTCTCTAGTTTCTCCTGTTCCTTTTTCCTGATGTTGAAGTCTTGGTATTGCTATGTCGACCACAACGGCTCCTCTGCTCTTTGTCACCACCACAATGTCCGGTTGGTTCATTACCATTTTGTCCGTCTGGATCTGGAAGTCCCACAGGATCTTGGCTCGGTCATTCTCGACCACCTTTGGAGGTGTTTCCCACTTTGACCTTGGGGTTTCCAGCCCAGACTCTGCACAGATGTTCCTGTACACTATACCAGCCACTTGGTTATGGCGCTCCATGCTCCAGCAAAAAAGTGACAAAAGAACACCAATAAGTAATAAAAAAGTGACACAAACACATGAGGGAAATAAAAAGTGACGACAATGGCAAAGAGGAGAGACTGCATTTGGTGTTGGCGGGTGGTAAGAGGTTTTAGTTCATGCTTTTATTACAAATCAGAGTGATTATTGCAGCGCGCTTTATTCTGGAATCAGCCGCAAAACTCCAGCACATTTCGCCCATTCTGAGATCCTCGCGTTGATTTTAAGATTCTCTTGTTTGTTTCTAAATGCCTTCATGGCCTCTGCCCGCGGTGTCTGTCTGAGCCCGACACTCCCGCTGCCCAAAACAAACAGGAGTCTGCGAGGCGACCGCTCTGTGTCTGTGGAAAGCACTGCCTTTGTACCTTTGACCGAGTCACTCACAACTTAAGTCCCAGCTGAAAACCGACCTTTGCACTTCAGCTTTTACCTTTGATTAACCTTCTGCACTGATTCATTGTCTTCAGTTGTTTTTTGCTTCCTTTTATTGCACTGATTTTACCTTATCTTTTTATACGACAGTTGTATTGTTGTTTTTATGATGTGTGGACTGCACTTTGGTCAATCCTGTATTATTAATATGCTTTTTTCAATCCCATAGCACCAGTCTATTTCACACTACAATGATGACAAACCTTCTGTTGGTCTGTAAATGCAGTAAATTAGAATAACTGCCTTGTATAAAATGTCTCTCTCAAAATGGCTGTAGTGAATGTCTTGAAATAGGCGTCTGTCTCTTTAAGAACCTCTGAGCCTTTAGACACGCCCCCTCCACACGCTGTCTGTGGCATCAGTGGGGAGGGGGTTCTGCTGAGGAGCAGTGGTTGGTTACTCGGCTGGTGACGAAAGCTCGGAGGCGTCTCCAGGAGGTGGGGGCGTTCCTAGGAGGACTCAGGCAAACCTATCCCTAAAATGGCCGCCATCAGAGTTTTTACAGATTACTCAGAAATACGTGAATGTGCCAAGGCAACACTTCAGCCATGTTTTTAATGAGGGAATGACATAACATGATGGAAAGCTTGAAAAAGTCAATTTTTGCATAATACCCGCCCTTTAAGGTAAAAAGCGGGTCTCGGAGCCGGACCAGTTCATCGGCTCCGTGACACAAACCCGCCTCCCCTGTTTTAAAGTGTCGTCTCCTCCTCGTGAAGACGTTCTGATGTCACAGCCGCCGACATCAGAGGTTCCCAGTCCGAGAGGATCTTTTTCCTCACGTCATCAGGTTTTTTTTCCATCATTTTTTTGTTGGGTCATTTTTTGGTCAAATTTTTATCACATTTTTGTCATTTTTTTGTCACATTTTTGTCATTTTTTTATCACATTTTTGTCACATTTTTATCACATTTTTGTCATTTTTTTGTCACATTTTTGTCACATTTTTGTCAAATTTTTATCACATTTTTTGTAAAAAAAAATTATTTGTTGGTCAAATTTTTATCAAATTTTAGTCACATTTTTATCACATTTTTATCAAATTTTTGTCATTTTTTGTTAAATTTTGGTCATTTTTTTTATTTTTTGGCCAAATCTTTTATCAGATTTTTGTCAAATTTTTGTCATTTTTTCGTCCATTTTTGTCAATTTCTTGTGACATTTTTGCCACTTTTTTGTCAATGTTTTCTCACTTTTTTCTCACATTTCCAGCATTGTTTTCGTCTCAGTTTTGTTGCTTTTTTCCAGAAGCTTTTGGACTGGGGTGAAGCCAAACTGGAGAAAACGTGCTCGGTTCAGGTGGGGGTTAAGGGGTTAACCGTGTGTTGAAGCTCATGAAGTCTGTTTCTCCTCAGACTCTGATCCGTAAACTCCAAACGCTGAGTCTCCATAAATGATTCTGTCTCACATTCTCTCTGTGTTCATCGTCATGACAGTCATCACAGTGGCCACGCTTCATCTCCAGGTTTAGTTCCTGTGTTTTCGGTCGTAAAGGTGGATGACTCTGCCCAGTTTGTGCTTCATGTCTTCAGGATGTTGCTCGACAGCGCCCCCTGGCCCCGGTCCCGGTCCCGTCGGCTCACAGGGTTTGTTACTTCTTGTTTTCATGTCTCTGAGAAATGCAAACACGCCTCTGTTTCATGAACAAACAAACGCTGTGTGGGGGCGGGGCCAGCGCGCAGAGGGGGCGGGGCCAGCGTGCGGAGGGGGCGGGGCCAGTGCACCTGTCCCGCAGGTAAACCGCAGGACACACACGGGGCTGAACTCTCACCTCACTCAGTCACAGAGAGATGATGATGGAAGGACCGTGGAGCGTCCTGGCTCTGCTGCTGCTCTGCTCAGGTAACGCTCGCTTTACAGAGTTCAGCTTTACCCAAATCTGAAAGCCTGTAGGCCAGAGTGACGCCTCATTTGAAAGCTAAGACCGAGCGGATATTCTGCCTTCTTTTTTGTGGCTTGTTTGTCGGATTCTTGTGACGTTTTCGATGCGTTTTTGTTGCTTTTTTCTTTTGTTTTGACATCTCGTTTTTGACACTGGCTTTGAGATTTGGGTAAAGCCGAGCTGGAGAAAATGTGCTCAGTTAACAGTGTCATTGGGGACATTTCTGTTTCATTATCAAACAGAAAATCAATGTGAGCGAAGTTTCCCTTTTTACGTCATTGTCCTTTAACCTCTGAACTCCCGCCTGAACCGAGAGGATCTTTTTCCTCACGGCAACACATTTTTTTCTATCATTTTTTTGTTGGGTATTCAACTCATTTGTGTAGCTTTTTTGTCATTTTTTTGTCAATTTTTTATCACATTTTTGTCACATTTTTGTCATTTTTTCGTCACATTTTTGTCATTTTTTTGTATTTTTTAAAAATATTTTTTTCTCACATTTTTGTCACATTTATGTCATTTTTTTGTCAATTTTCATCAAATTTTTGTCACATTTTTATCAATTTTTTGTCATTTTTTTGTCAATTTTTTATCATTTTTTTGTCATTTTTATCAATTTTTTGTCATTTTTATCAATTTTTTTAAATCATTTTTTCGTCCATTTTTTTGGTCATTTTTTGATGATTTTTTATCCAATTTTTTTCACATTTTTGTCACATTTTTGTCATTTTTTGTCCAGTTTTCATAAAATTCTTGTCATTTTTTCGTCAATTTTTTCTCACATTTTTGTCATTTTTTGTCCAGTTTTCATAAAATTCTTGTCATTTTTTTGTCATTTTTTTGTCACATTTTTGTCATTTTTGCGTCAATTTTTCATCATATTTTTGTCAATTTTCTGTCATTTTTTATCAATTTTTTATCAATTTTTTGTCACATTTTTGTCATTTTTTCAACCATTTTTTGTCTCTTTTTTGTCACATTTCCATCATTGTTTTCATCTCAGTTTTGTCGCCATTTTCTCACCTTTTTTCCAGAAGCTTTTGGATTGGGGTAAAACCAAACTGGAGAAAATGCTCTCGGTTCAGGTGGGAGTTAAGGGGTTAAAGGGTAAAACAATACAAATCTAAATACAGAAGTACTTTCAGGTCTGGCTGGTTTTCAGGACATGTTTGGCGATGTTTGAGCGATCACAGCTTTTGTCATGTGATTGTGGGCGGAGTCAGTCACCTCCAGTACTGACTTAAAATAACCAGTGGCAACATAAAAACAAGGTCCTCAGGGTTATTGTTTATTGTTTCTTTTGTCAAGAAAATACAGTGAAAATACAGCCAAAACCAACTCCTAAATCATCAATTACAACTCAATTATTCACCGATAACATGAGTTTCATCGACTCATCAGGGTTCGTTTTTTAGTCCAGTTTCAGTCTGAGTTCAGTCTTGACTTTTAGGTCCAGTAAACATCATTGTTTTGATCAAAGGGAAATGTAAAGTCGTGTTGGAGACGGAATAAAGTAACGACACGCCGGTGAGTCTGAAGAACAGGTTCTGCTCACATTCCTGCTCAGAGTCACAGGGACGTGACGCAGGAGCAGTGAGGGCCTGAGGTGAACCCTCCCTCAGGGGCTTTCCACCGAGGAGAGAGATAGATAGATAGATAGATAGATAGATAGATAGATAGATAGATAGATAGATAGATAGATAGATAGATAGATAGATAGATAGATAGAGAGATAGAGAGATAGAGAGATAGATAGATAGATAGATAGATAGAGAGATAGAGAGATAGATAGATAGATAGATAGATAGATAGAGAGATAGAGAGATAGATAGATAGATAGATAGATAGAGAGATAGAGAGATAGAGAGATAGAGAGATAGATAGATAGATAGATAGATAGATAGATAGATAGATAGATAGATAGATAGATAGATAGATCTGAGGTGATGTTCTTGGCCGTAATGTGTTGTTATGGTCGACGGCCTCGTACTGTCCATCCAGGGGCTGTTTATGTCCAGAGCGTTGTCGCCGCCCTGCAGGTGGCTGGATCATCAGAGCATTTGAAGATGTGTTGAGTATTTGAAGTGGTTCGACAGTGGTCAGGGGTGAACAGCAGAGGTGAACTGACACAGCCCTGGGGGGAAGCGGCGGGTAGAGGAGAGTGTGTCATTTACTTTGACCAGCTGGACCGGATGCACCGGTGAGTTTGTCCCTGGTGAAGCTAACATGCTGCTAAAGAACATAAAGCAAATCAACAGTGAGTTTCCTCCACAGAGACTGTTTTGGCTTCTCCAGGAAGTTATAATCACTAACTACAGGGGCCGGGTCTCCGACAGGGGCCGGGTTCGCGGCTGGCGGAGGCAAATTAAAGCCGGTCTCTAAAACAGGCCGGGGCTTTTATTAGAAACTATAGCAGTAGAAATATTCCCCATGTTAGGAATTTGTCTCATACTCGTGTAAATGAAAACTCACGTGCAGGAAGTAACAAACTGAACCCGGGCCGAGGGGGACGCTGCGGAGGAGCTGATCCCAGCGTAACTTTGACACAGATTTAGCCACTTTTTTTTCAAACCTCCTGTGACTATTTGTAGAAACAGGGCAAATGTTGTGTGACCCTCCAGGGTTTTAATAAAGTCTCCATCGCGTCTTCAAAGCACGTCCAGCTGCTCCGTGTGCAGGTCAGTCCCACGCCTCAAAATAACTCCTCCCATCAGCGCGAGCGTCTCGTCTTCTCTCGGGTCAGTCTCATGATCGATCACAAACACAAACGCTCCGTCTAAACTCGCCTTTTACACAAGATAACAACAAATAATCCGGTCCGGTAAAAACGAAACAGAAACCTGCAGTGACATTGATGTCAAAGCTCCGCTAACAGCAACGAAACACTTCCTGTTGTCCCGACAAAATAAAAGGCGTCAATGTTCCAGCCGCTGGGAGAGGGTTTGAAATGTTCATTAATAAATGAACCTAATATTTTAGGTGCAAATGGACACAAATCTCCTTTTTCTTCGTTTTCCTGGTCGTCAGTTTTGCTCAAATAGAAATAAAGGCCTGTCTCTAATTGTGGCCTGGTTCCAATAAAGGCCTGGTCCCAGATGCCCTTGAGTAAATAAAGGCCCCGGCCTGAATTAGAGCATTTACAGTAGTATTAGTTGTTTGTCGGAAGAGAAAGCCACGCCCCCAGCCGCTGACATCCCTTTTGGAACCTAGAGCCAGAATTTTTTAGTGGAAAACGGAAGAACTGGTTCTGAAACTGAAACCAGCGGACCAGCTTTGTGGAAAAGGGCTCACCCCGCCTGAACCGAGCTCAACTTTACCCAAATCTAAAAGCGTTAATACCAATAGCAACAAAAATGTGACAAAAAAGTGAGGACAATGTTAATCTTAGATGAGTTTTGTAGAAACATAACACAAAACACAAAATGGACTTTTTCCAGCTTTCCATCATGTTATTCTGTCACTCCCTCATTAAAAACATGGCTGAGGTGTTGCCTTGGCACATTCACGTATTTCTGAGTAATCTGTAAAAACTCTGATGGCGGCCATTTTAGGGATAGGTTTGCCTGAGTCCTCCTAGGAACGCCCCCACCTCCTGGAGACGCCTCCGAGCTTTCGTCACCAGCCGAGTAACCAACGGGTCCCATTTTCTCCAGTTTGGCTTTACCCCAATCAAAAAGCACCAAAACAGCCACAAAAAATGAGAAGAAAACAAGGATGTAAACTCAAGCAAAAAGTGACAAAAATTCAACAAAAAAGTGACAAAAATTAAACAAAAAAGTGACAAAAATTCAACAAAAAAGTGACAAAAATTCAACAAAAATGAAAAACAAAATAGAAAAAGAAAGACATAAAAAAGGTGAAACAACACAGCAACAACGCGAGGAAAAAGATCAGTTTTGTGGGTCTTAGCTTTCAAATGAGGTGTTACACAGGCCTATATAACAGCCAAAAAGGGACAGAATGCATTTGGTTCAGGCGGGTGTTAGAGGTTAATACAAGGCAGTTATTCTGATTTACTGCATTTACAGACCAGCAGAAGGTTTGTCATCATTGTAGTGTGATATAGACTGTGCTATGTGAGTGAAAACAGCAGAAAACCCCCTCTTTAACTTCAGAACTGGAGTAACTGCTGGGTTTGGTCTAGGAGGTTAAAAGGGCATCAACTCTACAGTGAGAAAACCTGTTTGTCCATTTGCATCAAGCCTCTGTGTGTGTGTGTGTTTGTGTGTGTGTGTGTGTGTGCGTGCGTGTGTGTGTGTGTGTGTGTGTGTGTGTGTGTGTGTGTGTGTGTGTGTGTGTGTGTGTGTGTGTGTGTGTGTGTGTGTGTGTGTGTGTGTGTGTGTGTGTGTGTGTGTGTGTGTGTGTGTGTGTGTGTGTGTGTGTGTGTGCGCGTGTGTGCGTGTGTGTGTGTGTGTGTGTGTGTGACTGATTGTTCCTCATTACAACCGTTTCTACCGAACGTTCCCGTATCTGGTTTCAGATAAATCCGTGAAGCTCGGCCTGTTTTTCCTCTTTCAAAGCCAGAAACAAAACATGATCATTCCAAACGGCAGTTCTGCTGTTTTTTAATTCAAACGAGACACGAGCGAGGAAATAAGCCAGGTCTGCCTCGTGTCCTTTAAGAGCCTGAGCGCTTGTTTTCTGTTGAGGGGTGACATAGCGCCCCCCAGAGGAAATCAGGGTGCTATGCTAAAGTGGCTATGATAGTTAGCACCAGAGGTCCCTATGCTAAAGTGGCTATGATAGTTAGCACCAGAGGTCCCTATGCTAAAGTGGCTATGATAGTTAGCACCAGAGGTCCCTATGCTAAAGTGGCTATGATAGTTAGCACCAGAGGTCCCTATGCTAAAGTGGCTATGATAGTTAGCATCAGAGGTCCCTATGCTAAAGTGGCTATGATGGTTAGCACCAGAGGTCCCTATGGTACAGTGGCTATGATAGTTAGCACCAGAGGTCCCTATGCTAAAGTGGCTATGATAGTTAGCACCAGAGGTCCCTATGCTAAAGTGGCTATTATAGTTAGCACCAGAGGTCCCTATGCTAAAGTGGCTATGATAGTTAGCACCAGAGGTCCCTATGCTAAAGTGGCTATTATAGTTAGCACCAGAGGTCCCTATGCTAAAGTGGCTATGATAGTTAGCATCAGAGGTCCCTATGCTAAAGTGGCTATGATAGTTAGCATTCAGGCTCCTCCCCCTAACTCCTTCCTAACTGACAGACCAGCTCGGACGCTTCTTATCATGGCGGACGTTGACGCACACCCGGTTTGGCGTGAGAGCTCTGAACAATCCGCTCCCAAAGCTGATTATTATGATCTGGACTTTGTAGAATAAGTTTGTTGTGAAACATGAAGGTTCTTTCCTCATCAGAGCTGTTGTCAGGGCTAAGTTGCTAATCGTGAGGTTGTAATTGTTTTTGCGATAAGATAAAAGATGATTAATGAGCAGGTACAGGCGCCTATACTGGTGTGTGTGTCTGTGGGAAACCTCAGGTCCTCCAGTAAACCTGCACATGATGCTCCTGATGCTCCTGCTCATGGAGAGGATCACACTGACCTTAGAAAGCTGGGAATAAGTACTCGACACTGATACTTTAACGATACTTGGTTTTCAATACCGATACCCGAGCGATACCTTCTCCGATACTAAATTATTTGTCATTTAGAACCATAAACAGATGATTAATGTTAATTTATTCCTTTTCCAGCCATCTCATTACTTTTACATTTGTATCATTTGTTTGTTTGTTTGTTTTTTTACCCCATTTAAAAAAAATATATAACCCCCCCACCCCCTTTTTTAAGTAAAAAAAAAAAAAATCTAATTCTTCCCTATTTTTTCCACGTTTTTTTTTTTTTCTAATTCCCCAATTTTTCCCCAAATTTAACCCAATATTTCCCACTTTTCTTTCTTTTTTTCTTTTTTTTCACATGTATTATATTTAAAACTTGAAATACTGTCAAAAATGTGACCAAAAAATGACAAAAATGTGACCAAAAAATGACAAAAATGTGACCAAAAAATGACAAAAATGTGACCAAAAAATGACAAAAATGTGACAAAAAAATGACAAAAATGTGACAAAAAAAATGACAAAAATGTGACAAAAAAATGACAAAAAAATCCTGCACTGTCACTCAGAAAGCTGTTAATTCGGGTCCAAAGCGCTGTCATGCACGAGCTTTATATCAAAGCTGCAGTTACACATAAGACCTGAGGTGGCAGTAGTGAGTATACAATGATGAACTTGCATCTAGCCCCTTTAAATGAGATAAATTACCTAAAATCGCTTGAATCAACTTTTTTTTATATTAAATTTGAGTCGGTTTGAACTAATCTAAGATCAGATATAAACTCTAATGCCAATAGAACAAATAGAAATCCCACTGGAAATCAAACAAAGTACATTTTTCTGTAGTAGATTAAGTTTGAGTAGACTTAATCTACTCAAACGTTTGATTTAATCTCTTTATTCAAGTAGATTTAAGTCATTTCTTCTTTTAGAAATGTGAAAAATATTGTCAACTCCTTAAAATGTCTTAGCAGAGCACCCTTTTAGGCCATAATCCTAAAAGAATAATCCTCTCGAGTACTTAAACAGGCATTCGATCTCTGATGTGGGTCATAATATTTCTCAAAATCATCTCATGGGCCAGAGTTTGCTGATGGAGGGCCGGTTTTCGCCCCCGGGCCTGACGTTGCCTACCCCTGTTATAGAGGCTAAAAGCGTGAATCCTACCTCAGCGGATGCAACTCTACGGGAGAGAAACGGGGGGGGGGCGGAGCACTAACCACTGTGCCACCGCCTGTAATGTGTTCATCATCTGAAGAACGCATCGTTTACGTTTCAGGACTATTTCTTTGGTGTCGATTTAGACGTTGTTTTCAGTTTTGGAAAAAAGCTGTGAAAATAGCGACAAAACTGAGGCGAAAAACAATGATGGAAATGTGAGAAAAAAGTGACGAAGAATTGATGAAAAAGTGGCAAAAATGTCACAAAAATGTCACAAGAAATTGACGAAAAAATGACAAAAATGTGACAAAAATTTGATCAAAATTGGACAAAAAAAATGACTAAAATGTGATAAAAAGTGATAAAAATTTGACAAAAAATGACAAAAAATTGATTAAAAATGTGACAGAAAAATGACAGAAATGTGACAAAAAAACGACAAAAAATTGATTAAAAATGTGACAGAAAAATTACAGAAATGTGACAAAAAATGACAAAAAATTGACAAAAAATGACAAAAAATTGACAAAAATGACAAAAATGTGACAAAAAATTGACAAAAAATTGATTAAAAATGTGACAGAAAAATGACAAATAATGTGACAAAAAAATGACAAAAAATTGATTAAAAATGTGACAGAAAAATGACAGAAATGTGACAAAAAAATGACAAAAAATTTATTAAAAATGTGACAGAAAAATGACAGAAACGTGACAAAAAAATGACAAAAAAATTATTAAAAATGTGACAGAAAAATGACAGAAATGTGACAAAAAATGACCAAAAAAATGACAAAAATGTGACAAAAAAATGACAAAAAAATGACAAAAATGTGACAGAAAAATGACAAAAAATGTGACAAAAAAATGACAAAAATTGATTAAAAATGTGACAGAAAAATGACAGAAATGTGACAAAAAAATGACAAAAACTTGACAAAAAAATGACAAAAAATTGACAAAAAAATGACAAAAAATGGACAAAAAAATGACAAAAAATTGATTAAAAATGTGACAGAAAAATGACAGAAATGTGACGGTGGCACTAACCACTGTGCCACCGCCTGTAATGTGTTCATCATCTGAAGAACGCATCGTTTACGTTTCAGGACTATTTCTTTGGTGTCGATTTTGACTTTGTTTTCAGTTTTGTTTGTCGGATTCGCTGAAACATGAAGACCTGAAGTTTCCTGAACTCCCTGCCTTAACCCAGCACATTGTCCCCGGTGCGGCTTTACCCAAATCTAAAGCTTCAGGACTGCAGCTCTCAGACCGCAGGCCACAGTTTCAGCTCATCTTTGTTTCGTCTCCGCTTTTTTCAACAAGCCTAACCTGAAGCTGAACCTGAAGCGTGAGCCAGTGAGGGCCACAGGAGGAATAAGGAAGCACGGCGTCTCTCTGGACTCTTATCAGTGATTTACACATTTCCGTCTGTCGTCACGAGTGGAGGAATCTTTACGGCGCCGTAAACTCCTCCGTCTTTGTCTCAGACTCACATGAGTCATTTTTACAGCGGCTCAGAGTTCACTCCCTCAGAGACACAACATTATCAATCAAAGGATTTTTGACAAAGGGTCTCATTTCCCAGTTATCCAGAGTGTTGGTGGTGCTAGGCTAGTGCTAGGCTAGTGCTAGGCTAGTGCATGTCTATGGTAACTAGTAGCCTCTCCCATATCATGGGCTCGTCCTCCAAACGTTGCCTGATTTGTAGAAGCTCCTTTGTGAATTCCACGTGTAGTAAAGCTGCCGCAGGTAAACAAACTACCGTAGATCCGGTCACCGAGCAGATCACTCCGCCGCGGCGTAGCTACAACCAGGAAGCTGCTCAGATATAAGTTCCTTTAAATGCAAAACGGTTCTATTTTTAACACAGACATTTATATGGGTCGTCTGGTGTGATCAGTGATTTACCTCAGGTGCACTTTGGGTCTGACTGTTTTTATCCTCTGAACTCCCGCCTGAACCGAGACGACCTTTTTCCTCACGTCAGCACATCACACTTTTTCACATCATTTTTTGTTGGGTTTTCAACTCATTTTTGTCTTTTTTTTGTCACATTTTTGTCATTTTTTTGTCACATTTTTGTCACATTTTGTCTTTTTTTTTGTCTTTTTTTGTCTTTTTTTTGTCATTTTTTTGTCACATTTGTGTCATTTTTTTTTGTCATTTTTTGTCACATTTTTGTCATATTTTTGTCACATTTGTGTCATTTTTTTGGTCATTTTTTGTCATTTTTTGTCACATTTGTGTCATTTTTTTGTCACATTTGTGTCATTTTTTGTCACATTTTTGTCATTTTTTTGTCACATTTGTGTCATTTTTTGTCACATTTTTGTCATTTTTTGTCACATTTTTGTCACTTTTTTGTCACGTTTTTTGTCACATTTGTGTCATTTTTTGTCACATTTTTTTTCATTTTTTGTCACTTTTTTGTCACTTTTTTGTCACGTTTTTTGTCACATTTTGTCTTTTTTTTGTCTTTTTTGGTCATTTTTTGTCACATTTTTGTCATTTTTTTGTCATTTTTTTGTCATTTTTTTGTCAATTTCTTGTGACATTTTTATGATATTTTTGCCACTTTTTCATCAATTTTTCGTCCCTTTTTTCTCACATTTCCATCATTGTTTTCGTCTCAGTTTTGTCGCTATTTTCACAGCTTTCTTCAGAAGCTTTTGGATTGGGGTAAAGCCAAACTGGAGAAAATGTGCTCGGTTCAGGTGGGAGTTAAGGGGTTAATGCAGGCTACTAGTTACCATAGACATGCACTAGCCTAGCACTAGCCTAGCACTAGCTTAGCACTAGCTTAGCACCGTCGTCAAATATAAGCATTGCAGGAAATAATAAATTAAAAAAAGTCCAGAGATCAAACTTTCACCTGGAAACAAACAGTTCATCTAATCTTCGCGATGACATGTTTATTTTCCGCCCACGGCCTCAGTCGGTCGAGGTCACGTGACGTCGCCGCATCGTAAAGAGCCTGATCACCCTTTTCCTCAAGGTCAAATCAGTGACTACAGAAAACAAAGGAGAGTCGGTTAGACACAAGGAAGGAGACCTGGCTGGCTTTGTAGCTAGTGCTAACTACCCGTTAGCATTAGCCCGATGCTAACATGTAGCATCATGTTAGCATTCTCCGTTATTCATGTATCTATGGGCTGTTGAACCACTTTGCTCCATGTCTTTGTATCTTTATTTAGTAGAAACTATTTTCATAATTCAGCGTTTGTTAACCTCTTACCTCCCACCTGAACGGATCCCATTTTCTCCAGTTTGGCTTTACCCGAATCAAAAAGCGTCTCGGGAAAAAAGCACCAAAACAGCCACAAAAAAAAGAAAACAAGGATGTAAATTTGACAAAAATGTGACAAAAATGTGACAAAAATGTGATAAAAATGTGACAAAAATTATAAAAAATGTGACCAAAAAAAAAAAAAAAAAAAAATGTGACAAAAATTAAAAAAAAATCAACAAAAAATCAACAAAAAATCAACAAAAATTTAACAAAAATTCAACAAAAATTCAACAAAAAATCAACAAAAAAAAAAAAATGTGACAAAAAAATGTGACAAAAATTCAACAAAAATGTGACAAAAATTTAAAAAAAATCAACAAAAAATCAACAAAAATGTGACAAAAAATCAACAAAAAATCAACAAAAAATCAACAAAAAATCAACAAAAAATCAACAAAAAATCAAAAAAAATGTGACAAAAATTCAACAAAAATTTAACAAAATTCAACAAAAATGTGACAAAAATGTGACAAAAATGTGACAAAAATTCTACAAAAATGGAAAAAAAAAACATACAAAAGGTGACCCAACACAGCAACACCGCGAGGAAAAAGATCAGTTTTGTGGGTCTTAGCTTTCAAATGAGGTGTTACACAGGCCTACATAGTAACCTAAGAGGACAGAATGCATTTGGTTCAGGCGGGTGGTGAGAGGTTAAAGAAGTTTTTGAATAATTAAAGAAAGTTTACATTTGTTTTCCCCCTTAACTGTTTTCAAACATGACCATATATGGGCGAGTCCAGAGATGCCGTCTGTATCCACCTTATTCCGCCCCGCCCACTTTTGCCACTTTGCCAAAACATGAGTCGGTCAGTGGAATCATGAGAATCTGATCAGTGTAAATGAAGACCAGGGAAGCATTTGGACGTTTCCTGTTCCTCTCCCGTACAGGACGAGCGTGACCTCATGTCGTCCCGTGCGGCGGTGATTTCCATGAGCGGTCAGGGTGAGCGAGCTGCGGGTCAGAAGCAAACGTGGAAACACAAACATTGGAATCATAAGTCAGGGTGACGCCGCCTTCAAAATGAGCCTGTGTCAACACGGCCAGGTCCGCTTTGCATGTTTGTCTTTGACTTTTCCCTCCATGTGAGGGAACGCGAACCTGAGACGCTTCTCACTGACGGCTCCGACGCTGCAGGGGCCGATACAATGGTCCGATATCGGCCGATCTATCGCCGATATCTCCGGAACCGAGAGGCCTCGGTCTGAGCTACATCATTGTGTTATCTGATATAATTAATAAATGAGCTGGAACGTTTGTATCGAAAAGAAGAACATTCACTTTTTCACTCAAAGAGGACGGGAATGTTTTCATAAATAACCTCTTAACTCCCGCCTGAACCGAGCACATTCTCTCCAGTTTTACCCCAATCCAAAAGCTTCTGGAAAAAAGCTGTGAAAAAGCAACAAAACTGAGACAAAAACAATGATGGAAATGTGACAAAAAAAGTGACAAAAAATTTATAAAAAAGTGGCAAAAATGTCACAAGAAATTGACAAAAAAATGACCCAAAAAAATACAAATAAATGACAAAAAAGTTACAAAAATGAGTTGAATACCCAACAAAAAAATGAACTGATAAAAAATGTGATGACGTGAGGAAAAGGATCCTCTCAGTTCAGGCGGGAGTTAAGAGGTTAAACACAGGCGAGAGTCGGTCACTCTCTTTTGGGCCAGAACAGTAACAACTATGAAAACAACAGCTGTTAAACAAACACTAAAGGCATGAATCACTTCATAACCATCATCATTAGCATCAAACATGTAACTGCGGTCATTAAAACCATATAATTATATATTTATTATCCAATAACCCCTTTGATCATCAGCGTTTGATTCATCACATCAAAAAAAAGGTTTAATAATATGTCAGCCGCGTCACCTCAAGTTAAAAATGAGCTTCTAAGGATTCATTTATTTCCATGTTTAACAAAAGGTGCCGCTCCACCGGTGACAGGAGTTTGAGGCGCGGCCTCAGAGGCGAAGGGTTGAGGGTGAGATTCCCGCCCTGTCGGAGCGGACGGACCAGTTTGGAGTTTCAGTCGGAACAAAAGCTTTAATCATCGGCTGCAAACACGGCTCTGACGTGATTCACCGCCATCGTCACGGCGACAGGAAGACTCACTTCACTTCATCTCACGTTAGGTCATTTCCACGAACGCCTCATTTACACGTTTAACGTTCGTCAAATCACACGTTCTAGTTTACACAGAGTCTTTAAAGGAACAGGCCACCGTTTTTCCATACTGAGATATGTTCTTACCTGAGCTGTGACGAGTTCTTTAGGACCTGTCTGATCTTCAGTCACGTAAACACAGCGCAGACGGCGTTAGCATTTAGCCTCTCCCTCTCTCCTCTATAGCTCCAAAACTGATCAAGATAGAAGCTACCAAGCTCTTCCACGTTTTCCCTATTTAAATATGGTTACGTGAAGTGTTCCACTACAAAGAATAATTACACACAATTAAACAATGTGGATTTTCTAAGCGGATAAAAGGGGGGACTATTGACCCTTTAACTGGTGACATAATCAGTGACATCATCTGGAGGCAGGAAGTGATCAAGAGAAATAAGATTCAACTAAAACTAGCGATTATAAGTGTAAAACTACAACTAAAACATGTGGTCCTGTTGTGGCTGAAGGTGCCAGAGCAAGAGGAAAGACATTTGAGACGATAACATAAGGTTTATTTGATATTTCCTAAAACAGTTAAACATTTGTTTATCGTTACCATGTCAACAGCTACAATGTAAATAGATAGGAATCTAACTTCCTGCCTCCAGCTAAGTCTGGAATGTATACAAACAATTAAAGGGTCTATAGACACAGACGGCATCTCGTCATAGAAGGGGGTGTGGCTTCGCCGAGGGGGAAAATAGAATCTTTAGAGAAACACAATTTTCCCTCTTTTTTGCCATTTTCTGGTGGAATATCAACTTATTTATCACAAAAATAAAGTCAGGTGTAAATCGGGTCCATATGGATATTTTCTCACAGCAGATTGTTCAGTAGAAGTGAAAAAACGGCAGTTGTAGCAAGTGCTAGCTAACCGCTAGCATTAGCCCGATGCTAACATGAAGCATCAAGTTAGCATTCTCCGTTATTCATGTATTTATGGGCTGTTGAACCACTTTGCTTCTCCCCATGTCTTTGCGTCTTTATTTAGTAGAACTATATTATAATTCAGCATTTGTTACAGTAGTTTTTGAATAATTAGAGAAAATATATTTTTTCCCCAAAATTGTTTCCCCCTTAACTGTTTTCAAAAAGGACCATATATGGGCGATTCCAGAGATGCCGTCTGTATCTATATTGTAAGGCGTAATAATACCAGGAGTAGTTCAAAATCCGCGCAGTAATCTTCACTTTACTGTGCGGATGCCAAATTTATCCGCTTAGAAAATCCACATTGTTTAATTGTGTGTAATTATACTTTGTAGTGGAACACTTCACGTAACCATATTTAAATAGGGAAAACGTGGAAGAGCTTGGTAGCTTCTATCTTGACCTGTTTTGGAGCTATAGAGGAGAGAGGGAGAGGCTAAATGCTAACGCCGTCTGCGCTGTGTTTACGTGACTGAAGATCAGACAGGTCCTAAAGAACTCGTCAAAGCTCAGGTAAGAACATATCTCAGTGTGGAAAAACGGTGGCCTGTTCCTTTAATCCGTCATGTAATAATGTTTTAATCACATGTGAATCAGTCATGGCGGCTTTACTTTCTGACTTTAAAAACGAAACATAAGAGCATTCATTACATTTTAACTTCATTTTTTATTTAGTTTTGTTTCTGGTGGATTCACTCGTGTGTCTCTGAGTTTCTCCGTCAGTAGATCTGGTGGATTCACTCGTGCGTCTCTGAGTGTCTCCGTCAGTAGATCTGGTGGATTCACTCGTGCGTCTCTGAGTGTCTCCGTCAGTAGATCTGGTGGATTCACTCGTGCATCTCTGAGTTTCCTCGTCAGTAGATCTGGTGGATTCACTCGTGCGTCTCTGAGTTTCTCCGTCAGTAGATCTGGTGGATTCACTCGTGCGTCTCTGAGTTTCCTCGTCAGTAGATCTGGTGGATTCACTCGTGCGTCTCTGAGTTTCCTCGTCAGTAGATCTGGTGGATTCACTCGTGCGTCTCTGAGTTTCTCCGTCAGTAGATCTGGTGGATTCACTCGTGCGTCTCTGAGTTTCCTCGTCAGTAGATCTGGTGGATTCACTCGTGCGTCTCTGAGTTTCTCCATCAGTAGATCTGGTGGATTCACTCGTGCGTCTCTGAGTTTCCTCGTCAGTAGATCTGGTGGATTCACTTGTGCGTCTCTGAGTTTCTCCGTCAGTAGATCTGGTGGATTCACTCGTGCGTCTCTGAGTTTCCCCGTCAGTAGATCTGGTGGATTCACTCGTGCGTCTCTGAGTTTCCCCGTCAGTAGATCTGGTGGATTCCCTCGTGCGTCTCTGAGTTTCCTCGTCAGTAGATCTGGTGGATTCACTCGTGCGTCTCTGAGTGTCTCCGTCAGTAGATCTGGTGGATTCACTCGTGCGTCTCTGAGTTTCCTCGTCAGTAGATCTGGTGGATTCACTCGTGCGTCTCTGAGTTTCCTCGTCAGTAGATCTGGTGGATTCACTCGTGCGTCTCTGAGTTTCCTCGTCAGTAGATCTGGTGGATTCACTCGTGCGTCTCTGAGTTTCTCCGTCAGTAGATCTGGTGGATTCACTCGTGCGTCTCTGAGTTTCCTCGTCAGTAGATCTGGTGGATTCACTCGTGCGTCTCTGAGTTTCCTCGTCAGTAGATCTGGTGGATTCACTCGTGCGTCTCTGAGTTTCCTCGTCAGTAGATCTGGTGGATTCACTCGTGCGTCTCTGAGTTTCCTCGTCAGTAGATCTGGTGGATTCACTCGTGCGTCTCTGAGTTTCTCCGTCAGTAGATCTGGTGGATTCACTCGTGCGTCTCTGAGTTTCTCCGTCAGTAGATCTGGTGGATTCACTCGTGCGTCTCTGAGTTTTTCCGTCAGTAGATCTGCTGGATTCGTTCGTGCGTCTCTGAGTTTCTCCGTCAGTAGATCTGGTGGATTCACTCGTGCGTCTCTGAGTTTCCTCGTCAGTAGATCTGGTGGATTCACTCGTGCGTCTCTGAGTTTCCTCGTCAGTAGATCTGCTGGATTCACTCGTGCGTCTCTGAGTTTCCTCGTCAGTAGATCTGGTGGATTCACTCGTGCGTCTCTGAGTTTCTCCGTCAGTAGATCTGGTGGATTCACTCGTGCGTCTCTGAGTTTCCTCGTCAGTAGATCTGGTGGATTCACTCGTGCGTCTCTGAGTTTCTCCGTCAGTAGATCTGGTGGATTCACTCGTGCGTCTCTGAGTTTCCTCGTCAGTAGATCTGGTGGATTCACTCGTGCGTCTCTGAGTTTCTCCGTCAGTAGATCTGGTGGATTCACTCGTGCGTCTCTGAGTTTCTCCGTCAGTAGATCTGGTGGATTCACTCGTGCGTCTCTGAGTTTCCTCGTCAGTAGATCTGGTGGATTCATTCGTTTGTCTCTGAGTTTCTCCGTCAGTAGATCTGGTGGATTCATTCGTTTGTCTCTGAGTTTCTCCGTCAGTAGATCTGGTGGATTCACTCGTGCGTCTGAGTTTCTCCGTCAGTAGATCTGGGCCCAGTGTCACAGTCCGAGCTCGTCCTGAACCTTTAGCAGAAACAGTTCTTTCAATATTTATCTTCAATAAAACTGAAATCTGAAACTAAACACATTTGGTCATTATTTCAGGTTTACATAATGTTTATTCAGTACTATTCTGTGGGATTATAGTATTTTATATGATATAAAAGAAAGGCTGACCTCTGATCTCTGACCTCTGCTTTGTTTTGCAGGAGCTCAAGCGCAGTCCATCGGTGAGTTTCACTTTTTATCCATTTCTTTAACTTTTGGCCGAGGCTGATGATCCACTAATGAGAGCGTTTGCTACGCAACAGCGTCCCCTTTGGCAGAATTCAAACTGTGCGTGATAACGCCCCCTGTACCAATTATGTGGACAGTAAACATTTTAGTTTAACGAAAATTTGGCTTCAGAGCCTCTGAAGGCTCTGAAGGCTCTGAAGGCTCTGAAGCCTCTGAAGCCTCGAAGCTTCTGAAGCCTCTGAAGCTTCTGAAGCCTCTGAAGCCCCTGAAGCCTCTGAAGCCTCTGAAGCTTCTGAAGCTTCTGAAGGCTCTGAAGCCTCTGAAGCCTCTGAAGGCTCTGAAGCCTCTGAAGCTTCTGAAGCCTCTGAAGCCTCTGAAGCTTCTGAAGCCTCTGAAGCCTCTGAAGCCTCTGAAGCCTCTGAAGCCTCTGAAGCTTCTGAAGGCTCTGAAGCCTCTGAAGCCTCTGAAGGCTCTGAAGCCTCTGAAGTCTCTGAAGCTTCTGAAGCTTCTGAAGCCTCTGAAGCCCCTGAAGCCCCTGAAGCCTCTGAAGGCTCTGAAGCCTCTGAAGCCTCTGAAGCTTCTGAAGCCTCTGAAGCCTCTGAAGCCTCTGAAGGCTCTGAAGTCTCTGAAGCTTCTGAAGCTTCTGAAGCCCTCTGAAGCCTCTGAAGCTTCTGAAGCCTCTGAAGCCCCTGAAGCCTCTGAAGCTTCTGAAGCCTCTGAAGCCTCTGAAGCCCTCTGAAGCCTCTGAAGCTTCTGAAGCCTCTGAAGGCTCTGAAGCCTCTGAAGCCTCTGAAGCTTCTGAAGCCTCTGAAGCCTCTGAAGCCCCTGAAGCCCCTGAAGCCTCTGAAGCCTCTGAAGGCTCTGAAGCCTCTGAAGCCCCTGAAGCCCCTGAAGGCTCTGAAGCCTCTGAAGCCTCTGAAGCTTCTGAAGCCTCTGAAGCCTCTGAAGCCCTCTGAAGCCCCTGAAGCCCCTGAAGCCTCTGAAGGCTCTGAAGCCTCTGAAGCCCCTGAAGCTTCTGAAGCCTCTGAAGCCTCTGAAGTCTCTGAAGCTTCTGAAGCTTCTGAAGCCTCTGAAGCCTCTGAAGCTTCTGAAGCCTCTGAAGCCCCTGAAGCCTCTGAAGGCTCTGAAGCCCCTGAAGCCTCTGAAGCCCCTGAAGCCTCTGAAGGCTCTGAAGTCTCGCCCCTCTGTCCGCTCCTCACTCCACAGTCCATTGTTTGCACAGAGGGATTTCCATGAGCTCAGACTGTTGTTTCAGCTGCGTCTGATCATTTCCCTGCAGTTCATTTTGTCTCTGAGTAAAACAAACTAAAGTCCCGCCCCCTTCGCTCCTGATAGGAAACAATCATATTATTATTGTGTCCCAGTAAAGTAAGTCAGTGCTTTGTTCCTTTATCCTTCCTTGTTCTAAATAAACCAACATGAAACAAAGTCTCTCGTCTCTGTTCTAGTCTGTGGACAAGCGCCTCTCAACACCAAAACACGGATCGTCGGTGGTGAAGCGGCGACTGCAGGGGCGTGGCCATGGCAGGTGTCGCTGCAAAGGTAACGGTCCAGATGCTGCAGACGATGGTCCAGATGCTGCAGACGATGGTCCAGACTCTGCAGACGACGGTCCAGACTCTGTAGACGACGGTCCAGACTCTGCAGACGACGGTCCAGACTCTGCAGACGACGGTCCAGACTCTGCAGACGACGGTCCAGACTCTGCAGACGACGGTCCAGACTCTGTAGACGACGGTCCAGACTCTGTAGACGACGGTCCAGACTCTGCAGACGACGGTCCAGACTCTGCAGACGACGGTCCAGACTCTGTAGACGACGGTCCAGACTCTGCAGACGACGGTCCAGACTCTGCAGACGACGGTCCAGACTCTGCAGACGACGGTCCAGACTCTGCAGACGACGGTCCAGACTCTGCAGACGACGGTCCAGATGCTGCAGACGATGGTCCAGACTCTGTAGACGACGGTCCAGACTCTGTAGACGACGGTCCAGACTCTGTAGACGACGGTCCAGACTCTGTAGACGACGGTCCAGACTCTGCAGACGACGGTCCAGACTCTGTAGACGACGGTCTAGACTCTGTAGACGACGGTCCAGACGCTGCAGACGACGGTCCAGACTCTGTAGACGACGGTCTAGACTCTGTAGACGACGGTCCAGACTCTGCAGACGACGGTCCAGACTCTGTAGACGACGGTCTAGACTCTGTAGACGACGGTCCAGACTCTGTAGACGACGGTCTAGACTCTGTAGACGACGGTCTAGACTCTGTAGACGACGGTCTAGACTCTGTAGACGACGGTCCAGACTCTGTAGACGACGGTTCAGACTCTGTAGACGACGGTCCAGACTCTGCAGACGACGGTCCAGACTCTGTAGACGACGGTCTAGACTCTGTAGACGACGGTCCAGACTCTGTAGACGACGGTCTAGACTCTGTAGACGACGGTCTAGACTCTGTAGACGACGGTCCAGACTCTGCAGACGACGGTCCGGACGGTAAAATAAAATGTTTGATCCCGCTCTCCCTGTGTCTCCACAGATCCGGCCAACACTTCTGTGGTGGATCGCTCATCTCGAAGGACTACGTCCTCACAGCGGCTCACTGTTTCTCGAGCAGGTCAGTCTCACACGAACACCAGGAGCTCAGGGGTTAGGCAGCAGCACGTATGCAAACCTCTGTCCCAGGAGCGGCTTTAGGGCGCTTACAAAACATGCCATTTTCAGGCCATTAAAGTGATAATCTGTAAGTTTGCAAAATGAGGAACGGAGGAACATCCAGAAAATCCAGCGAATTGTTTCTCGTGAAAAAGGACATTTTTGCCCTTTTTCCTGCGTCATTTGCAGCATTTCTCTAATTGGTTGATCTCGTCTGTCAATCACGCCCACCGGGAGTTTGCTGAGATCACGCTCGCTCCCAGATCTTTGAGAAAACACGTCGTTTGGAAGGCTAGGCAAGCTCCTGAGTTGAGGGAACTTTTTACCGCTGATATGTGTAATTTCCTCAGCCAGACTCTGTAGTCAGAGCCGCACTCCTGTCGCTGCATAAAAGTGCACGATAATAACGGCTGATTTCTGTTTAGAGCGAGAGGAGCAGAGTCTGAGTTTAAAACTTCAGCTGAACTTCAGCTCGTTGATCCAGTGAATGAGTGTCATAATCCTTTAAACCTCTTCATTTATTTATCTTTACAAGACTTTATATTGAAAAAACGAAATGAGATTTTGGTTAAAAAACTAAACTAAAACTAAATAAATAGTTTTACTGAATGACTGACGCGCCTCCTGTTCGTCCGCAGCTCCACCAGCGGTTTGACGGTGGTTCTTGGCGAGGACAAACTGTTCACCTTCAGTTTCAACCAGGTGTCGCGCTCCGTGTCTGAGATCATCAACCATCCGAACTACAACAGCGACACCAACGAGAACGACATGTCTCTGCTCAAACTGTCCAGCGAGGTGGGATTCACCGACTACATCCAACCGGTCTGCCTGACCGCGGCCAACACCGTGCCCGCCGACGGCAGCGACGTGTGGGTCACCGGCTGGGGTTCGCTCCAGTCTGGAGGTCAGTTTCAAAACACAGCCTCTCTTCCACAAACTCTTCCAAACTCTTCCAAACTCTGTCAAACTCTGTCAAACTCTTCAAACTCTTCCAAACTCTTCCAAACTCTTCCAAACTCTGTCAAACTCTTTCAAACTCTTTCAAACTCTTTCAAACTCTTCCAAACTCTTTCAAACTCTTTCAAACTCTTTCAAACTCTGTCAAACTTTGTCAAACTCTTCAAACTCTTCCAAACTCTGTCAAACTCTTAAAACTCTTCAAACTCTTCAAACTCTTCCAAACTCTTTCAAACTCTTTCAAACTCTGTCAAACTCTGTCAAACTCTTCAAACTCTTCAAACTCTTCCAAACTCTTTCAAACTCTGTCAAACTCTTCAAACTCTTCAAACTCTTCAAACTCTTCAAACTCTGTCAAACTCTTCCAAACTCTTCAAACTCTTCAAACTCTTCAAACTCTTCAAACTCTTCAAACTCTTCAAACTCTTCCAAACTCTTCCAAACTCTTCAAACTCTTTCAAACTCTTCCAAACTCTTCAAACTCTTTTCAAACTCTTCCAAACTCTCTGTCTGAAACGGGATCCACAGTGACTCACAGACAGGAGTGTGTTGCTCATGGGCAGCAGGACTGGGACTGACCTCTGGGTGTGTCCGCAGGTTCGGTTACTGACCAGCTGCAGGAGGTCATGGTCCCGGTGGTAACACAGGGTGTCTGTGAAAGCAGCTACTCCAGCCAAAACATCGACATCACCAACAACATGCTGTGTGCGGGACAGGGGGGAAAAGACTCCTGCCAGGTACTTCACAGGGACCACACAGGGACCACTCAGGGACCACACAGGGACCACACAGGGACCACACAGGGGCCACACAGGGACCACTCAGGGACCACACATGGACCACACATGGACCACACATGGACCACACAGGGGCCACTCAGGGACCACACATGGACCACACATGGACCACACAGGGACCACACAGGGACCACACATGGACCACACATGGACCACACATGGACCACACATGGACCACACAGGGACCACACAGGGACCACACATGGACCACACATGGACCACACATGGACCACACATGGACCACACAGGGGCCACTCAGGGACCACACATGGACCACACATGGACCACACATGGACCACACAGGGGCCACTCAGGGACCACACATGGACCACACAGGGACCACACAGGGACCACTCAGGGACCACACATGGACCACACATGGACCACACAGGGACCACACAGGGACCACTCAGGGACCACTCAGGGACCACACAGGGACCACTCAGGGACCACACATGGACCACACATGGACCACACATGGACCACACAGGGACCACACAGGGACCACACAGGGACCCCTGAGTGGCAGACACTAGAAAATATTTTTTGAAATATTTTTTTGTTTCGCCATTTTTCTTCATTTTTTTAGATTAAAATGACAGGAACTCATGCACTGACCCGAACCTCTTACCCCCACCTGAACCGAGCAGATTTTCTTCAGTTTGGCTTTATCCAAATCTAAAAGCTTCTCAACTGGAGAGCAACCGTGTACTGCCTCATTCCATCCTCATGTTTGTCGCCGTTTTTATGCTTTATTGAAGCTTTTAGATTTGGGTAATTCCAAACTGGAGACCATGTGCTGGGTTCAGGTGGGGGTTACGAGGTCGACCCCGGTTCTGTGAAAGCTGAAGTGTCCGTGTGTCCCTCAGGGCGACTCCGGGGGGCCCCTCGTCTATAAGATCAACGGCTCGTGGGTGCAGGCGGGCGTGGTCAGCTTCGGCATCGGCTGCGCTCTGTCCAGCTTCCCCGGAGTCTACGCCAAAGTGTCCCGGTACACCACCTGGATCAGCGGGCACACGGCGGGCAGCTCCGCCGGGTTCATGGACGCCGCGGGAAACCTGTCCAGTCTGGCGCTGCAGCTGGTCCCGCAGATGACCCTGCTGCTGTGGCTCCTCGCCGCCGCCCTGTACCTGCGCCAGTGAGCCTCAGCTCCATTCAGCTGCAAAACAACCAACCTCTCTCTTTACCATGTTTATTCTCTGTATTTGAATAGACTCTCATGACTAAAAGGAGAAATTACCTGAAATCTGAAGGATCGCTTTTATATCTTCCCGTGTCTCTTTAATTCTCTCCACATCTCGAATCATTTCTTCAGAGCTCTGTAAATGCTTGTAATTGTAAATGAATCCCATTTCACTGTTTCTCAGGGACTGGTTCGAATCCAAAGTCCAGCTTTTTGCACTTTCTGAGTCACAAGTAACTGAGGTAACTCTGTTGTGATTAATGAAGTACTTGTTGTAAGAACTGAAGTGGTATTTGATACTTGTACTGTAGTAATAGATGAAGAGGGAGTGGTGTGTGAAGGACTCGCTGCACTGACTCCTGTTGCACTTGATTTAAATATGTTTAATAAAGTTTTGATCTGGTTTAAAGAGGGTGGATTATGCTTTTTTCAGTCCCACAGCACCAGTCTACATCACACTACAATGATGACAAACCTTCTGTTGGTCTGTAAATGCAGTAAATTAGAATAACTGCCTTGTATAAAATGTCTCTCTCCAAATGGCTGTAGTGAATGTCTTGAAATAGGCCCCTGTCTCTTTAAGAACCTCTGACCCTTTCCGACACGCCCCCTCCACACGCTGTCTGTGGCATCACAACAACACTCCGCTTGTCTCAACAGTATTGAAACTACGATCGGTGCATTTTAATTTTTATTGTTGGAAAGGAGCTACTGTTTATCACTTAGTGAACAATGGCCACACAGGATATTATTTGGAGACGAACCTTCCACACCGGACGCTTGGAAGGGGCTCTTGCCTGAAAAATAACTGCTGTTTGGAGGCTATCTCTTTGCATCTGCCATGCCCTATGGATCTCTAACTATACCCCCATGGACGACACCAGGATCTGCAGGAGCCCATACGATTCAAAGACGGACATTATCTGTGCAGGTGGACAATGGTTTTTCGAGGTTACCCGTTAGCTTGTTATAATCGACTACAGCTCATTGTTCATGAAAAGTTTGCAATAAACCACAAATGTGTAAAGCCAGGCTCATTGTGTGATCATCGTAAAGGCTGCTTCGAGTAGTTTCTGCTTTATTGACGTTATTTGTGCATAATATGCTGCCTGTTTTCAGTGAATGTTGTGAAGGTGAAGGTTGTTAGCTTGTCGCGGCTAATAGTGCCTTAGCTCCGGGAGAAAACCACTCGGCTACGACTCACTGTAGATGAAATGTGAGCAACAAACTACGAAAACAACAAGCCCGGCTCCGTGTTTATGTAGACGTGGGTTTATTGACTTTATTCACGTATATTTCACATTTTCACATGATCATGATGATGATGATGAAGTTCATGATGCTACGATCGTAGCATTAGCTTCGGGAAAGCCCTGCATCATCAAGGCCTAAACACATTCCTATCGTGGTTACAGACATTTTTAATAACTTTTCTTGTCACTGCTTTTAATCCTGGGTGTTCGGGTAAATTAAACACTTCTGTGTGTCTTTGTAAAAGTCCCAGAGTTGTTGTAGCTCCGGTTCACAACACGATGAAGCTAATCCTCCATGACTGTTTGTTTACATCTGCACCAGTGGTTCCGCTGTCCCCGCTGTACCGACGTCTGTGATCACGGATCTGAAAAACTCGTAATTCCGAGTTTAAATCTCGAAATTACGAGTTTTAAAAGTCGTAATTTCGAGATTTAAACTCGAAATTTTGTGTTTTAAACACAAAATTATGACTTTAAATCTCGTAATTTCGACTTCCAGTTGGGCTTTTATTTTTTAACATGGCGGAAACGGGCTTCCATAAATGTGTCATATTCAAATAAACAAATAAAATGCATTATTATTATTATTATTATTATTATTATTATTATTATGCACTTTAACGCCTCATTGAAAGAAAACTGTTTTTTTTTTTTTTGTCGCGCTGTTGGTGCAGTTTGGTCACATTTCCCCAACGTGTTTGTCGTGTTTTTGTTGTTTTTTGTTGCTTTTTGGTCACTTTTTTGTTGCGTATCCGTCGCTGTTCTGCTCGGTTCAGGTGGGGGTTAAGGGGTTAAAATCTTGGGACTTCACAAAACAACATAACTTTATAACTATTTAACTATATAACTATATAACTATATATATATATAACTATATATAACTATATATAACTATATATATATATATATATATATATATATATATATATATATATATATATATATATATATATATATATATATAACTATATATATATATATATATATATCACCCCCAAACTGGAGGAGTGGCTCCAGCAGATCCCAGGAAATACATCAGACATCTCGGTCCAGAAAAGTGCAGTTCTAGGAACAGCAAAGATACTGCGCAGAACCCTCAAGCTCCCAGGCCTCTGGTAGAGGACCCGAGCAGGAGGAAAAAGAGACCGCCCGCGGAGGGTGAGGAAGAGTTTTTATATATATATATATATATTAGAGGTGGGCATAGATTAATTTTTTTAATCTAGATTAATCTAGATTAATTCTGAAATTAATCTAGATTAATCTAGATTAAAATGTTGCTTGAATTCTGCCGAAACCATTCAGAATATGTGTGCTGCCCAAAAAATGACTAAAAGTAAGTCTTTGAGAACGAGTTTCTCAAGTCAGGTGGTGCGTTAGACCAGGACTTTTATCGATACTCCTTATTGATCAGGGACTTTAATGGTGCTCTTATCGGTGCTTTAAAAGAAAAAAGAAAAACGTTAGAGGCTACTGTATATAGGCAATGTAGCCTAGGCCAATATTTTTTATTAAACTTTTTTATTACACATTTACTCTGCATTTGGTCCTAATGTATTCCCAATTTGTGCAAACATTTAATATATGGGAGGTAAAATACAAGTATAGACCAAAATGTAAAGTTCAATATTTTTGAAAATAATCTAGTAAGTAAAGGATTAAGTGTCATACATGTTTGTTAATCAGGCTGTTGGTTAGATTTGGCTGGAGCTATTGGGAAAATAATGACCTGGAGCCACTTTCAGCTTGTGTCCAGTGGGTCAACACCGGCCGCACTGACACGTGTGCACGTTCACGCCACTGTGTGCGTCGTTTGCGGGAAAAATAGACTCGAATCGGGTATTTCTGACAGTGCGCGGCTCTGTTCAGTATGAAGGCGTTACGTTTCGCTTTTTACAGCGGGTCAGCGGCAGCAGCTCGGGGGGGTGTAGCAGCGTGTCGTTCTCGTGCACACCTGTCTCACCGCGCGCACGGCTGCAGAAGGAGACGCGGAGCGGGGCAGGTCCGACACCGCGCTCTCGTGCGGGGCTTTTAGTGCTTATTTTATTATTTTTACCACGGGTGATGCGACCCCGTTAGCCCGACTGTTCTCACAGAAACAGTAAATAAACTCACTGTGGATCAGACGTAGAACCTGCTGCTCTTCGCCTCTTTACCCGATTCTCACTCGTCTGGTCATAGCGTCCATTTGGCAAAACTTAATCCATAACAAAAGTAGCTACAGCATCCGCGTGGCAGTTGTTTTGGTTTCAGACGAATCACGTAACAGCGAGGCTGCGTGTGAGATGCATTCATGGACCGTAAGAAGTGCGGGAAACGCGATTTTTTCACAAATGCGCGGAAAAAACGGACAAACACTTTGCTTGCGCCAGAGGCCTCAGGCCGGAATACTTTAAGCCCTGAATAAAATATCACGATGAAAGTCATCATAGCAGAGTATAGACCCAGCTCCCAACCCAGCTTTGAGAATAGATTAACGGCGATATTTTTTTTATCGCGCGATAAGAGTCTCGCGTTAACGCAGCACGTTAATGCCGTTAACGGCCCACCACTAATATATATATATATATATATATATATATATATATATGCCTATAGGTAATTGTCTACATCAGTAAATAAATGTATTTTGCTAAAGTTTCTAATTCATAACTCTTGGGCTGAATCTACATTAGGATTGTAAACGTCGGTTGATGTATTTTATTTTCATTCTTCCACGTGCTGCTGTGACGTCGCCGCGGCGCTGGATGTGGTGGATTGTGATTGGCTCTGAACCCGGAAGTGTGTCGGCGGCGCTGAGATGGAAGTCCGATGACGAGCCGCGGCTTTTCTGCTGAAATAAAATCAAATTAAGCGCTTTTTCTTCCGGATCCTGGCGGGAAGTGAAGCTGTTTCCGCGGGTTTCTGATGGAGCCTCGTAAAGCGCGGTTTGTCACGTGTTTGCAGCTCGTGTTGGTGCTGGTTTCACGGAGCGAGGATCAGGATGGAGGCTGGTGAGTCCCAACACTCAACTAAAACTACAGCTAAACTATTATTAGGAATATTCATGATTATTGTTCATCTTTAGACCAGTGGAAAATTATACAACAAACTTACAACGATGAAAACGAGGCTTGGTTTGCGTTGTTTTGAGATAAAGATGTTTGAAACACATGAGACCCAGTAAATAGTCAGGTCTTCAGCGCCATCCAGAGGAAAGTGACGGAACTTTCTCAGGGGAAAACATAACTAATTGGTATTTTTCTAGTTGCATTAACCTCTTAACCTCTTACCACCCGCCAAAACCGAATGCATTCTCTCCTCTTTGGTATTTTTCTAGTTGCATTAACCTCTTAACCTCTTACCACCCGCCAAAACCGAATGCATTCTCTCCTCTTTGCCATTGTCGTCACTTTTTATTTCCCTTATGTGTTTTGTCACTTTAATATGGCATTTTTGTTACTTTTTTGATGCATTTTCGTCACTTTTTTGCTGGATTTTTGTCTTTTTTTTGCTGGATTTTTGTCACTTTTTTGCTGGATTTTTGTCTTTTTTTTGCTGGATTTTTGTCTTTTTTTGCTGGATTTTCGTCACTTTTTTGCTTTATTTTTGTCACTTTTTTGCTGGATTTTTGTCACTTTTTGCTAGATTTTTGTCACTTTTTGCCTGGATTTTTGTCTTCTTTTTGCTTGACTTTTGCCTTTTTTTTGCTGGATTTTTATCATTTTTTTGCTGGATTTTTGTCACTTTTTTGCTGGATTTTTGTCACTTTTTTGCTGGATTTTTGTCACTTTTTTGCTGGATTTTTGTCACTTTTTTGCTTTATTTTTGTCACTTTTTACCTGGATTTTTGTCACTTTTTTGCTGGATTTTTGTCACTTTTTTGCTGGATTTTTGTCACTTTTTTGCTGGATTTTTGTCACTTTTTTGCTGGATTTTTGTCACTTTTTTGCTGGATTTTTGTCACTTTTTGCCTGGATTTTTGTCACTTTTTTGCTGGATTTTTGTCACTTTTTTGCTGGATTTTTGTCTTTTTTTGCTGGATTTTTGTCTTTTTTTTGCTGGATTTTTGTCTTTTTTTTGCTGGATTTTTGTCACTTTTTTGCTGGATTTTTGCCTTTTTTTTGCTGGATTTTTGTCACTTTTTTACTGAATTTTTGTCAATTTACATCCTCATTTTCTTCTCGTTTTTTGTCGCTCTTTTGAAGAAGCTTTTAGATTTGGAGAATTTGAAAACATGTGCAGGTGGGAGTTAAGATGTTAACTTCCCGAGCACATTTTCTCCAGTTTGACTTTACCTAAATCTAAAAGCTTCTTGAAAAAAACAAAAAAGCGTAAAAAAATAATAGAGCAGAAAATCTTTATTCTGCTACTTCTTATATATTCTTACAGCCAGACCTTAGTGTTGGTTTGGTACCTGATGGTTTCTTTTTTTTTAGCTATTTATTTTCATTTTTTCTTCTTCTTAACAATAAACAGAAAAACCGAGAAGGAGAAAACAACGGCAAAATAAATAAACCGTAGTTATTATTGGATTGGATTAGTGGTTTATTTTTAATCCGTGTACCTTTCGATCATTAGTTATTCCGTTTCAAAATAAAATCAGAAAAACAACATTTCCATTAGTTTTTTGTTTTTTTCCCTTTCTAAACTTGAATTAGAAAAAGAAATCTTGTATACGTCAATGTCAATGAGTTTGTTTTGGCTCTAGTTGTTTTAAATTCCCCCCAAAATTATGACGTTACTATTATTTCGTTTTATTATTGTTTGCGACACCGGAAGTGAGGAGAGACCTCAGCTCAGAGCCGCTCCTACACTTGTTTGGAAAGTTTTATGCAGATACTTTTTAAAAATTGGGCAACACATGCAGAGATCAGAGATGCTTTATATTACCACGGAGGGAATGGTTGCTCAGAAATATCCGTGAGGAGATTCTGCTTGGAAAACAACCTTAAAAAGCTGGGCAGACACTGTGCGTCTCCATACCCGTCGCTATGGGCGGGCCATATGGGGCCGTGCCCGTCCCCAAAGATGCTTGTGCCCCCCAGACACAGATGTGGTGTCGTCTACCTGATACGCAGGTATACGCCGTATAACCACGAGAAGCCGCTACAAATTGGGCAAAGATAGGCTACGTATCACTCATTTGCGCAGTGTTACTTTTGCGCTTTCTGCCAGATTAGAGACCAGCCCAAACTCCACAACAGTAACTATTTCCTCTCCTGACACCGAGAGAGGGCAGTTCATCCCTCTCTCTCTTTCTCTGGCACGGTTCCCTCCAAGCTGCGCTCAATTGCGCACGGCTCCCGTATTGTCTGGTCACAAAATAAAATATAGCTGATATGATAGAGGAGCATTAACGATCATCCTCCGCTCTGAGAGTTCACGATGTCGCCTCTTTATGCTCATTTCCCGTCCCGGCTCGTGAGAGGCAAAGGCAGTGACAGGTGCTCGTGTGTGTTTTACTACAACGCGCTGAAGTCGAAAAGAGCCCGCGTTCCAAGTGTGCGTTTTACACTCAGACACTGGAGCTTTCGTGAAGGCTGAGAGAGACTGAAAAGTGGACGCGGCCACAGCACTGACCGAGCCATATTCATGGTCCAAAAACGGTGGCACGAGTGTGTGTGTGAAGTTTGTTTGAAGTTTGCTGAAGTTTGTTTTTGTTTCCCTCTTGCGCGAGGGAGAGAGAGACAGAGGAAAAGTTACTCATCATTTCCAGTAGCAAATCAAACCGAAGCAGAAGTGAACAAAATAACGGAAGTTGTTTTAGCAGTGTTTGTTTCCACTGCATTGCAAAGAAATGGGTCAATATTTTATTTAGAATTTTTTGCCTTTTCAATTTAATTTAGAAAATGGAAATACAATAAAACAACCACATAATTAGTTTTTCTGATTTTATTTTGAAACGGAATAACTAATGATCGAAAGGTACACGGATTATTTTTAATATATATTATTTGTTTTTGTGATTTGCAGGCGGTCGAGTGCAGATCCCAGTCTGGACGACGGGGGGCGCTGTAACATCGAGGTGTTGGACAGCGACGAGGTTTCCTACAGTGACTTCATGAACAGGTCCAAGAAACAGATAAACACATCATAGATTAGGAAATGATCAGCTGTTATAAGATATTTTAAATGTGCCAAAATCAAGCCTTAAATGTAAATAAAAAGCATTAGTTTGGATTCAGACTGGCATTAAAGCTAAACTTCTTGGAAAACAACGACATTTCTCGACTGTTGCATAAGTTCATTAATATTCTGGTCCCCAAACTCACAGCTGCAGGGGCTGAAAGTGTATCAAACAAAACAGAACTCAATCATAATATATATATTTCTTTTCATACGCTCCATCTGCAGATTATGAAGTTTAGTCTCTAAAAACCTCCCATATAATTTAACCTCTTACCACCCGCCCAACCTCTTTGGCTGTTATATAGGCCTGTGTAACACCTCATTTGAAAGCTAAGACCCACAAAACGGATCTTTTTTCTCGCGTTGTTGCTGTGTTGTGTCACCTTTTGTATGTTTTTTTTTTCTTTTTTGTTACATTTTTGTTGAATTTTCGTCATTATTTTGTTGAATTTTTGTCATTTTTTTGTTGAATTTTTGTCATTTTTTTGTTGAATTTTTGTCACTTTTTTGTTGAATTTTTGTCACTTTTTTGTTGAATTTTCGTCACTTTTGTTGAATTTTTGTCACTTTTTTTTTTAATTTTTGTCACTTTTTGTTGATTTTTTGTCATTTTTTTGTTGAATTTTTGTCACTTTTTTGTTGAATTTTCGTCACTTTTTGTTGAATTTTTGTCATTTTTTTGTTGAATTTTTGTCATTTTTTTGTTGAATTTTTGTCACTTTTTTGTTGAATTTTCGTCACTTTTGTTGAATTTTTGTCACTTTTTTTTTTAATTTTTGTCACTTTTTGTTGAATTTTTGTCATTTTTTTGTTGAATTTTTGTCATTTTTTTGTTGAATTTTTGTCACTTTTTGTTGATTTTTTGTTGAATTTTTGTTGAATTTTTGTTGAATTTTTGTCATTTTTTTGTCACATTTTTGTCATTTTTTGTTGAGTTTTTGTCACATTTTTGTCGCGTTTACATCCGTGTTTTCTTCTCATTTTTTGTGGCTGTTTTGGTGCTTTTTTTCCCAAGAAGCTTTTTGATTAGGGTAAAGCCAAACTGGAGAAAATGGGGTCCGTTCAGGTGGGAGTTAAGGGGTTAATGTAATATTTAAACACCAAAAAAACAAAAACTATAGAGCTGTAAATTTAAATGTTCTGTAGCTTATTCTTTGTTTCTATCACCTTCATAGTGAAATCTGCCTTTTTATCGGCAAATATCACTGAGAGTTTTCCCTGTGATTGTGATGAACTGAACGTTTCCTGGTGTTTCTGGTGTTGACAGGTTTGCCTACAGTCGCCCTGTGATCCTCCGAGGCCTCACCGACAACACGGTACCTTTACTTTATACACAACATGTTTGTAACACGTTTACTCAGCAGAAAAGGTCGAGGAGTTCTAGAAGGACTTCAGTCTCATTTTCTCCAGTTCAGCTTTACCCAAATCTAAAAGTGTGACGCCTCGAGAGCTCAGACCTGCAAAACTGATTGAATATTTTTGTTACGTGTTCATTCAGTGCATTTTTGTCACATTTTTGTAGAATTTTTGTCACTTTTTTGTTGATTTTTTGTCATTTTTTGGTTGAATTTTTGTCACATTTTTGTTGAATTTTTGTCATTTTTTGGATTAATTTTTGTCACATTTTTGTTGAATTTTTGTCACTTTTTTGTTGAATTTGTGTCATTTTTTGATGAATTTTTGTCACATTTTTGTTGAATTTTTGTCACATTTTTGTTGAATTTTTGTCACTTTTTTGTTGAATTTTTGTCACTTTTTTGTTGAATTTTTGTCATTTTTTTGATGAATTTTTGTCACATTTTTGTGTTTAATTTTTGTCACATTTTTGTTGAATTTTTGTCACATTTTTGTTGAATTTTTGTCATTTTTTTTCTTGAATTTGTCACATTTTTGTTGAATTTTTGTCACTTTTTTGTTGAATTTTTGTTGAATTTTTGTCACTTTTTTGTTGAATTTTTGTCACATTTTTGTTGATTTTTTGTCTTTTTTTGATGAATTTTTGTCACATTTTTGTTTAATTTTTGTCTAATTTTTGTCACATTTTTGTTGAATTTTTGTCACTTTTTTGTTGAATTTTTGTCATTTTTTTTGATGAATTTTTGTCACATTTTTGTTGAATTTTTGTCATATTTTTGTTGAAGTTTGGTCATTTTTGTGTTGAATTTTTGTCACTTTTTTGTTGAATTTTTGTCACTTTTTTGTTGAATTTTTGTCACATTTTTGTTGAATTTTTGTTGAATTTTTGTCACTTTTTTGTTGAATTTTTGTCACATTTTTGTCACATTTTTGTTGAATTTTTGTCACTTTTTTTGTTGAATTTTTGTCACATTTTTGTCACATTTTTGTTGAATTTTTGTCATTTTTTAGTTGAATTTTTGTCACATTTTTGTTGAATTTTTGTCACATTTTTGTTGAATTTTTGTCACATTTTTGAAGCCTTTTGTCTATTTTTGTTGTTTTTTCAAGAAGCGTTTACATTTGGGTAAAGCCGAACTGGAGAAAACATGCCCGGTCCAGGTGAGGTTCCAGAGCTTCAGGAAAGTCCTCTCAGGTTTCTTTGTTCTTGGTGTTTTTTGCAGAAGTTTCGTCAGCTCTGCACGAAGCAGAACCTCCTGCAGGAATATGGAGACCTGACAGTGAGGCTGAGCACGGCCAACACCTACTCCTACAAGAAAGGTACTACAATACTACAATACTGCAATACTGCAATACTACAATACTACAATGTATGTATGTAACCTCCGTGTTCTCCTGTAACCTCCGTGTTCTCCTGTAACCTCCGTGTTCTCCGGTGCTTCCAGTGGACGTGTCCTTCAGAGAGTACGTGGAGCAGCTCCTGAAGCCTCAGACTGTGGACGCTCTGGGAAACGGTGAGACAGATGTTTCTCCTCTTTGAAACATCTGGGCGTCTCTGCTCCTCTGCTCATTCCCACGTTTGATGGAAATAATAATAAATATGTTTGATGTTTGGAAGAACTGATCTCTGGATGGGCAAATTTTCAATATCAAGTTTATTTCCAGTCTCATGTGGGGGAAAGACAATTTTCACAAACTGCAGCTCCAGCCATTTTTTTCATCAGGAGCTCCATCAGAGCAGGGATAAAGCCACACTGCGGATCATTAGGGTTAAAGAGGGGGTGTTCTGCTTTTTTCAGTCCCATAGCACCGTCTATATCACACTACAATGATGACAAACCTTCTGTTGGTCTGTAAATTAGAATAACTGCCTTGTATAAAATGTCTCTCTCAAAATGGCTGTAGTGAATGTCTTGAAATAGGGCTCTGTCTCTTTAAGAACCTCTGAGCCTTTAGACACGCCCCCTCCACACGCTGTCTGTGGCATCAGTGGGGAGGGGGTTCTGCTGAGGAGCAGTGGTTGGTTACTCGGCTGGTGACG
Organism: Gobius niger; assembly: GCF_951799975.1. Classification (NCBI taxonomy): domain Eukaryota; kingdom Metazoa; phylum Chordata; class Actinopteri; order Gobiiformes; family Gobiidae; genus Gobius; species Gobius niger. The sequence goes on from NC_136861.1 coordinate 3,352,731, forward strand.
AAAGCTCGGAGGCGTCTCCAGGAGGTGGGGGCGTTCCTAGGAGGACTCAGGCAAACCTATCCCTAAAATGGCCGCCATCAGAGTTTTTACAGATTACTCAAAAATACGTGAATGTGCCAAGGCAACACTTCAGGCATGTTTTCAATGAGGGAGTGACAGAATAACATGATGGAAAGCTTGAGTCCATTTTGCATAATACCCCCCCTTTAAATACGGATCAGCAAACGTCCCCCTGACTCAGCACTTCCTGTTTCAGACACGCTGTATTTCTTTGGAGACAATAACTTCATGGAGTGGAACGATTTGTTCTCACAGTATCATCCTCCACCGTTTACTCTGCCGCAAACCACAGGAGCCTACAGCTTCGGGATCGCAGGTACTACTACTACTACTACTGCTACTACTACAACTACTACTACAAACCATCATATATATATATTTTGTGTGTGCGTTTTTGGCATTAAAAAACACTTTACATCAGACTTGCCGCTGCCTGGATAAACCCTGTGGCAGCTTTAGGAATAACGTTCAGTTTTGATCTACACGTTGGTTTACAGGCCTGGACAACTCACTCTGAGCTGATATAAGGGCGGATTATGGGCTTTAAAACAGTGACACAGTAGAAACAAACATGCACAATAGATGAATCCTCTACATATAAAGTATAACTTAACTCGTCTCTCGCTCGTGTTTAACCGAAGTGTTTCCTCCAGGAGCAGGAACCGGAGTCCCCTTCCACTGGCACGGCCCCGGCTACTCCGAGGTCATCTACGGACGCAAGGTGAATACCGTAAATTCTCTAACACTGGCCTGTATTCCATTAGCGGCCTGGTCTCCGACAGGGGCCGGGTCTCTGACAGGGGCCGGGTCTCTGACAGGGGCCGGGTCTCTAAGCTGTAGAAATATTCCCCATGTTAGGAATTTGTCTCATACTGGTGTAAATGAAAACTCACGTGCAGGAAGTAACAAACTGAACCCGGGCCGAGGGGGACGCTGCGGAGGAGCTGATCCGAGCGTAACTTTGACACAGATTTAGCCACTTTTCAAACCTCCTGTGACCATATTTGGAAACAGGGCAAATGTTGTGTGACCCTCCAGGGTTTTAATAAAGTCTCCATCGCGTCTTCAAAGCACGTCCAGCTGCTCCGTGTGCAGGTCAGTCCCACGCCTCAAAATAACTCCTCCCATCAGCGCGAGCGTCTCGTCTTCTCTCGGGTCAGTCTCATGATCGATCACAAACACAAACGCTCCGTCTAAACTCGCCTTTTACACAAGATAACAACAAATTATCCGGTCCGGTAAAAACAAAACAGAAACCTGCAGTGACACTGATGTCAAAGCTCCGCTAACAGCAACGAAACACTTCCTGTTGCCCCGACAAAATAAAAGGCGTCAATGTTCCAGCCGCTGGGAGAGGGTTTGAAATGTTCATTAATAAATGAACCTAATATTTCAGGTGCAAATGGACACAAATCTCGTTTTTCTTCGTTTTCCTGGTCGTCTGTTTTGCTCAAATAGAAATAAAGGCCTGTCTCGAATTGTGGCCTGGTTCCAATAAAGGCCTGGTCCCAGATGCCCTTGAGTAAATAAAGGCCCCGGCCGATATTACAGCATAAAGCTTTAGTGTGTGTGTTTAAAAAGCCGTGGCACTAAAACTTGCTAAAAAAGTCTGCTACAAAAAGTGTTGTTCCAGTGAAACATATTTATAGGACCTGGTGAGTGTGTTTACATGCACTAGAGTTCACCGGTTATTGCCATATCCTGCTCACGACAGTGTTCTGGGAGGGATGTTTACTCATTTCCCCGTTCACAGGAGCAGCTGCGTCTCCTGGACATTTATGCTCCAGAGTGAGGAAGGGCCGAGGCTGCGCGATGTGACTAAAATGAATATATGTTGGGATGTGGGGCCAAACATTTTTAAAAATGGAATAAAAATATGGGCATTGGCCTTAAAAACCCATATTGGTCGAGCTGGAGTTTAGCCTTTGAGCCGCGCTCACAGACACTGGAGCCAAAATGGAGCAAATATATCGCTTTGACTGAAATGATGATGAAATACTCTAATATGTGAAGTATTTAGTAGCTTTGTGTCAGTTCAGACGATTCTTTCAGGCTCCGGTTTGTTTTCGTGGTGTTTGTTTCCAGCGCTGGTTCCTGTATCCTCCAGAGCAAGAGCCGCACTTTCACCCCAACGTCAGCACTCTGTCCTGGGTCACTCACACCTACCCCTCCCTGCCCCTGGAGGAGGCGCCGCTGGAGTGCACCATCCGGCCCGGAGAGGTAACACCGGGACTGGACCAAGACTGGATAAACCACCGCGAAAGCAGGGACTATAGGAGGGATAGTAAAAACCATATCTAAGGTTCACAGACGGCGCTGTGGCTCTTTTGCTGCATTTTCACCCTGATTTACGTCTCACTTTTGACGCTATTTTGAGGCTTTTTTGAAGAATCTCTTAGATTTGGGTAAAATAAAGAAGAACATGTGCTCAGGTTAAAGGGGCTGGATGCAAGTTGGCCATTTTATACTCACTACTGCCACCTCAGGCCATATGTGTAACTGCACCTTCTATATAAAGCTCGTGCATGACGGCAATTCAGACCCGAAGTAACAGCTTTCTGAGTGACAGTGCGGGATTTTAGAGGCAGTTGTGGTGAATCTGAGCTCATTCTACACACGAGGACATGGAGGAACATGTAGGGGGAGGAAAATACTTAGTTTTAACATTTTTAAATGTATAGTCTCTTTAACCCTTTAACTCCCACCTGAACCGAGCACATTTTCTCCAGTTTGGCTTTACCCCAATCCAAAAGCTTCTGGAAAAAAGGTGAGAAAATAGCAACAAAACTGAGACGAAAATAAGGATGGAAATGTGACAAAAAAGTGACGAAAAATTGATGAAAAAATGACAAAAATGTGATAAAAATTTGACAAAAAATGACCAAAATGTGACAAAAAAAAGACAAAAATGTGACAAAAAATGACAAAAATGTGACAAAAAATGACAAAAATGTGACAAAAATGTTACAAAAATGTTACAAAAATGTAACAAAAATGTGACAAAAATGTGACAAAAAATGACAAAAATGTGGCAAAAAAAAAGACAAAAATGTGACAAAAATGTGACAAAAAAAAGACAAAAAAAAGACAAAAATGTGACAAAAAATGACAAAAATGTGGCAAAAATGTGACAAAAAAAAGACAAAAATGTGACAAAAAATGACACAAATGTGACAAAAAAATGACAAAAATGTGACAAAAAATGACAAAAATGTGACAAAAAAATTACAAAAATTTGACAAAAATGTGAAAAAAAAAAGACAAAAAAAAGACAAAAAAAAGACAAAAAAAAGACAAAAAATGACAAAAAAAACAAACAAAAAAAAGTTACAAAAATGAGTTGAAAACCCAACAAAAAAATGATGGAAAAAAATCTGACGTGAGGAAAAAGATCCTCTCGGTTCAGGCGGGAGTTAAGAGGTTAAGGCAAGCACATTTTTTGCATTAAAGATGTTCTCAAAGACGAAGTAGAACTAGAGTACTGCATTTCAACATACGTGTTCACCTCTTCCTTCTCTTAGCTCGTGGAAATGCACGGATAAATAACACTGTCCTATTTCACCATAGGAGTCAAATAGGTCTGAAACACTAAGAGACATGTAGACCCGTCTCGTTAATTACATCCACTTCATATTTTCAAGCTCAATAATTCTCGTTCGTTCTTGTTCACCGAGATATTTTCCCGCCTCAATATATCGAACTTCAAATGTTGTTCTGGTTTTGAGTGGTCAAAGCAGCTCAATAATAGTAATCATACAGAAATGATGAAAGCAATACCACAAATGGATCTTTAGGAGCAGAGAACAAAGTTTCTGGATTAAGGGGTCAGTAAAACCGGGATGAACTCCCGACGCCTAAACCAGGACTTGATGGACTCATATTAACTCAGGACTAACCTTGGCTCCTGTGCAGGTGCTGTTCTTCCCAGACCGATGGTGGCACGCCACGCTCAACCTGGACACCAGCGTCTTCATCTCCACGTTCCTGGGCTGAGCTCGGACCCGCTGGGACCCCCTCGGACCCCCTCGGACCCGCTGGGACCCGCTCGGACCCGCTGGGACCCGCCGGGACCCGCTCGGACCCGCGCGGACCCGCTGGGACCCGCTGGGACCCCCTCGGACCCGCTGGGACCCCCTCGGACCCGCTGGGACCCCCTCGGACCCGCTGGGACCCGCTGGGACCCGCTGGGACCCCCTCGGACCCGCTGGGACCCGCTGGGACCCCCTCGGACCCGCTGGGACCCGCCGGGACCCGCTGGGACCCCCTCGGACCCGCTGGGACCCGCTGGGACCCCCTCGGACCCGCTGGGACCCCCTCGGACCCGCTGGGACCCGCTGGGACCCGCTGGGACCCCCTCGGACCCGCTGGGACCCGCTGGGACCCCCTCGGACCCGCTGGGACCCGCTGGGACCCGCCGGGACCCGCTCGGACCCGCGCGGACCCGCTGGGACCCCCTCGGACCCGCTGGGACCCGCTGGGACCCCCTCGGACCCGCTGGGACCCCCTCGGACCCGCTGGGACCCCCTCGGACCCGCTCGGACCCGCCGGGACCCGCTCGGACCCGCGCGGACCCGCTGGGACCCGCTGGGACCCCCTCGGACCCGCTGGGACCCCCTCGGACCCGCTGGGACCCCCTCGGACCCGCTGGGACCCGCTGGGACCCCCTCGGACCCGCTGGGACCCGCTGGGACCCGCTGGGACCCGCTGGGACCCGCCGGGACCCGCTCGGACCCGCGCGGACCCGCTGGGACCCCCTCGGACCCGCTGGGACCCGCTGGGACCCCCTCGGACCCGCTGGGACCCCCTCGGACCCGCTCGGACCCGCTGGGACCCGCTGGGACCCCCTCGGACCCGCTGGGACCCCCTCGGACCCGCTGGGACCCGCTGGGACCCGCTGGGACCCCCTCGGACCCGCTGGGACCCGCTGGGACCCCCTCGGACCCGCTCGGACCCGCTGGGACCCGCTGGGACCCCCTCGGACCCCCCGGACCCCCTCGGACCCGCTGGGACCCCCTCGGACCCGCTCGGACCCGCTCGGACCCCCTCGGACCCGCTCGGACCCGCTCGGAGTCACCTGACCAAACCATTAACACTCCGCTGTTCCATTCCAGGCCGTGACAGTGGGACTCACATATAATGTTCCTTTTTCAGTTTTCATTCATAACCTCTGAGGTCAGTGCTTAAGACAAAACATCTGGAAAGAGTTTCAGAGTCTATCACCAAGAGGGTAACACGTGGATCGTCACTAGGGGGCGCTAAAGGGAAGGAAAGGTTGAGGCTGACAAGAGCCGGTTAAGATCAGGATTTTCTGCTGACACACATTTTAATGATACAAACTAAACCTCTGGAAACCACTGATTCAGTCTCAAAACCAGCTGTGTTTTTGTTAAGATAAATACTGGCTTGTTTGTAATTTAGGAGAGAGCTTAAGGAAATGTCTCTTTCCACTGTATGTTCTGCAGAAAACTGCACCAGCACCGACTGTCTGCAAAGGTTAGTTACCCTGATCATTTAAAACAATGTTTAACTCCAGTCATTTTTTCTTATAGTTTTTGACAAATCAAGCTATTTTTGTGTTTCCACAAATTAAAAAGGAAATAGGAAAATGTTCATCACCTCTACCCGCTCTATAACCTCTTATCATGTGCTAAAAAATGCCCTTTTCAAACATCTTCTATTTACATTTAATTGTTTTTGACATAGATACAGACGGCATCTCGTCATAGAAGGGGGCGTGGCTTCGCTGAGGGGAAAATAGAATCTTTAGAGAAACACAATTTTTCCCTCTTTTTAGCCATTTTCTGGTGGAATATCAACCTATTCATCACATATATAAAGTCAAGTGTAAATCAGGTCCATTTGGATATTTTCTCACAACAGATTGTTCTGTAGAAGTGAAAAAACGGCAGTTGTAGCCAGCCGTTAGCATTAGCCCGATGCTAACATGTAGCATCAAGTTAGCATTCTCCGTTATTCATGTATTTATGGGATGTTGAACCACTTTGCTCCTCCCCATGTCTTTGTTTCTTTATTTAGTAGAAACTATGTTCATATTTCAGCATTTGTTACAGTAGTTTTTGAATAATTAGATAAAATATAAATTGTTTTCCCCCTTAACTGTTTTCAAAAATGACCATATATGGGCAATTCCAGAGATGCCGTCTGTATCTATTGTTTTTGTTTTTCCACTGTATTGGGAACATCTGTATGTCACTGTGTTTATTATTGATTTTAGAGAGCTGTGTGTGTGTTTAAATGGCTGCTTATGTGTGTGTGTGTGTGTGTGTGTGTGTGTGTCTGAGGTTGTGTGTGTGTGTGTGTGTGTGTGTGTGTGTGTGTCTGAGGTTGTGATCTTTCAGGGAAATACGTGAATAAAGTGTATTTTATTGTATTGTGTGCACTGGTGGTGGTTTGTTCCATTTTGCACAGTATTTTTTTTCACTTTGTGGCGGTGGCTGAGTGGTTAGTTTAGGCGTTCTCAAAGTGCCGGTGTATTTCCTCTAGTTTTTATCAGCCTAAAACATGTACAATAATTCTACTCTCTCCGAGACTCTGAAATGATTTTTTTCGGTGAGGCTGCGTGTGAGTGACACTTAGTCTATAGAGAACATTGCTATGTTTGTTTTCCGATTAAAATTAAATTGTTTTAATTCGTTTCTTAACCCCTTAACTCCCACCTGAACCCAGCACGTTTTCTCCAGTTCGGCTTTACCCAAGTCTAAAAGCTTCTTGACTGGAAAGCTTGGCCAGTCATTTGAAAGCTAAGACCTGCAAAACTGATTGTGACTTGTTTGTCCTGGTGTTGCCGCGTTTTAGTACAAATGCGTTTTTGTTGATTTTTCATCACTTATTTCATTGTGTTTTTTAGCTCTTTTTTGTTGCGTTTTCATCAATTTTGCATTGTATTTTAGTCACTTTGAAAAAAACAACAACAAAAAAACAAAACTTTTTTGGTTGCGTTTTCATCACTCCTTAGTCTCGTTTTTGCCACCTTTTCATTGTGCTATTGTTGCTTTTCCGGCACGTTTATGTTGCTCTTCTTCCACTTTTTTGTTGTATTTTCATCTTCATTTTCACTGCTGAAGCTTTTAGATTTGGGTAAAGCCAAAGTGGAGAAAATGTGCTTGGTTCAGGTGGGGGTTAAGAGTTCCCAATTCTTTGCCACTGAGCAACTTAAGTATATTTCCTGCTAAATCGTTGTTGAACAGCTGTGGCACATTCTACACTATTGTTCATTTTAAATAATTTAGTTTAATATTTTTTTGCAATATTACAAGTGTTTTTGGGAGGGTTTGAAATGATTAGGCTACCCCAGACTTCAACAGTAAAGGAAACAAAGTGAATTAGTGTCCAGAATCTGTTTTGCTTCGTAAATTTCTGAAATGTTCTTATATAGCCTATATATGTTTGTTTTGTAGGCTATCTGATGTGCCTGAAAATATAGGTTGCGAAAAAAAAAAAAGAAAAAAAAACATTAACTCTACAAGGTTGGTGGATCGTATGCCGTTCCCGCAGATTTAATGATGATTTGGGACATTTCTTTTTTTTTTTTTTGTAAAAGTAAAAAGGCTAAAAAGTTGGTTAGCTTTGTTAGCTTTAGCATTAGCATTAGCTCCGGAGTCACGTACGGGCGGAGCAGCAGCGTCAACGGCAAAGCCTCGAGGACGGAGGGAGGTAAGAGCTGCGAGCGTCGACTGTTCTGATAATAATATATACTTTTCACCGTTAAACGAAGGTCTAGGCGTTAAAGTGCGTACTTTAGGTTTGTATTATCCCAAGCTGCCTCATTTGACTGATATTTGTGCTGAGTTTTAGATTTTATGAGCAAAAGTGATTGTAGCGGCCAGCGGCCCTATACCACTGTCTGCTAGGCTGGCAAAGTAAAAGGGTATTTGGCACGCGTGAAAGAGCCCAGTACTCCTGTGTTAAGTGAAGAATCCTTTTTTATTTCCATATTTCAACAGCTTAACATCACGGTCAAAAACTGTTTGCCTTCACTCTGCAGCACTGAGGCCACTCCCTTCAGCCCTTAAATAGGCTCACCTGGACACGAACAGGAAGTGCAGTGCCACCTAGTGGCTGGTGGAACAATACATGCAAAAGGCCTCTAAAATGGCTCCTACACACCGGCCCCTTAATTGTGTAGCACGGAGTGGAACACAATTACAATTCCTTTGATTCAAGAGCCATTTTGATTTAAAGTTACATTTTAGTTAGATATTATCCATTATCACAATCATAATCCAAAGGTACAAAAACATATGCCATAAATCAGTACACATCTTTACACAAATCTAAAATTACATTTCCATCTCGTATGTTTGAACATTATCCTTGGTTTCAAACAGAACATACATGCTACTTTGTCATGAGCTTTTGCTGTCAATGCAGTGCTCTCCATTTGCAAAAAAATGGCAAAACAATTTGTCATTTTTATAACTTCATCAAAATTACCTTCAAAGCATTTTGCACTTAACTTGACGAAACCACAATGAACAGAAACAGAGATGACATTTATACTTGGTGCATCATTTTCATCAGTGTCAAAATTCACAATAACCGGCTCATTAGTTTTACTGAGGTTTAACATGCCCTCCTTGGTCTCAGTTTGGGGAAGCACGTCCTGTGGACTGTCCACCAACAGCTCTGAACTAGAGTCTGTTGGAGAGGCTTCCTCTGTCACAGTTGAAGTGATGTCTGACTCAACGTGACACATACAGGCCCCAGCATCAGTACACGGAACCGCCACTGGGACATATATCGGTGGTCCCTCCCAGTCCACTTCTTCAAACTCATCCCCGGCCCCTGTTTCATCACAGGCAACACTCAGTGGAACGAATATCTCTGGCCCTTCCCAGTCCACCTCCTCAAAGCCATCACTGGCCCCTGGGTCTTCACAGGCATCCATTACAGGGACAAAGATCGCTGCGTTCTGCCGCGCCTGTAGTGAAGATCCTGGATGAACGCGGTGCTCCCCACCGCCGCGCTGATACCACGTCCGCTCCTCGAGGTGCACAGCCCCGCCTCTGATCCTCGCGGTGCTCCTCTCCGCCTTCGCGCTGCAACTGCATCTGCTCCTCGGGCCGTACGATCCACCACCGCACGGTACCGGGTCTTCTTGCCGTGCTGCTATCGCACCTCCTCCTTGCAGTGCAGCAAATCTCCGCCGCACCATTCCGTTAACGTCTGGGCCCTGCGTCCTCGCGAATCTCCACCAGCGTCTGGCCCTCCACCATGTGCATGGAGGCCTCGCAGTCCCACGCCCTCCCCGCAGCCGCGGTCAGGCTTCCTCCTTCCTACTTCGCGGGTTACACCCCAATGGCGCACCCGGTCGAAATGCAAAATGTCCAATAATACGCAAAGCCTACTTACAGCCAGGCGTTCCAACAAGTTCCTTGAGGCGAGTTTTTGACTAAATGTAGTGGCCAGCGGCCCTATACCACTGTCTGCTAGGCTGGCAAAGTAAAAGGGTATTTGGCACGCGTGAAAGAGCCCAGTACTCATGTGTTAAGTGAAGAATCCTTTTTTATTTCCATATTTCAACAGCTTAACATCACGGTCAAAAACTGTTTGCCTTCACTCTGCAGCACTGAGGCCACTCCCTTCAGCCCTTAAATAGGCTCACCTGGACACGAACAGGAAGTGCAGTGCCACCTAGTGGCTGGTGGAACAATACATACAAAAGGCCTCTAAAATGGCTCTTACAGTGATGATTTCTGCATTACAGTTGAGCTAACGTTAGCTGTTAGCAGGGAGCCCTTCTCACGACCACCGTTTTTTTCCTCCCAAAAAAAAACTATTTCTTTTATTGTTCTTAGCCAACATGTGCTGAAAATAGTTTTAATGCTCAACAAATTGAAATCACAGAAGGGCAGCTTCCCCCTGTTGGAGAAGATGGTGCAGCCCATTTCTGTGAGACGCGGGAGTGAAGTAAACTGACATATTCGATCACTTTTAGGTCCGAACCAGCGCGACGTGACTAGATTATTAAGGGCATGGAAACGGGAAATGAAAGGGCCGTTGGGGCGAGGACGTCAGTGCTGCGCGTGTCGAGACCGTCCGGACAAAGTCAGCGGTAAGAAGTTTAGTCACTTTAGCGATTCTGTTTGTCGCACATGGTCTAAAAATGAGCTGTATTAGTCAGAGTAATGGTTGGGAGTAGACCAGAGCAGTGTGTGCTGAGCTGAGGAGACAGAAGGGTTAGGAGGAGAGGTTCCTCTGTGGGAGGAGCACAGAAACTTGAACAGCCCAGTGGATTATTAAAATCCTGCAAAATCGACTTTTTGGAGCTTTTAGTCATGTTGTTCTGCTATTCCCTTATCAAAAACACCCCCAGAGTGGTTTGTGGCTTCATTCACGCAGCTCTCAGTAATTCTCCTGAATCCTGCTCTCTGAGGCTCCGCCCTCTCCTGCTCTCTGAGGCTCCGCCCTCCTGCTCTCTGAGGCTCCGCCCTCTCCTGGTGAACGACTGACCTGTTCAGTTGTGTCGTCACAGCGGAACGGAAGTGCTCGCCGTCTGTAATGTAATGTCTTAATTCTATGCTTACGGACGGATTTTAATTTGTAAAACAGCTTTTTCATTATTTCTGTCGTAAGAGAGAAACAAAGAGAAAAAAATGAAATAAAAAAATAAATAAAAATAAATAAATATAAAGGATGTGCCCGAGGTGCTTCCAGGTCAGCTGTGGCCAAAACAAACACACCCCTGAGCGTCTGAACAGACGTCATGTTTGCGCTGCAGCTGAAGATGGAGCTCGTTTTAACTGGACACACCTGTTCTTATTCTTACCTAACGATCATGTCACGGAGAAAAAGAAGCGCGTTTGGCTACGAGGACGGGAGTTTATTCAACCTTTTTCAGGAAGAGGCCACTCTGCTGTTTTTTTCTCCGGGATTCAGCGACTTTCACCAAAATATAGTTTTTCTGTGACTGTCACTGATGGATGTTTGTGAAGCTTCACCTGAACCAAAGTGGATTAACTTTTATAACCAACGCAAGTCCCACAATGTAAACAGCGATGGACCAGAGGGTGAGTCAGTCCAAACGCGGGTTAGCTTGTGTGTTAGCATATTAGCATGTGTGTTAGCATATTAGCATGTGTGTTAGCATATTAGCTTGTGTGTTAGCCATTTATGAAGCTGTGTTGCAGATGTCAACTCCGTATAACTTGTGGTCATACCGCCTTTGCGATGCCCAATCCCGTCAGACCTTGGAAGCTAAGCAGGGAAGGGCCTGGTCGGTGCTTGGATGGGAGACCGTTTGGTAACACCAGGAAGCGAATGAAGTGAGTGAGTGAGTGGTTGGTGGTGGTCGGAGGGGCCGATGGCGCAGACTGGTTGCCTCGCTTCCGTCAGTCTACCCCAGGGCAGCTGTGGCTACAATAGTAGAGTATGGAGTGAACGAATAGTGCAATGTAAAGCGTCTTTGAGTGTCCAGAAAAGCGCTATATAAAAAACCAATGCATTATAACTGCATCGTGAAGTGACTTCACTTATTGCTGTTTATTTATATTACGGTAAAGTTGTATGTGCGGAGAGAGGGGGCGGAGTTAACTGAATCGAAGCGTTTTGTCTTCCGGGTTCGAAAAATACCTCCAGAAAACACTTATATTTATCACAAAAATGAGTGCTCCATAGTGGTAGAGGTACAATATATCATATAAATGCCTATGCTTAACTTTGGAATGGCTAAAATAGCATGATATAGATCCTTTAAAGGAATAGGCCACCGTTTTTACATCCTAAAATATGTTCTTACCTCACTTTAGTCGAGTTAATATATCCCCGTCTGGTCTTTGTCCGTGCGCTCACACATACGCAGCCTCTCCCACATGTCACATAGCTCCGAAAAAGCTCACGATAGAAGCTACCAAGCTCTTCCACGTGTTCCCTATTTAAATAAAGTTACGTGAAGTGTTTTCATGCGAAGTATATTTACACAGAAATGTAACATGTCGATTTTATAAGCAAATAAAAAGGGGGACTATATTGTGAGGCGTAATGATACGAGGAGCAAAACGTCCGCGCAGTAACTCCTAAAGGTTATTGACGGAAGTGAGCGGGGAAGTCTTTAGGAGTTACTGCGCGGACGTTTTGCTCCTCGTATCATGTGGCCTATTCCTTTAAGATATTTTAGATATGGACAAAGCAATGGCATGGACAAACCAGATGTTTTAAGGCTGTAGTACCAAATAAATGAAAATAAAAAATACAGAAAAATAAAACACTATATTTTTCATATAAAATATAGTGGGGGGGTTGCCCTATTGTCTTGATTGAGCACATGCCCCTCAAAATGTCTGTGTATGTCACTGGCTGTTAGCTTAATTTGTGCTACAAATGTGTGTCTACAATGCTGTCTGATGGTTCCTGGCTATTTTGCTGTCAAATATGTTTAATCTGGACAATATCTAACAGGTTAAAGGGATATTTCAGTATTTTTCCTATATCATTACCTCGTTATCCAGAGTGTTGCTGATTTCTGGAGATATTTTATTTGTAATTCATGGTCCTTATATTTGAAGAGTTACGTTGCACTAGACTAGTGCTAGGCTAGTGCATTTCTATGGTATCAGCTAGCTTGCATTATAAACAGTGTGACCCGCTCCACAGAGCACCTGAGGCAAATCACTTATAACACCAGACTAACCATATAAATGTCTGTGTCCAGAGAATCATTTTAACCATTTTACATTTAAAACACCTTATATTTGAGCAGCATCAGCTTCGTGGTTGTATAAGCTACGCAGTGGTGGAGTGATCTGCTTGAAAGTAGTCCCTTGAAATGCGATCATTCAAGTGATGAAAGAAAAATTTAAAAATGATTCTATCCCTGTCTCCTCCTTGGCCTAGAGGCTGTGAACTGCAGTCATGAAGCTTCAAAGATTCAGGTAAAGCCGAACTGGAGAAAATGTGCCCGGTTCAGGCAGGAGTTAAGAGGTTAATGTCTGAACTTGAATAGATTCATCTCCTCCTGTACACTTCTGGACTAAGAGTTCTGGTCGAATACACATGTTATTGCAGTAACTAGTACCTGTTGTTATTATTGAGAATGAAGAAAATAAAGCATTTTGAAATTTAACCAGAGGGATTGTATTTTCTTGAAGGCTTTGATTTGGATGTGACGCCCCAGAACTGAGACGAGAGTCACACAGATCCGAAGATACGAAGTGAAGCCGTGGAAACGAGAGGATTCTGGGAGAAGGAGGAGTAAGAACAGAGGTAAGAGTTTTCTAATAATGTATAACTCGCAGTAACTGGCAGTAACTGGCATTAACTGGCAGTAACTCACAGTAACTGGCAGTAACTGGCAGTAACTGGCAGTAACTGGCTGTAACGCTGAGTTGAAATCATCTTGAGTCTGAGCTGATAGAAAATATTAAAGCGCTTATGACTGTTTGTATGTTTTTGCCTAGTAAATGTTGATCATAGTTCTACACCAGTGATGTGGTATTTTTACGAGGAAAAGTTTGAAAAGTTATAGAGCAAGTTGTAGAAATTGGAAATACATCGATTCACTTTAGTCATGATTTGATACATTTTTCTATTTGAAGGTCACAACATTTTTGTTTGATTCAATACATTTAATGTGCTGAACAAGTACTTCAATTTTATTATTTTATATGCGCCTGAACTGAGCACATGTTCTCCAGTTTGGCTGTACCCAAATCTAAAAGCTTCTTAAGAGCGACAAAAATACTTGAACAAGCGACAAATACAAGATTAAAAAGTGATGAAAAAGCAGAAAAACTTGCCGGAAAAGCAACAATAATACAATAAAAAAGTGACGAGAACACGACAAAAAAGTGCCAAAAAGCGCGGGAAAAAAGCGTCGAAGAACAACAACAATAAACGACAAAAAAGCAACCTCGGAAAACAGGACAAAAAAAGAGACAAAAACGCTACCAAAATGTGACAAAAATGCGGCGACAACACAACAAAAAAGTTATGATCAGTTTTGTTGTTAGGCTTTCAAATGAGACATTGCTCTGGCCTGTTCTGTCAGCTCCAGTTCAGAAGCTTTTAGATTTGGGTAAAGGCAAGAGGTTAACTTTGCGAGCGCCAAATAACAGAATGACAATATCTTCGCTCCTACAGGTATTGAAAACACCATAGTGACAGTGTAAACATGGTATAATTCTGTTTTAGTCCTGGTAGTTCTCTGAGTAGGTGCTACTACTGGCCTGGATGGGTTTTTAGCTACAAATAACAAAATCCATCTGATAGAAGCTGTGTGGTTTTGCACTTTGTTAAACGCTGCATCTTTGATTCGTCTGGTGTCTCTGAGCCGACCACACAACAGACTGATAGAAGATGATCCGAGTAGTTTATTGTAACTTCGTGAAATTTCCACTTTGTTAAGAAGTGGATTTTGACCAGCAGTATTTAATAAATGTTTGAACAAAAGAAGGTAAGTACTGTCCTTTTAATTTTAATATTATATCATTGCAAAACAAGTTATTAAAACGTGTCAGTAAGGTTGATTGTAGTATACGTCTTTGAGTGATTGTAAATATTTTTTAAAAGTAACTTTGCAGCTCATGAACACAGAAACTTCAGATAGAAAGTTTACGGCCCATAAAGCCAGTTTATTAATGTTTATCTGGGTTGGGCAAAGAGAAGACGTGCAAATGTGCACACATTAAAGCGACGAGTGGTGATTCTGAAAGTTCACTGAGACTCTGATCGCACTTGGTTTTTATCTTAGCTCTGTCGTTTGCTGCCATGAGCACTTTTGTTATGACAACTCTCCTTTCGCTTTGGACTGTGATTATCTAATCGGTATAAAACGTTATAAATTTGTTTCCATATTGTTATCTCTGAAGGATGTAAGGTGAAACATGGTCACATTGATTAATGGTTATCTAATGTATATCCTTTACTGTTGAGTGTTGTATAATTCACTTTATCATTTCAATGGTAATTCACCTTTGACCTTTAATTAGATCTTTAATTAGATCTCAATACAAGTGTTTTTATCATTTTTTTTACTGTGGTTTTACTTTGTCTCATTTTGCGTCACCTTTCAATGATTCTTCACAATATATTAAGTTTAACTTAAGTTTTATCTTGATCCTGCATGTGCATAAACACAATCGTACTTGTGGTGCTGCACAATATCTTTGATACTGAGCTGTAGGGTGTTTATTACTGGGATCTACTCTCCTAAATGTAAAGTATTTACTAATGTCCTTTGCGCTTTATTCCCTGCTGTACCTGGAGAAGCCTCTGTTCTCCCCTGCATTGCTGCTGTGGCAAACAACCTTCCAAAGAGGACTTTTCCGCTTAAGGTTATAACCCTTACGGGCGAATTGTATTTTTATTTTGATCCATAAAGAATCAATTTGTTTGAATTGTTCTAAAATTACTGCCACATGACACTTTGAGGAAAAAAATAAATGCGGATGTTTTCATATTGCTTTTCTATTTTTGACTTCAGTAAGATGTACATCCTTTAAGCAAGCACTGGTTTCAGGTTTTTAGAGCTAGTTTTAGGATAAATTTTGGTTCATTTTAAGATAGATTGACTTGTTTCAGGATATTTTCCACTTTTTTTTAAGTAAGGTTAACTATAAACAAAAGTTGATATGCTCATAATACACTGCTCACAAAAACTTAGGGCACACTCAAAAAACACAATGTAAAATTAATAAATACAAATAAAATTTCTGGGATATCAGACTGTCCAGTTAGGAAGCCACGCTTATTGTGAATCAATTTCACTTGGTGTTGTGGAAATTAAACAGACACAGGTGGAAATGAGAGGCAATTAGCAAGATCTCTCCAAAAGAGGAATGGTTTTGCAGGTGGCGATCACAGACCATTTCCCTGTCTTCATCCTTTGGACCGTATTTTTGGAACACTTTTGCATTTGTCCAGTGTTCTCACCACTAGAGGCATCATGAGGAGCATCTACAGCCCACAGAAGCTGCTCAGGGAGTGATGCTCATCCAAAATGGCACGACCATTCATGCTGTGGCAAGAAGGTTTGCTGTGTCTCCCAGCGCAGTGTCCAGAGCATGGAGGAGATACCAGGAGACAGGCCAGTACACCAGGAGACCTGGGGGGGCCGACCGAGGTCAACAACCCAGCAGCAGGACCGCTATCTGCTCATTTGTGCACGGAGAAACAGGAGAAGCACTGCCCGAGCCCTACAAAATGACCTCCAGAGGGCCACAAATGTGCATGTTGGTCCCCAAACGGTCAGAAACCGACTCCATGAGGGGGGTATGGGGGGGTATGAGGGCGTTGGGCCGGTGCTTACCGCCCAACACTGTGCAGCCTGATTGGCATTTGCCCGAGAACACAGCGATTGGCAGATTGGCCAATGGTGCCCTGTGCTCTTCACGGATGAGAGCAGGTTCACCCTGAGCACATGTGACAGACGTGACAGAGTCTGGAGACGCCCTGGAGAACGTTCTGCTGCTGCAACATCATCCAGCATGACCGGTTTGGTGGTGGGTCAGTGATGGTCTGGGGAGGCATTTCATTGGAGGGCCGCACAGCCCTCCATGTGCGAGCCAGAGGTTCCCTGACTGGCATTGGGCACCGGGATGAGATCCTCAGACCTATTGTAAGACCATATGCTGGTGCTGTGGGCCCTGGGTTCCTTCTGATGCCTGATAATGCCAGGCCACATGTGGCAAGAGTGTGTCAGCAGCTCCTGCATGATGAAGGTATTGATGTTATGGACTGGCCTGCCCGTTCCCCAGACTTAAATCCAATAGAGCACATCTGGGACATCATGTCTCGGTCCATCCATCATGCCACGTGGCACCACAGACTGTCCAGGAGCTGACTGATGCTCTAATCCAGGTCTGGGAGGAGATCCCTCAGGAGGACATCCGTGGTCTCATCAGGAGCATGCCCAGGCGTTGTAGGGAGTGCATTCAGGCACGTGGAGGCCATTGGTGCTGACGTGGATGATTATTGTTGTGATTGTGGCGGGCGCTGCTTGGAGAATGTCCGGTAGTTTATTGAGTAATTTGCTGACAGTAGCTCCGGGAAGACAGTGGGTTTGGGAATTTAAAAATCTACAGTACCTTATGATGGAGTCTCCAACCAGGAGGGTAGTGGGGGAGAAAAGGGGCCGCGGAGGGCGAGGGGGAGGCACGGACGGCTGAGGTGGATGTAGCGGCGGGGCGGAGGTAGCGGCCCGTTCGGGGCTCCCGTGGCCAGTGGCTGTGGCAGCTGGGGCAGGGCAAGGCACCGGTTGAGGTTGAGCGGGTGAAGCGGCTGCGGCCGTGTTGACGCTGACAGGAGGACTCCGCGCCGGATCGGAGCGAGGAGCTCCTCCCGTAGCCAAGGCAGGGCTCTCCGTTGGTTTACAGCGGAGAAGCCCTTCCCCGGTTTGTGGCGGGAGGAGGTCGTCACTGCTGTTCGGGCAGGAACTCGCTCCCTCCGCGCGCTGTCCCGAGTTGTTTCTCTGCGCTCGGTGCCATTGCCCCGCGGAGATGGAGCGTGGGAGAGGCCCACGGGAGCCGTCGGGGAGCTAGCCGCTACAGCCTGGGGATCCGTGTCCTGACGGTCTGCCGCGATGGGACTGGCGGAGACATCTTCATTCGTGAAGGCTGCGAAGCGGTTGGAGAGGACCGGCCCTGGAGTTGCGGCTGGGGGTGTTCTTTGCTTGCCCCGGACCACGATGTCCACCCAGGAGGACTGGTTAGCAGGAGATGGGGTTGAGCAGGATGACGGGCGCGGGCAGGTAAGGGGGTCCCAGGCTAGCGTGTCCTGCAGCGAGACGCTCATTTTTGATATATGCTGTGATTGTTGGTGAGCAATGTCCATGAATCTATTGAGGAGCTTTCATTGTCTTCGAGCTGCGCTACCAGTCTCTGGTTGTGGAGTTTTAGGTCTGTGATAATTTTGACCGGGTCCTGGTCTTCTGGGGGCATGACGAGGACAGGGGCAGCTAGCTAGCTGCTGGGACCGGCCGGGTAGCGAGTTGTGCAAGTTAGTGCAGTTCAAATCGCTGATAAAATCCAATAAAAGGTCACCATAAAATGCTGGGTAAAAACAATAAAATATGAGTAAAAATAAATAAATAAGTGTGAGTAAAAGCTCAGTAAAAGCTCAGCTCGAGACAGCTACTGGCATGCGACTTCACCAGCTCGCGCATGAGTAGCACTTGCACTTGGTGGTCTACAGCAGCATCCAACCAGCACTGGTTTAACATGTGGAAGGTGCACTTGCAACCAGAGAGCCTCCACACTGTCACGCATAAGATCTTTTCTCAGTTTTACTGGTATGTGATTCAGGATGTATATGGCAACCCCACCTCCGTGCTTATGTCGATCTTATACCTATAGTTATTACCTATAGTTTCTTATGGCTTGTTTATCGACCGATTTGTGTGTGTGTTTTCATAACATAGCTAAAGAAAATTGAGTGTCTATGTTTCTTTGAAATGTCCTTCAGTTTGTGGTTTGATCTGATGTTATTGTTTGATTTGTCCATTCATTTGAGGCTCTATTTCTATTTGAATAAAATATTGAATAAAATATAATCAGCATAACCTCTATTGGATCAAATGTGAAAACATTTGGAACCTGTCTGTCAGGTGCAGACAGTTGGAAAACCAAAAGCAAAGACGAGGAAGTTCATTAAGGGGGAATTTTACAGACAGTTCCTGGGCTTTGAGCCAGAAAACAGAAGAAAAGACTAAATACTTTCACTTCTAATGGCGTTCCTTCAGGACTGCGTTGGTGGCACTAAGCCAGGCCTCGCATTCCAACAACACCAGCTTTTGATGTTCCATACTGCGTCTTTATGCTTTATTACAACTTTGAGGAAAAGTACTGCTCACCGCTTTAACCCTTGTTTTCTGTTTAAAGACACTGCACTGAGTTCCCGTTAGCAGCATTTGTGTCACTTTGAAGACTGTAAAAAATACATTTGTTAATCCACTTTAGTCCTGCACAAAACGACTGAAGTTTGAATAATAGCTCAAAATTTCTCATTTTAATAGTCAATTTTAAAAAATAACACAAAGATTACAACTTTTCCATAAGAATGAGTTTGGGCTGAAACTGATCAATTCAAAGTTCAGTAATAACTTTGAATTTTTTACTTTCTAATTTGTTTTCCTCAATGTTTAGTTAGCTGCATTTTTGCCACATGAACTTCCATTATAATCTCACTTTTTGCTCTGCGGTGGACTTTAAAATCATACATTCTTGATTATTAGTAGTGTCTTCTTCTTTTAAGGTAACATTTGTTTGATGGTTCAAACTGAAATGTGACTTTTTACAGTACAAATAGGGGATTACTGTAGTGGATGGACACATTTAAGATAAGATAAGATAAGATTTATTTATGTGCATTCATAACATTACCTGGTATTGTCGCTACAATGACGATATTTTGTTGATTTTTGATGGTAATTTGAATGAATTATTGGATTTTTACAAATAAACTCTATCAACCCTAATATTAAAACAGTACTAAGTAACTCATGCCCCTAGAGGCCATAAGCGCCACTGCAGGTGTTGTAGCAAGTTTCGGTTTTTAGCTCAGTAATTCTCAAACCTTATTAGACCTCATCTTTACTACCAAGCCAGACCGTATAACTGAAACCTACAATCTACTAATCTGATCATGTCTGATCACAACCTCACGTAAACTGTCGAAAACTAGACACAAGGACCAAAGAGGCTCAGCTCATTTAATCCCTGAGAATAATCGAGCATCATTGGAAAATGAACTAAAGAACACACAGTGGAATGACTATACTAAACTGAACCATCAAACAAATGTTACCGTAAAAGAAGAAGACACTACTAATAATCAAGAATGTATGATTTTAAAGTCCACCGCAGAGCAAAAAGTGAGATTATAATGGAAGTTCATGTGGCAAAAATGCAGCTAACTAAACATTGAGGAAAACAAATTAGAAAGTAAAAAACTCAAAGTTCTTACTGAACTTTGAATTGATCAGTTTCAGCCCAAACTCATTCTTATGGAAAAGTTGTAATCTTTGTGTTATTTTTTAAAATTGACTATTAAAATGGTTCATATTTTGAGCTTTTATTCAAACTTCAGTCGTTTTGTGCAGGACTAAAGTGGATTAACAAATGTATTTTTTACAGTCTTCAAAGTGACACAAATGCTGCTAACGGGAACTCAGTGCAGTGTCTTTAAACAGAAAACAAGGGTTAAAGCGGTGAGCAGTACTTTTCCTCAAAGTTGTAATAAAGCATAAAGACGCAGTATGGAACATCAAAAGCTGGTGTTGTTGGAATGCGAGGCCTGGCTTAGTGCCACCAACGCAGTCCTGAAGGAACGCCATTAGAAGTGAAAGTATTTAGTCTTTTCTTCTGTTTTCTGGCTCAAAGCCCAGGAACTGTCTGTAAAATTCCCCCTTAATGAACTTCCTCGTCTTTGCTTTTGGTTTTCCAACTGTCTGCACCTGACAGACAGGTTCCAAATGTTTTCACATTTGATCCAATAGAGGTTATGCTGATTATATTTGTATTCAAATAGAAATAGAGCCTCAAATGAATGGACAAATCAAACAATAACATCAGATCAAACCACAAACTGAAGGACATTTCAAAGAAACATAGACACTCAATTTTCTTTAGCTATGTTATGAAAACACACACACTGCTCTATGATAAACATTTGATTATTTTACTGATTCAATGTTTCTCCAGAGAATTAAATGTGAGTTTGTAAATGCAATGGCCAGTTTAAACCTGTTATTGAAAACAACAGTTAAACTGAAACTGTTTTTGCAGCTGATTTAAAGTTTAGGACCACATGCCTTTAAAAGGTCATTTCTGTCATGACTTTGTCCTGATGCAAAGGTTTTGACCTTGGTCCGGTTGTTGAGCTGCATAAGCAGAGCCTCTCGCAGGATCTGATTGGCTGGAGGATCCTCCATTCCTAGAGCCGACTGAGCCCAATAACCAGAGGTTCCCACAGACGAGGGCCTCAGTCTGTAACATCTGAACCACCTGAAGCTCCATTGTTCCACTGAAGGTCATTATAGCGCCCCCTCTCTGTAGTGTAGAAAACATATCAGGTGGATCAGTTACCATGGAAACAATCAGGACCGTCAAGGTCACATGTTGATCATCAGAGAATCAAACTTTCTTCACCTTCAGTGTCCCGTGTTTGGTCTGGAGAAAGTCCAAAGGGACAGTTCTGTGGCTCTTTGTTTCTGAAGCTTCAGTCGCAGATGAAAACCTCTGATGGTCATTGAGCTGCATAGGATCCTCCAGCCAATCAGCTTCATGGGTTTTTCCACTTTACTTTTTTGCCCCATAACCTCAGGATCTGACTGTGTTCTGCGTCCCGCAGAACACTTCCGCAATTTTCGCCGGATGTTTGGTCGGCAGCTGATGCATCCAGGCTTCTAACTCGGTTTTATAAAATGATAGATCTGTTACAGCGCAAGAGAAGCAATGCCCTGTTCATGGACATTGTTTTTGCTGATTATAGGATTTTAATAAAATGTTTATCAAATATGAAAATGTAAAATGCCGACCACGGCCAACGGATGTTCTCAAAGGTAAATATGGATGCAGTACACTTTTTGACAACCAGCGTCAAATTGGGGGCGCTGTTTCACTCCTTTCCCAGAAAAGGTAGAAATTCTGTCCATAAAAGTAATGAACAGAACCGGTGACAAAGGGCAGCCCTGGCGGAGACCAACACGCACCGGGAACAGGTCTGACTTACTGCCGGCAATGCGAACCAAGCTCCTGCTGCGGTCATATAGGGAACGGACAGCCCTTAGCAGAGGGCCCCGGACCCCATACTCCCGGAGCACCCCCCACAGGGCACCACGAGGGACGCGGTCAAACGCTTTCTCCAGATCCACAAAACACATGTGGACTGGTTGGGCGAACTCCCACGAACCCTCGAGCACCCGATGAAGGGTATAGAGCTGGTCCAGTGTGCCACGACCAGGACGAAAACCGCATTGTTCCTCCTGGATCCGAGGTTCAACTATCGGCCGGATCCTCCTCTCCAGCACCCTGGAGTAGACCTTACCGGGGAGGCTAAGGAGGGTGATTCCTCTGTAATTGGAACACACCCTCCGATCCCCCTTTTTAAAGAGAGGGACCACCACCCGGTCTGCCAATCCAGGGGCACTGTCCCCGACCGCCACGCGATGTTGCAGAGACGTGTCAGCCAAGACAGTCCTACAACATCCAGAGACTTAAGGTACTCAGGGCGAATCTCATCCACCCCCGGAGCCACCGAGGAGCTTTCTCACCACCTCGGTGACTTCAGCCTGGGTGATGGGCGAGCCCACCCCCGAGTCCCCAGCCTCTGCTTCCTCATTGGAAGACGTGACGACGGGATTGAGGAGGTCCTCGAAGTACTCCTTCCACCGTCCAACGACATCCCCAGTCGAGGTCAGCAGCCCCCCACCCGCACTGTAAACAGTGCTGGTGAAGCACTGCTTCCCCCTCCTGAGGCGCCGGACGGTTTGCAAGAATCTCCTCCTCCATGGCTTCTCCGAACTCCTCCCAGACCCGAGTTTTAGCCTCCGCGACCGCACGAGCTGCAGCACGCTTGGCCTGCCGGTACCTCTCAGCTGCCTCCGGAGTCCCACAAGCCAACAAGGCCAGGTAGGACTCCTTCTTCAGCTTGCCGGCATCCCTTACTTCCGGGCGCCACCACCGGGTTCGGGGATTGCCGCCGCGACAGGCACCAGAGACCTTACGGCCACAACTACGAGCAGCCGCATCGACAATGGAGGAGGAGAACCGAGTCCACTCGGACTCCATGTCCCCCAGCCTCCCCCGGAATCTGGGTGAAGCTCTTCCGGAGGTGGGAGTTGAAGACCCCACTGACAGAGGGATCCGCCAGTCGTTCCCAGCAGACCCTCACAACACGCTTGGGCCTGCCAGGTCTGACCGGCTTCCTCCCCTGCCAGCGGATCCAGCTCACCACCAGGTGGTGATCGGTTGACAGCTCCGCCCCTCTCTTCACCCGAGTGTCCGAGACACGCGGCCGGAGGTCAGACGACACAACTACAAAGTCGATCATCGACCTCCTGCCTAGGGTGTCCTGGTGCCACGTGCACTTATGGACACCCTTGTGCTCGAACATGGTGTTCGTTATGGACAAACTGCGACTAGCACAGAAGTCCAATAACAGAACACCACTCGGGTTCAGATCGGGGAGGCCGTTCTTCCCAATCACTCCCTCCCAGGTCTCACTGTCGTTGCCCACGTGGGTGTTGAAGTCCCCCAGCAGAACAATGGAGTCCCCAGTCGGAGCACTATCTAGTACCCCTCCCAGGGACTCCAAGAAGGCCGGGTACTCTGCACCGATGTTGGGCCCGTAGGCCGAGACAACGGTGAGAGACCTGTCCCCAACCCGAAGGCGTAGGGACGCGACCCTCTCGTCCACCGGGGTGAACTCCAACACGTGACGGCTGAGCTGGGGGGATATGAGCAAACCCACCCCAGCCCGCCGCCTCTCCCCGCGGGCAACTCCAGAAACATGGAGAGTCCAGCCTCTCTCCAGGAGTTGGGATCCGGAACCCAAGCTGTGCGTGGAGGTGAGCCCGACTATATCTAGTCGGTATCTCTCAACCTCCCGCACAAGCTCAGGCTCCTTCCCCCCCAGCGAGGTGACGTTCCATGTCCCGAACGCCAGAAGCTGTGCATGTGGACCAGGTCGTCGAGGCACCTGCCTCTGACTGCCACCCAGTCCTCTCCGCACCCAACCCCTACGGATCCCTCTGCGGGTGGTGGGTCCACAGGAGGGCGGGCCCACGTCGTCCCTTCGGGCTGTGCCCGGCCGGGCCCCGTGGGCAGAGACCCGGCCACCAGACGCTCGCGTTCGGGCCCCAACCCCAGGTCTGGCTCCAGGGTGGGGCCCCGGCTGCGCCATGCCGGGCGACGTCACGGTCCTTGAATGTCGTACGTCCATGAGGGTCTTCTGAACTGCTCTTCGTCTGACCCGTCACCTCGGACCTGTTTGCCATGGGAGACCCTACCAGGGGCATAAAGCCCCAGACAACAGAGCTCCTCGGATCATTCGGGCACTCAAACAACCCCACCACGTTAAGGTAGCAGGTCACGGGGTTGTCCCGTGAACTGCTACCTTAGATCCAACCATGCATAATGTGCATAATGTGAATTTTGGACATTTTTTCTCTGGTCTTGAACTTTTGATCAGGACTGTACAATTAAAGTGATATCTTTAAAGATTTTGTCTTCCTGTCCACCTGCAGCACCTCAACTCTTTGGAACTAGACATACTGTCAATATGGCAAAACTCACTCAATAATCTTAAGTCAGAAGCAGATTGTTACTAACTTAAAGTGAAAGTATTTTGCTGTACTCTGTAGGTACGTCAGTGGATGATCCGCCCCGGTTTGTCAGACACATAAAAGAGGCGGAGAGAAAGTGAGAGCAGCAGTGGCACCTGGACCAGGGGTGAGTCTCACTTACGAACCTCTTCAATCTCTGTCAATGACAATATGTACGGCAATATTCACATGGATCCAATGATTGACTGAAATGGAACTATTGAAATCATTTGCTTCTGGTTTTGGTCTGAAAGATTATGGGCCAAACTGACTTATAAATGTTTTGTTTTTGTTTCAGAATCACAGCACAAGCAGATTGGGTAAGTCTCATTTTAAATCTGTTTTGATTAAGAATTAAGGTACAATTTTAAATTGAGTTAATTATGTCGTCTGTAATTAATTCATTGCATTTAAGCATAATTCCTTTCGGGGTTGTATTTATTTTTTAGAGGTGTGTTTTCCATGTGAGGCCTGTGTGATCATTTAAACACTTCAAAGACAATCTCAGTTTTATTTATTTAGAAGAATGATCTTTTTAAATAAGTTTTTGTACCTTAAATATGTGAATAAACCAGTTTGACAGTAGAATAGTTTTTGGTTTTACGCCGCGTTCATTCCTCAGTAACGTCTGTCTGTGTCGATAAAGCAAAGTGATTCATTTCTTTTGTTTTTTCTGATTATCAGAAACACAAGTTCACATTTTGTCTTCAATGTATTGTTTCCATTATAATGCATTGGGATGGGATTGGAGGAGATTATGATCATGACTGACCAGGATCAAGGAAGCCTTTCATCAAAGCGTACACGAAAAAGGTTCAGTTGAGTCAGATAAGTTCAGGAACCAGACCCGGATTCATTCAGATGTTTGAGGTGTCACTAAAGCAAAAAATATTAACGTCAAAATCACTGATTTGTTTCTTTTTACAAAAAGCAATAGTTTTCCTAAAACTGCGTTTTCAGTGAAACTTGCCCATATTCAACTGGGGATTACGGAAGAATGAAACAAGCTAGAAACAAACTTTTTTATACTGATGAAAGTAGAAAGTCTATTCTTTCACAATGTCACATTTGACATCTTCATTGTGCACAATAAGATAAAATACGATAAGCCTTTATTGATCTCACAATGGAGAAATGTACTTGTTACATTCGGCTCTTGGAAACACTCAGGGTGTGCAAATAGGCAGGAAATGTGAAAAAGACAATTCAATTGTAAATAGTGGTATCTTGTATAAATAGTAAATAGTGGTAGCTTGCATTATTATTACTGTTATCATTTTGCTTGATTTGATTGCATCTACTCTGCTGTTTTCTGTTCTATTTTTCTTGGACATTTTTAGGACCCCCATGAAAACGAGATGATTCATCTCTTGGGGCTGATCCTCTAATAAAACGTTCATAAATATACAATGACAGCCAAGGACTTCGTGGGGACAAAAAGTGTCAACAATAAAGTCAACTGATAACAAAAAATGTTTGTCAGTATTAGCAGTGCAGGTTTACATCACAGTGAAAGTGGTTGATAAAGTGATGCAGATAAATGATGTAAATACAGGGATTATTGCATGTATTCTGCAAAGTTTATTTGTTTATTTGAGCAGTTGAAATTCTGCTCAAAAGGAGTGGGCCGAAAGCAAAAGCTTATACAAATACCCACCCCCGAAATCATTACAATGAAAATGTAAATTACAACAATAGAACAAAAGAACATATTACAAAGTACAAAGTACGAGAGCCTTGGAACACAGCATGCACACGTGCACACAACGTACCCGTTTGTGATTTAACTTTACACATTATCAATCAGACATTTAGCAACATCATACTGGGATCTGCTGGAGCCGCTCCTCCAGTTTGGGGGTCACTGCCCCGAGTGCCCCAACGACCACGGGCACCACTGATGCTTCACCCTCCAGGTTTTCTCCAGCTCTTCTCTGAGCCCCTGGTGTTTCTCTAGTTTCTCCTGTTCCTTTTTCCTGATGTTGAAGTCGTTATGTTTCCTCTGCTCTTTGTCACCACCACCATGTCCGGTTGGTTCATTACTGTCTGTCCGTCTGGATCTGGAAGTCCCACAGGATCTTGGCTCGGTCATTCTCGACCACCTTTGGAGGTGTTTCCCACTTTGACCTTGGGGTTTCCAGCCCATACTCTGCACAGATGTTCCTGTACACTATACCGGCCACTTGGTTATGGAGCTCCATGTAAGCTTTCCCTGCAGCATCTTACACCTGCAGTTATGTTCTTACACCTGCAGTTATGTTCTTACACCTGCAGTTATGTTCTTACACCTGCAGTTATGTTCTTACACCTGCAATTATGTTCTTACACCTGCAATTCTGTTCTTACACCTGCAGTTATGTTCTTACACCTGGGGTCTTGTCTGGTGTGGTAGATCTGGGCCTCTATTGCTCTGGTGCTCGAGGCTCCTGTGCAGCCATGATGAGCCTCTGTGCTGTCCTTTAGTCCGGCTCTGTCCACCCATTGGTAGGATTTCTGAATATCCGCCACTTCAGTTATGTTTGGGTGGTACCTGCCGTGTAGGGGCCACTTCAGTTATGTTTGGGTGGTACCTGCCGTGTAGGGGCCACTTCAGTTATGTTTGGGTGGTACATGCCGTGTAGGGGCTGGTCCTCCCATGACGGGACCTCCAGCACCTCATCTTCTGTTCCCCATTGTCTGAGACATTCACTGAGCACGTCATCTGTTGGAGCCTTGTCCTTGATGTACTTATGGATCTTGGATGTTTCATCCTGTGGCAGTGGGGACAGGGCGTCTCCTTGTGGCCATTGGCTCCAAGGGTGGTTTTCCACAACCTCATCGAGTTTGCAATGAAGGCTCTTAGAGTCCTGTTGATGTTGTATAGCTCCAGGCATTCAATGATCCAAGTATGTGGCATTGAGTCGTAGGCTTTCTTGTAATCAATCCAGGCAGTGCTCAGGTTAGTGTGTCGGGTTCTGCAGTCTCGAGGGACTGTTCTGTCGACCAGGAGCTGGTGTTTACACACACACATGTGTAGGCTCATTGAGAGAGGTACATGCCCCCAATCAAAAAGGTGAGTGGCACAGGAAAACCATAATTTCTTAACCCGATATGCGAAAACCCCATGACCCGCGCATTACAGATAGGCACATTTAACAATACAGTTTTTAAGGCCCTTATGAGTCTCCTTTTGAGAAAAAAGCAAATAGTATATGTCAAAGGTAAATAATCAGTTTGTTTTGTTTTTTTCCAGATTTGGACTGAATTCAACAGAAGAACCAGCCTTTGTTTGGGTTCAGCCTATTGTTGCAACTTCTATCCCACAATGTGGAGAGTTTTTCTTACCATCTTTCGTATCATTTTTTCCTTTTTCTGGGGAAACTCAGCAGCTGAAATGGATGATGTTAAACCACAAGCATCTTTATCTGAAACAAAATCAAATGAGATGGATGTGTCTGAAAGTCAGCTTGATGTGGTCGAAGACAAACGCAGCGTCACTGAATCAAGCACAGAGCCTTCTCCTATTCCTATTCCTTTGTTGGAAGAACAGATGATAAAGAAAGCAAATTCAACAGCTCAAGAGGATATTTTTGAAACACACTTTTTACCAGAGTCAGTAACAGACGAGATCCTACCAGTAGCCCCCAAACGTCTGCCTGATGAAGTCAAAGACAAAAGCAGCATCCTTGAATCCAGCACCGAGCCTCTCCCTGTTGATCAGGTTCTTCTGGAGGAAGAAAATGCAATAAACCCACATGACCAAGAAAACAATGTTGAACCACAAGCATCTTTACCAGAGTCAGTAACAGACGAGATCCCACCAGTAGCCCCCAAACGTCTGCCTGATGAAGTCAAAGAAAAAAGCACTCTCCTCAAATCCAGCACAGAGTCACCAGTTTACCAGGTTCCTCTGGAGGAAGAGCAGATTAACATCTCAGGCTGCAGACGCCATAGATTTGGAAACGATTCTCAAAAAACCAACCGCACCATAATGGTCATGGGAGCAACAGGAGCTGGGAAATCCACTCTGATCGATGGAATGATCAACTACATCTTAGGCGTCCGCTGGGAGGACGATTACCGCTTTAAATTAGTCAAAGAAGTTCAGAAGGAAACTCAAGCGGTGAGTCAGACGTCTGAGGTCACAGTTTACAAACTGAACCACCAAGATGGCTTCCAGATCGACTACTCCCTCACCATCATCGACACTCCGGGGTTTGGAGACACCAGAGGCATCAAGAGAGACATGGAGATCACAGAGCAGATCAGAAACCTCTTCACGTCTAAAACTGGGGTTTTAGAACTGGACGCAGTGTGTTTTGTAGTTCAGGCGTCTTTAGCGAGACTCACCCCCTCACAGAAATACGTGTTTGACTCAGTGCTGTCCATCTTTGGCAAAGACATAGCAGAAAACATCCGAGTCCTGGTGACGTTTGCAGATGGAAAACGACCCCCGGTTCTGGAGGCCATCACTGCATCAGGAGTCCCATGTCCTGAAGAAAAAGGAGCTCCTCTGCACTTCAAGTTCAACAACTCAGCTCTGTTTGCCTCCAACACATCATCTACCAATGAGGAAGAGGATGAAGAAGAAGGTTTTGATCAAATGTTTTGGGCCATGGGCAGCAAAAGTATGAAGAAGTTTTTTTCTGCTTTGAATCAAATACCAACTAAAAGTCTGTCACTGACCAAAGAAGTGCTGAGTGAGAGGAAACAGCTGGAGATCTTAGTGGAGAGTCTACAGAAACAGGTCAGAGTCGGTTTGTCTAAACTGGAGGAGATAAAACAGACGTCTGAAATACTCCAGACTTATCAGGCTGAGATCAGCAGGAACGAAAAGTTTGAAATAGAAGTCACCGTCCCTGAGACTCATCAGATCTTAAAGAAGGACAACACCTTCATCACCAACTGTCAGCAGTGCAGTTTCACATGTCATGAGAGCTGTATTTTTGCAGATGATAAAGATAAAATACATTGTGGTGCAATGAGAAATGGATATTGCACTGCGTGTCCAGGAAAATGCATCTGGAGTGTGCATTTCAATCAGAGATACAAATGGGAGTACAGGAAGGTGACAAAGAAACAAACAGTTAAAGATCTGAAGGCAAAATATGACATCGCCACTGGAGCTAAAAACTCGGTTGAACTAATAATGAACAAACTTGAAGACGAATATGAAGAAGTTCAAGTTGAAGTGACAGAGATGATGGATGATTCTTCTGCCAGTTTGAACCGCCTGAAGGAGATCGCCCTGAAGCCCGACCCTCTGTCCACTCCAGATTACATCGACATGCTCATCGAAGGAGAGAAGTCTGAGGCCAAACCGGGCTGGAAAACCAGGGTGGAGGCTTTGAATGGCATGAAAGAGAAAGCAGAGTACATGGCTAAAGTCGGTAAAGGGGAGATTCTTCTAGAAAGAGGCCAGAGGATAACAATCAAAAAAACAACAATTTGGCAAAGGATCAGAGCAGTGTTTCCAAATCAGTGAAGTGCATTCAGATCCTGCTGTAGCCAGTTCAAACCTTTACATCTTTAATCACTTCATCCTCTTAAGTCATAGTAAATATAAGAAATGTATAAATAAACATGTGCAACAGGGTTTAAATTGTGAGGTTTAAAATATAGTGCTGACAATCAATGCTTCATTTTAACATTAATTTCCTTCTTACATTGTGTCACATGTTTAACACTTGTTATTGTGATCGGATTAAGAGTTGTTTATTTTCTGAATGTGAAACGTTTTGTTGATAAAATAGAAAATTACGGAATGTATTTGTTTCTTCAATTACCAACAATAAAAATCATTAAATCCAAACAGTGGTGTTTTTTTCCTTTATTTGCTCAAAGCAATAATTCAAAGTAATGTTATGACCACTATAGTGATGAGCACAAGTGTTTACCCCATTTATTATCTTTCATTTGAAAAGTACAGCAGGACATTGAATATAACTTTATTTATAAGCAATAACCAATATTGTCCGCTGCAAATATCTTTATTGAAAATCCACTACAGTTTTAGGCCAGTCAATCAAATGTTATTCCTAAAGTGCATAAAAAACACTACAGTCGATCAAAGTGCTGTTCAACACTAACAAGAATAAAATAGGAACAATTACACGTTTCAGTTTTCATTAAACAAGTGCCTCCTCTCTGAAGGGTCAAAGGCAGATCTGAAGAGGTTTTAGCCCTGTAGCTTTGAACAGAGGCCGGTCTGTGATGGGGAGGGCGTTCCAGAATATTTAATAACATAAAAACACTGATGTGACCGAAAATGAATAAGATAAAATAGTGGACAAGATCATTTACTCGAGTTCAGAGTGTCAGAGATGATTTTGTTTGTAAAGCATAAACCAACCCAGTGACTACAGCGATATGACCATAAACCGGCTCTATAATAATATATGATCATTACCTCCCTCTGCCTCAAGTAGTTCAGAGGAGATCGTATCAATGAGCTGTGCTGTCAACTCATGCCCTCTAGGGAGAGACAGAGTTACTGTTTTTTTGCACTTTGGGCCTATTGAAGGTAGAAAAGCACTTTATAAGTTGAGACCATTTACAGTTTTACCATTTGAATGACCATGTTGTTTGTCTGTCTGTGTGTCATTTTATGCATGCGAAAATAAAAAAAGTAAAAATATGCACGACCATATTTTTAAGGTATTTGGAAGATTAATATTAGTCTCTTCGATGACAGCTCGTAACGCCATATTGTTTACATTAGCGCCCCCCGAAGGCGCAGTGTATTATGGTATTGTGCAAGTAGCAAATAGTGCAAGGCTGCGTCCGAAACAAGCAGATTGGTCAGAGCTCTGAGGCCAAACCGGATGTGCGTCAGCGTCCGCCATGACAAGATGCTTCCGAATTGGTCTGTCAGTTAGGAAGGAGTTAGGAAAAGGAGCCTCAATGCTAACTATCATAGCCACTTTAGCATAGTGACCTCTGGTGCTAACTATCATAGCCACTTTAGCATAGGGACCTCTGGTGCTAACTATCATAGCCACTTTAGCATAGAGACCTCTGGCGCTAACTATCTTAGCCACTTTAGCATAGAGACCTCTGGTGCTAACTATCATAGCCACTTTAGCATAGAGACCTCTGGTGCTAACTATCTTAGCCACTTTAGCATAGGGACCTCTGATGCTAACTATCATAGCCACTTTAGCATAGAGACCTCTGATGCTAACTATCATAGCCACTTTAGCATAGGGACCTCTGGTGCTAACTATCATAGCCACTTTAGCATAGAGACCTCTGATGCTAACTATCATAGCCACTTTAGCATAGAGACCTCTGGTGCTAACTATCATAGCCACTTTAGCATAGGGACCTCTGATGCTAACTATCATAGCCACTTTAGCATAGGGACCTCTGATGCTAACTATCATAGCCACTTTAGCATAGGGACCTCTGTAGCTAACTAGCATAGCCACTTTAGCATCTGTGTCCATAGAATCATGTTTGGAATATAACTGACCTGCATCACATGAATGATCGCATTTTGAGGGTCTATTTTCTAGCAGATCACTCCGCCGCTGCGTAGCTTATTCTGCGTTCCAAATTATTATGCAAATGACATTTTCTAAATTGTCAACTCAAATGAGAGTCAGCATAATGTTCAAGTCTTTAACTGGTCGAGGATCATTTAAATGTGGTTGAAAAAATCCCAGTGAAAACAGTATTTTATTTAAAAATAAATATAGTAAAAAACTCAAAATCTACTGTTCCAAATTATTATGCAACTCATCGTTTCAATACATTTTAAAACTTGTAATTAACTGAAAATGGTCATTTGTTGAATTTGCAGCATCAGGAGGTCATATTTACTGAAATCAAAAGATATTTCAATCAAAAACATCTAAACAGGTCAAGTTATATTTTACCATAGGAGCTTCTTTGAGCAGCTTCAAAATTCTTAAATCCATTAAACTTGTGAGTTTTTGGACAGTTTCTGCTTGGATTTGTTTGCAGGATGTTAGAATAACCTCCCAGAGCTGCTGTTTGGATGAAAACTGCCTCCCACCCTCATAGATGTTTTTTTTGTTGAGGCTCCAAAGGTTCTCAATAGGGCTGAGGTCAGGGGAGGAGGGGGTCCACATCATGAGTTTCTCTCCTTTTATGCCCATAGCAGCCAGTGATGCAGAGGTTTTCTTTACAGCAGGACATGGTGCGTTGTCATGTCTTCAGGGATCCTAAAGGGACTGACCAGCTCTCTCCCCATGATTCTGACTCCGCCCCCTCCTTACTGACGTCACAGCCTTGTTGGGACATGGTGGCCATTCACCAACCATCCACTACTCCATCCATCTGACCATCCAGGGTCACACGGCCTCATCAGTGAACAAGACTGTTTGAAAATGAGTCTCATGTATTTCTGAGCCACTGCAGCCGTTTCTGCTTCAGCTTCAATGAACAGTTTAGGAGAGGCCGGATAGAAGGTTTATGCACAACTGCAGCCTCTGGAGGGTCCGACACCTTCATGTTCGGGGGACTCCAGAGGCACCAGCAGCTTCAGATACCTGTCTGCTGCTTTGTAGCATCTGTTCTCTTAATCTGTCTTAATCTGTCTGGCAGAAACTGTCCTCATTGTGTCTTTATCTGCACAAACCCGAGTGTGTCTGAATCATCCACAAATCTCTTATCAGTTTGATGATTACGCTTCATCTTTCATGAAATATCAAAGGTTTTCATACCTAGACCAAGGCATTCAACTATTTTATGCTTTTCATCAGCAGAGAGATCCTTTTTCTTTCCCATATTGCTTGAAAATGATGATCTGCTGAATAAAGTGGAAAATCCTTTTTCAGTAGTTTTTCCCTTAATTGGGCTTAACCTGAAAACTGATCATCCCAGGTCTGAGATTAATGTCAGTGATTCATAGAGCCTGAGACACAAAACCATCCATGAGTTTCATTATTTTTTATTTTTTTTACCTTTTTGACACAAAAATGCAATTTGCATAATAATTTGGAACACAGTGTAAATGACAGACTCATTCCAGGCAAAGTGAGGGATGTGTCGACTTTATTTGTATCAATTTGATTATTATGGCTCAGTTTGTAAAATGGACTGTGAGCATCAACATTAGACATCCAGTATATCCCCCAACCCCCACCTACAACACCCCTACACCCGCCCCAGGCCAGTATATCCCCCAACTCCCACCTACAACACCCCTACACCCCGCCCCAGGCCAGTATATCCCCCAACCCCCACCTACAACACCCCTACACCCCGCCCCAGGCCAGTATATCCCCCAACCCCCACCTACAACACCCCTACACCCGCCCCAGGCCAGTATATCCCCCAACCCCCACCTACATCACCCCTACACCCCGCCCTAGGCCAGTATATCCCCCAACCCCCACCTACAACACCCCTACACCCCGCCCCAGGCCAGTATATCCCCCAACCCCCACCTACAACACCCCGCCCCAGGCCAGTATATCCCCCAACCCCCACCTACATCACCCCTACACCCCGCCCCAGGCCAGTATATCCCCCAACCCCCACCTACAACACCCCTACACCCGCCCCAGGCCAGTATATCCCCCAACCCCCACCTACATCACCCCTACACCCCGCCCCAGGCCAGTATATCCCCCAACCCCCACCTACAACACCCCTACACCCCGCCCCAGGCCAGTATCTCCCCCAACCCCCACCTACAACACCCCTACACCCCGCCCCAGGCCAGTATATCCCCCAACCCCCACCTACAACACCCCTACACCCCGCCCCAGGCCAGTATATCCCCCAACCCCCACCTACAACACCCCTACACCCCGCCCCAGGCCAGTATCTCCCCCAACCCTCACCTACAACACCCCTACACCCCGCCCCAGGCCAGTATATCCCCCAACCCCCACCTACAACACCCCTACACCCGTGAGGTGGTGGGCTGAGATACAGACCAATATATGTGTGTTTGTGTGTATATCTGTACATATATATATATAAATATGTACAGATATATATATGTGTGTGTATGTGTGTCTATATATGTACATATATATAAATATGTACATATATATATATATGTGTGTCTATATATGTACATATATATATAAATATGTACATATATATGTGTGTGTATATATGTACATATATATAAATATGTACAGATATATATATGTGTGTGTATGTGTGTCTATATATGTACATATATATAAATATGTACATATATATATGTGTCTATATATGTACATATATATAAATATGTACATATATATATGTGTCTATATATGTACATATATATAAATATGTACATATATATATGTGTGTGTCTATATATGCATATATATAAATATGTACATATATATATGTGTGTCTATATATGTACATATATATAAATATGTACATATATATGTGTGTGTATATATGTACATATATATAAATATGTACAGATATATATATGTGTGTGTATGTGTGTCTATATATGTACATATATATAAATATGTACATATATATATGTGTGTATATATGTACATATATATAAATATGTACATATATATAGATGTGTGTGTATGTGTGTCTATATATGTACATATATATAAATATGTACATATATGTGTGTGTGTGTATATATGTACATATATATAAATATGTACATATATATATATGTGTGTGTATATGTACATATATATAAATATGTACATATATATATGTGTGTGTATGTGTGTCTATATATGTACATATATATAAATATGTACAGATATATGTGTGTGTGTGTGTGTGTGTGTGGGGGGGTTCCTCAGCTGGTTCCTCAGCTGGTTCCTCAGCTGGTTCCTCAGCTAGTTCACTCCTCCCTGGCCTCAAACTCCTGGATTTCCTCCGTCAGCTCCTGGTTCAGTCGCTCCATCTCTTCTCTCTGAGTCTTTGCGACTCCACTTAAATCCTGATCAGCTTCTGTGCTGAGAGTTTCCACAAACAGCTCCTCCAGCTTTCTGAGCAGTTGCTGGTTCTGCTGCTGCAGGCGCTTGTTCTCCTCCTTCCTCTCCTTTGTCTCCTCGCGTAACGGCAGCTGCTCCCAGCGAACCTTTCTCAACCACGAGATCTCCTGGTTCAGGCCACACCTTCTCTGCAGCATCCACTCCCGCTCGGCTTTAAGGCTCTTCACATGGACCTGCAGCATCTTCTTGCTCGTTACTTCTTCGTTCAGGTCTTGGATTTGTTGGTGCAGGTCGCAGGTTTCCTCCCGCAGCTCGTCCAGCTCGTCTGTGAAGTTCTCGTGCTCCACCTCCACAGGTCTGAGCTTCTCCAGCTCCTCCTTCAGCTTCTCCACCTTCTTCCTGAGCTGTTTGTTCTTCTCCTTCACCTGCGGGTCTTTCTTGGCCATGTCTTTGGAGTTCTCCTGCTCTGATTTGTGGTTCCTGATCTCGGTCACCAGTTCATCCACGTCCTGCTGCAGACGGAGATTGTCGCTCCTCAGTTTGTTCATTAGCTGGATCTGCAGCTTGTACTCGAAGGCGGAGATCTTCTGCACGTCCAGCTCTTTCTCCAGCTTCTGCTTGTGTTTCAGCAGCTGCTCCTTCTCGCTCTCCATGACTCGCATCATCACCTGCGTCGCGTCGAGTTGATGCTTCCAGCTTTTCTCCTGAGCGAGTTTCCCGAGCGTTTGGGAAATCTCTCGTCGTATCGACTCGTTCTCGTCTTGAAGGCGTGGGCTCGAGGCCTGCAGCTCGAGGCAGCGCTCCTTCTCACACCTTTGTTGTTGGACTTTGGCGTCGGCGCGTTCCAGCTCGCCCTGTAGAACGCCCGTGTGGTTCTTCAGCGCTTTGATCTCCTTCTCCATGTCCTTAGCTCTTTCCAAACACGTGTCTTCAAAAGTGTCTGGCTCGAGTTTCTCGCGCAGCTGCGAGAGTTCATCCTGAACGGCTTCTTTTAACTCATGAA
Organism: Gobius niger; assembly: GCF_951799975.1. NCBI lineage: Eukaryota > Metazoa > Chordata > Actinopteri > Gobiiformes > Gobiidae > Gobius > Gobius niger. The sequence continues at coordinate 3,388,939 of NC_136861.1, forward strand.
AACGATTTCTTTTGCCTTCCAACTCCAGAAGCTGCTGTTTCAAGGAGACCTGATACTCCAGCTTGGATTTCGCTTGCTCTTTTTGCTCCTGCAGATCTTCTGTCTGCATTTTCAGTCCGGCTATCTCGATGTAAAGTTCTGAAGCGTGTTCGATACTGCACTGTGGGTCAGTGTTCCTGTTCATCTCCTCCAGTTCGTTTTGTAGCCCAATGTTTGTGTAGAAAATGCCGAGCTTCTCCGCCTCTAACTCGGCACAGTGGTCTTTCAAAGACTCTGGACTTTCTCGGCTTGATTTGGCCTGTTGGATCTCGTCTTCCAAAGAGTCTTTCTGACTTTTCAGCGCTTTGATCTCCTTCTCCATGTCCTTAGCTCTTTCCAAACACGTGTCTTCAAAAGTGTCTGGCTCGAGTTTCTCGCGCAGCTGCGTGAGTTCATTCTGAACGGCTTCTTTTTCCTCACGAACGCGATTTCTCACACCTTCCATCTCCAGAAGCTGCTGTTTCATGGAGACCTGATGTTCCAGCTTGGATTTAGCTTGTTCTTTTTGCTCCTGCAGATCTTCTGTCTGCATTTTTAGCCCGGCTATCTCGATGTGAAGTTCTGAAGCGTGTTCGACACTGCACTGTGGGTCAGTATTTCTGTTCATCTCCTCCAGTTCGCCTTGAAGTTCCTTGTTTTTGGAGATAATGACGATCTTCTCTGCCTCTAGCTGGGCGTGGCGCTGTTTCAAAGCCTCTTGACTTCCTCGGCCTGTTTTGGCGTGTTGGATCTTGTCTTTCAAACCGCCGTTCTGACTTTTTAACTTCTCGATCTCCGTTTCCAGCTCCACACATTGCTTCTCAGAGGTGCCTCGCTCTCGCTCCTCTCTCTGGCAGATTTTTGCAAACTCCTCCTTCAGAGCCTCGTTCTCCACAAGTAACTGACTCTTCTCATCTTCTAGCTCGAAGCAGCGATCTTTTGAAGACTCCTGACTTTCCTGCCTACATTTCTTACAGTCGATCTCGCTCTGCAAAGCGATTTTACGGCTTTTCAACTCCGTGATCTCCCATTCCAGCTTCGCACAAAACCTCTCCTGCTTCTCTCTCTTGTTAAGCTTGAAGAGTTCCACATCCACGGCCTTGTTCTCCTCAAGTAAGAGCTTTTGTTCCACTTCTAAAGCAGCGCGACGCTCTTTCCAGACGCCATCTTTGGGACCTTCAGATTTTTGGCTGATTTGAAGACGTTTCTTTGGCCTTGCTCCGAGTTCTCTGGTCGTTTCCCGCCCCTTTTCTTCACAGACCCTCATGAACGCGTCTCCGAGGGGCAGTTTCTGCTCAGAAACACAAACTCTTTCTGTTTCCAGAGCAGAAGGTTTGAGGGACATGTCTCCTCTCAGCAGGGTTTGGGTCACGTCCTGTCCTCGTCTGGAGGCGCTCGTCTCCATTTCCAGTCCTTCAGAACGCTCTGTGGAGCGCTCTGTGGGGAGCTCTGTGGGGCGCTCTGTGGGGAGCTCTGTGGGGAGCTCTGTGGGGAGCTCTGTGGGGCGCTCTGTGGGGAGCTCTGTGGGGAGCTCTGTGGGGAGCTCTGTGGGGAGCTCTGTGGGGAGCTCTGTGGGGCGCTCTGTGGGGCGCTCTGTGGGGCGCTCTGTGGGGCGCTCTGTGGGGAGCTCTGTGGGGAGCTCTGTGAGATGTTCTCTTTGATTCTCGGACGTCGTCTCCAGAGTTTCTCGCTCAGAGACTTGGTCCGTCTCCACAGGTTCTCGCTGAGGGACTTGGTCCGTCTCCACAGTTTGGCGCTGAGGGACTTGGTCCGTCTCCAGAGTTTCTCGCTCAGGGACTTGGTCCGTCTCCAGAGTTTGGCGCTCAGGGACTTGGTCCGTCTCCAGAGTTTCTCTCTCAGGGACTTGGTCCGTCTCCACAGTTTGGCGCTGAGGGACTTGGTCCGTCTCCAGAGTTTCTCTCTCAGGGACTTGGTCCGTCTCCACAGTTTGGCGCTCAGGGACTTGGTCCGTCTCCAGAGTTTCTCGCTCAGGGACTTGGTCCGTCTCCACAGTTTGGCGCTCAGGGACTTGGTCCGTCTCCAGAGTTTCTCTCTCAGGGACTTGGTCCGTCTCCACAGTTTGGCGCTGAGGGACTTGGTCCGTCTCCAGAGTTTCTCGCTCAGGGACTTGGTCCGTCTCCACAGTTTGGCGCTGAGGGACTTGGTCCGTCTCCAGAGTTTCTCGCTCAGGGACTTGGTCCGTCTCCACAGTTTGGCGCTGAGGGACTTGGTCCGTCTCCAGAGTTTCTCTCTCAGGGACTTGGTCCGTCGGTGCCGTCGCTCTTCGAGATCCATTTCTGGTGAATCTTCGAGGACGTGGGACAGTTTCCCGCGTGGCGCTCTCGAAGAAGGCTTTAGCTTTGGCAAACCTGGCCCTCGAGGTTTCCTCCTCCTTCAGGCCGTCTGTGTCCGACTCGCCCGACATCACGTCGGTGAATTAACCACAGATGAAGAATAAAAACACAGTAAGTCGATACAAACGCTGCAGTTGTTTTGATTAACGTTTCAGACGCTGAACTGTGGTGAAAACGTCGCGCTCTGACACACAGACAGCTCGTTCTGAGGACAAACCGCTGCTATGAAGGCTAACCATCATGCATTGCAACAGATCGACCAATCAGAGGCCAGGTGATGTCACCGTGTTCCGAGCAGCGCCGGAGCGGAATCTCCCATATATGGTCATGTTCGAAGCAGATTCTGGAACACACGACCCTGACCAGGAAGTGAATCACATTCAGACGCATCTGTGGAATCGCCCATATATGGTCACGCTTGAAAACAGTTATGGGGGAAAACAATTTGAGAAAAACAAAACTTTCTCTAATTATTCAAAAACTACTTTAACAAACACTGAATTATGAATCTAGTTTTCTTCTGAATAAAGATACAAAGACCTGGAGACGAGCAAAGTGGTTCAACAGCCCAGAAATACATAAATAACAGAGAATGCTAATGCTAACGCTAGCTAGCACTAGCTACGACTGCCGTTTTTTCGCTTCTACTGAACAATGTGCTGTGAATAAACATCCACATGGACCCGATTCAGACTTGGCTTTATTTGTATGTGATAAATGACTTTATATTTGGGCGACACAGGTTTGAAGGCCAGACGCTGCAGGTGAAAAGGGGAGTTTTCAGTCATTCTATGTTTTCATGTAAAAATACAACGTTTTTTTGCCTTTTTTCAGCGACAGAATCTAATGTGACTTTTTCAGAGGGACTTTTAGGCCTCTGGCCCCTGTAGATCCAGGCCTGTGAAGGTCTCGGGTTAATGAAGCCCCATCAGCTTCAGCTTCAGTCGGTGTAAATCAAGACACAGCCGTTTAAAGTCTCTCAGGTCGTGTTTATTCACAACAGTAAATATAACGTCACTCACCCTCAGCGACTCAAATCATTCACCTTTTACATTCAGCCTCTTTAATGTGCCGCTGATGACATATGGTTAATGTTAGTGTAACTTTAAAGTGACAGATCTGAGATTAGGATCTTACAGACCGAGTGTCTGCGATGGACTGGAGATAAACTATAATCAATATTTCTTACTTTACTTGAAATTTCAGGACAAGGGGGTGATTGACCTTTTGCAAAACCCCGCCCCAAAAAAGCCAGTGTCCAATCATACCTCATAGCAACTGTTGCTACGAGACGTTCCCCAGATCTTCTCCCTGATAAATGAGCTAAAAAAACGCTGCACGCTGACGAGAGCTGAGGTCAGACTGGTTAAACAACCTCGTAACTCCACCTGAACGGAGCCCATTTTCTCCAGTTTGGCTTTACCCAAAAAAAGAGCTTCTTGGGAAAAAAGCACCAAAACAGCCACAAAAAATGAGAAGAAAACAAGGATGTAAACGCGACAAACGTGACAAAAAATCAAAAAAAAAAATGACAAAAATTCAACAAAAAAGTGACAAAATATTCAACAAAAATGTGACAAAAAATCAACAAAAATGTGACAAAAAATTTAAAAAAAATGTGACAAAAATTTAACAAAAAAGTGACAAAAATTCAACCCTAACGCCTCATTTGAAAGCTAAGACCAACAAAACTGACATAAACGGATCTTTTCCTTGCATTGTTGCCGTGTTGCCATTGCTTTTTTTCCCGTGGCTTTTCGTATTCATTTTAGTTTTGTTTTGTTTTTTCATGTTTTGTTGATTTTTTGTCACATTTGTGTTGATTTTTTGTCATATTTTTGTTGAATTTTTGTCACATTTTTTGTCTCATTTTTGTCATTTTTTTTTGAATTTTTGTCTCATTTTTGTTGATTTTTTTGTCACATTTTTGTAGAATTTTTGTCACATTTTTGTTGAATTTTTGTCACATTTTATGTTGAATTTTTGTCACATTTTTGTTGAATTTTTGTCACATTTTTGTTGAATTTTTGTCACATCTTTGTTGCGTTTACATCCTTGTTTTCTCTTGTTTTTTGTGGTTGTTTTGGTGCTTTTTTCCTCAAGAAGCTTTTGGATTAGGATAAAGCCAAACTGGATCGGTTCAGGTGGGAGTTAAGGGGTTAAACTGGACCCCCTGAAGTCCTGGGCTCTGATGAAGGTGTCGACGCTTCAGGGCGAGGAGCTGAGCCGCAGCAGCCACTGAGTGAGGGTCAGTTTCTTCTCTTCCTCCTGAAACTAGACACAGTTTGATGAGTTAAAGTTTGAAACCTGATTCTGCTGTTTGCTCCAAGTTCCTCACGGTGTTCTCTGAGGGCTCCACCTGCTGGCCGTCCCTCTGCAGCGTCAGCAGCCGCACTGACCCTCCGCGTGGATAACCCTCCTCCACCTGCAGCTCGTACACCTCAGAGGCACTCTTCAGGAACACCAGGTGGCGCTGTGACGGGCGCCAGTCGATCGCAAAACTGAGCACACGAAGAACAGAAGTAACAGAGATGCCGTTAGAAAAAGGTTCAGGTATCGGTATCGAAAACCAAGTATTGTTGAAGTACTGGTATCTAACACATGTGAGCTGTGGGAGACGGTCATGCTAACGTTAGCTTCCTGCTATAGAGGGAGACGGTCTTGCTAACGTTAGCTTACTGCTATAGAGGGAGACGGTCTTGCTAACGTTAGCTTACTGCTATAGAGGGAGACGGTCATGCTAACGTTAGCTTACTGCTATAGAGGGAGACGGTCTTGCTAACGTTAGCTTACTGCTATAGAGGGAGACGGTCACGCTAACGTTAGCTTACTGCTATAGAGCTGTGGGAGACGGTCATGCTAACGTTAGCTTACTGCTATAGAGGGAGATGGTCTTGCTAACGTTAGCTTACTGCTATAGAGGGAGACGGTCTTGCTAACGTTAGCTTCCTGCTATAGAGCTGTGGGAGACGGTCATGCTAACGTTAGCTTACTGCTATAGAGCTGTGGGAGACGGTCATGCTAACGTTAGCTTACTGCTATAGAGCTGTGGGAGACGGTCATGCTAACGTTAGCTTACTGCTATAGAGGGAGACGGTCTTGCTAACGTTAGCTTACTGCTATAGAGCTGTGGGAGACGGTCATGCTAACATTAGCTTACTGCTATAGAGCTGTGGGAGACGGTCATGCTAACGTTAGCTTCCTGCTATAGAGCTGTGGGAGACGGTCATGCTAACGTTAGCTTACTGCTATAGAGCTGTGGGAGACGGTCATGCTAACGTTAGCTTACTGCTATAGAGGGAGACGGTCTTGCTAACGTTAGCTTACTGCTATAGAGGGAGACGGTCTTGCTAACGTTAGCTTCCTGCTATAGAGCTGTGGGAGACGGTCACGCTAACGTTAGTTTCCTGCTATAGAGCTGTGGGAGACGGTCATGCTAACGTTAGCTTACTGCTATAGAGGGAGACGGTCTTGCTAACGTTAGCTTACTGCTATAGAGGGAGACTTTCACGCTAACGTTAGCTTACTGCTATAGGGGGAGACGGTCATGCTAACGTTAGCTTACTTCTATAGAGGGAGACGGTCACGCTAACGTTAGCTTCCTGCTATAGAGCTGTGGAGACGGTCACGCTAACGTTAGCTTCCTGCTATAGAGCTGTGGGAGACGGTCACGCTAACGTTAGCTTCCTGCTATAGAGCTGTGGGAGACGGTCACGCTAACGTTAGCTTCCTGCTATAGAGCTGTGGAGACGGTCACGCTAACGTTAGCTTCCTGCTATAGAGCTGTGGAGACGGTCACGCTAACGTTAGCTTCCTGCTATAGAGCTGTGGAGACGGTCACGCTAACGTTAGCTTCCTGCTATAGAGCTGTGGGAGACGGTCACGCTAACGTTAGCTTACTGCTATAGAGGGAGACGGTCACGCTAACGTTAGCTTACTGCTATAGAGGGAGACGGTCACGCTAATGTTAGCTTACTGCTATAGAGGGAGACAGTCACGCTAACGTTAGCTTCCTGCTATAGAGCTGTGGGAGACGGTCACGCTAACGTTAGCTTCCTGCTATAGAGGGAGACGGTCACGCTAACGTTAGCTTCCTGCTATAGAGGGAGACGGTCACGCTAACGTTAGCTTACTGCTATAGAGGGAGACGGTCACGCTAACGTTAGCTTACTGCTATAGAGGGAGACGGTCACGCTAACGTTAGCTTACTGCTATAGAGCTGTGGAGACGGTAACGCTAACGTTAGCTTCCTGCTATAGAGCTGTGGAGACGGTAACGCTAACGTTAGCTTCCTGCTATAGAGGGAGACGGTCATGCTAACGTTAGCT
>NC_136861.1:3403138-3472262 GCF_951799975.1 Gobius niger
GCCCCGCCGTCTGTAACAACAACAACAACACTTTAAACCAACAGGCCCCGCCGTCTGTAACAACAACAACAACACTTTAAACCAACAGGCCCCACCGTCTGTAACAACAACAACAACAACACTTTAACCCAACAGGCCCCGCCGTCTGTAACAACAACAACAAAACTTTAAACCAACAGGCCCCACCGCCTGTAACAACAACAACAACACTTTAAACCAACAGGCCCCGCCGCCTGTAACAACAACAACAACACTTTAAACCAACAGGCCCCACCGTCTGTAACAACAACAACAACACTTTAAACCAACAGGCCCCGCCGTCTGTAACAACAACAACAACACTTTAACCCAACAGGCCCTGCCGTCTGTAACAACAACAACAACACTTTAAACCAACAGGCCCCGCCGTCTGTAACAACAACAACAACACTTTAACCCAACAGGCCCCACCGTCTGTAACAACAACAACACTTTAACCCAACAGGCCGCGCCGTCTGTAACAACAACAACAACACTTTAAACCAACAGGCCCCACCGTCTGTAACAACAACAACAACACTTTAAACCAACAGGCCCCACCGTCTGTAACAACAACAACAACACTTTAACCCAACAGGCCGCGCCGTCTGTAACAACACTTTTAAAATGACTTGTGTTAAAGTTTAGGAATAATCCAAATCCTCGTTGCCGTTAAAAATCTCCTATTAATGCGCTAAAATGTGCTGGTCTCGCGGCCGTCCAGGTGCGGGGCTCGTTTACCTGGGGGGGCGGGGCAGGGCCGGGTCAGCAGTTGCTGGGCAGATTTCAGCTCCTCCATCAGTGACATCATAGAGTCCAGGACGAAGAGCTGCCTCCACAGAACCTTCTGCACCCGGCGACTGTCCTGAACAGTCAGAAACACAGCAGACTTCATAAGTTCATGTTTTTAATCCCTTCTTTTACTTTTAGTCTCATTAACGACTTTTACTTTACTTTTAAAATTGTATCTCAGCCTCCTGAAACTCGAGAGTTTGTCTGCTGTGCATTTTATAATTGTTGTTGCTATTTGGGATAAGTAGGACCTAATAAGTACAATAACTAAAATGTGATGTTGTACAGGAAGTAGTTTTTGCAGAAAATGATCATAACCTTATGAAATATAATTTGCTGTTAAGGCCAGAAGGTCCTAATTAGTCAATATTCAAAATTTCAGCTTAATATAATAAGTAGTTAAGGTTAAGAGGTTAACAGCTTCAAAATGATATGCAGCATGTCCATATTCACTTAGATTTAGTTAGTAAAAGTTGTGTTTTTCAGGCGATGAGAGCCAAAACTGGTATCGGTTCAGTATCGGATATTTGTAGCCAATATCATATTTTTTCCAGTGTCGGTTCCGATATCGAATATCAGTATCGGATCGTGAAAAAAATAAAAATATACAAAAAATAAACTAAAATCTACATCTGAGACAGATGGCTATCATAGAGGCTGGGCTCAATAGGCTAGCTATCTAGCATGCTAGCTATATCGTTTATTTCTACGACAATAAACCACTTAGTATTTACACAACATGACTATGCAAATGTGCCTCTTACAATAACTATTTACAACTGTAAATCCATCTAAATAGTCCCAAGTTTATCTAACCACATGGTAGAATAAACAACGTTATATAGTCCCAATGTCCTCAAACCAGTGCTTCACATTCACTGATGTCCGAGCGGCTACAATTACTACAATATGTCACATTTTAATCCCCACATGATGAAGAGACAGTGTTGTACATAAAGAAATGTCTTTTATTCATAGAATTTGGATAGATTTTTTATCTGGATCATTTTTCTTTCGAGAACTGGTGCAGAAGAATTTTGCTGATATTCCCGCCATCGTCCTCTCACTGACATTGGTGTAATGTTACAATATCACCACAAGATGGCGTCCCCAAATGTGGCCTATTATGAAAGAGGAGCTGTCGCACCGTGAGGAAGACGACCATCCTGGAGGCGTCCGTGGAGTCTGCGTGGTCAGAGTCTCCACAGGCGTCCAACAGCAGCGGGTCACAGCTCTGCAGCAGCCTGGGGACGAGAGGAGAAAGAAACCAGGCGACTGAAAACAAGGGACAGATGACAACAAGTCCCACACAGACAAAAAAGACGTTACTTCCTGTTTCAGTCCAGCACGCCAAAATAAAAGCACACAGGCACATCTCATTGATAAGTTCAGCAGCAACATTACAAGAATATAATTAAACCCACATTTTAATAGAAAGTTGAACCAATGAATAAGACGGTGCTTTTATTTTGGCGTGCTGGATCGAAACAGGAAGTGATTTCTTAGGCAATGTTGTTATGATTTTAAGTTATGCTCAATTAACCTCTTAACTCCCACCTGAACCGAGCACTTCTTGACCGGAGCTCACCGCCTCTAGGCCAGTGTGACGCCTCATTTGAAAGCTAAGACCTACCAAACTGATTGTGACTTTTTTGGTGGGTTGTCGCCGCTTTTATGTCACATTTTTATCATGTTTTTTTGTCTCTTTTCCGCAGTTTTGGTAGTTTTGTTTTCATCACTTTTGAGTTATTGTTGCTTTTTCGGCCAGTTTTTGTCGCTTCTTATTTGCTTTTTTTGTTTTGGTGAATTTGGTCACTATTTTTTTGGCTTTTTTCATCACTTTTTGACGTCTTAAACCCCGCCAGAACCGAGAGCATTTTCCCCAGTTCGGTTTTACCCAAATCTAAAAGCTTCTAGTCACATTTTTCAAGCGTTTTTGTCGTATTTTCATCGCTTTTCTGTTTTTGTTGCTTTTTTCAAGAAGCTTTAAGATTTGGGTAAAGCCAAACTGGAGAAAATGTGCTCGGTTGAAGTGGGGGTTAAGAGGTTAAACAAATTCATACGTTTTGGATAAAATAAACGTTGAAAAGCTGTACATAAATTACAAAAAAAGTCACAAATCTCTGCTACACACAGCATTATGGCATAAGGACGCACTGCGAACACATTATAATAAAACACAGTATGAACTTTAAGAGACATTTACAGACGTTAGTGAAAATCAACCTTTATAAACATGTAATGATATCAACTATCTGTGGACATGTCCAAACATCTGCCTTTTGTTTTGGATCCAAGTGTATTTATTAATACAACGACCAAATCCTGAAATATTTACTCGCAAAACCACGAACTACAACTTAAAAACCAAGGTTGTTGAGCCAAATAAAAACTGCGCTGGAGAGATATTTCATTATTTGTAGGTATTTACGCTGTATATAAGATAAATCAAGCCGATAATGTGGAAATTCAATGAAAAAGGAGAAAAGTTGAAGCGCTTACGCTCGAACATCCGCCATCTTTGTTTTCAAACTGCCGCCCAGTGACGCAATCGACTTTCCAGCCAATCAGATGTGAGTGCGGAAATACGCCAAATCAAACAAATGTATTTAATATTTTTATTTTTATTTATCACAAAACATGCAATATTATAACACCTATTTTAAAGTTCTATTCCACAATGTGTCACTATAAAAAAAAAACGATCGAGGGGGATTTATTTTATTTTATTACTAGTATTAGGTGTGTTTAAGATGCGAGGCGCCTCGCCTCGATTCCAGACGAGACCAGGCGGTGGCGTCAGAGGGCGGAGAAAGGCGCCTCTAATCAAGGCAGACACATCTCAGCCCCGAGAACAGAGAGGAGCCTCAGATCACGCAGCGTCTCGCGTTTGTTAGAAAGAGTTTGGGAATAAAACTATTTTAAAAGTTTGTGAACACAGTTCTGCTTCTCCCACACACCAGACAGACCCATCACTACAGCAAAAATAACAGACTCTCCTCTTACAGTTTAGGATTAGAATAATAAACTTATGCATATTTAAAATGTAGGCCATATGTTGAACACACTGGCACTTTCTGTCAAATATGAAGCATTTCTGCAGATTTAAGTAGATCTTGGAGGAGGCAGGAGCTGCGGAGCGTCAGGGCAACACGTCTACGATCTAAACACAACTCGTATCCAATCATCTGTCAGTCCTCTGTCAGCGTACGTGTTTACGGCACTTCATTTCCCACAATCCCTTTGGCCTTTGTAGTTCAGCCAGCCGAGCGAGGCGGAGAAAAGCAACTTCGCTCGCCTCCCCAAGGCGCTCCAGCCGCCTCGGTCTCACGAGAATACGGGCACCGTCGCATAGGTGGCGTCAGAGCGATTCTGACCGGCATGCAACGCTCGCCTGCAGCCGCCTGCAGCGCCTCGCTCATCTTAAACACACCTAATATCATTACATGAAGATAACGTAGTTTCAGGTTAGCCCCCAACTTAACCCAGCACATTTTCTCCACTTCGGCTTTATCCAAATCTAAAGCCTACAGGCCAGTGTAACGCCTCATTTATAAGCTAAGACCTACAAAACAAATCTAGGAAAAAAATCTCCCAGCTCTGCATTGTCGTCATTTTTTCGTTGTATTTAAAAAAAAAAAAAAAATTGTCACGTTTTTTTTATTTTTTTTTTCCGTTGTTGTCGTTTTTTGTCACGTTTTTGTGCTTTTCATCACTTTTTGGTCACCTGTTTTGCTGCATTTTTGTTGTTGTCATCCTCATTTACGTCTCGTTTTTGTCGCTATTTTGATACTTTTCCAATAAACGTTTAGATTTGGGTAAAGTCGAACAGGAGAAAATGTGCACGGCTAATGCGACTCGTACCCAAACGTGTGCTGTATGTAAAATAATAATAATAAATGTATTGTATATTCAAAAAAAGAAAAGTCATAACTGAAATCCTCGTGTCACGTGACCGCGTAACAAATCAATCAGTGCTGCGCTGCGGCTAACGGGACCGTGCTAACCGTCAGCCGCGGAGAAAAGCATCGCTAAAAACGACCAGGAGAGGCGTGAAGGCGCTGAGCACGGGCCGGGAATATGAGTTAACGCCCGCGGGGCCGGTGAAGCTCGTCGGTGAGTCCGAACGAGCGCTTTCTTTGCAAAACATCACCCCGGAGTCGGCGCTAAAGCGATGCTAAGCTAACGGCTAAGCTAACCGCTAACAACAAGAAGCGTCAGAGCCATTTTCCCGAAGCCTGCACCTGCCCCCGAGCATCAGTCCGCGCTTTCGGGGCTAATTACGGGGCCAGATTCATAGTTTATCATCCCTATAATCATGAAGTCGTATATTAAACAATTAAAACACGGATTAAGAGTAAAAAACATGTTTGCTAAAGGCGCGGCTGGTTAATTATAACAGGACCGTTATGTTGGCTCTGGTCCGTGGCCTCAGAATAACTGCGTTTCTTCTTATTTCCGTGTGTATTTCAGCAGCCTGTCCTCTCTTCTCAAGGTTTTATCATCATTTAGCCAAAGCTCGACAAAAGGGAAAGTGTTGAATTGGTAATGACGTCAGTTTTTAACACCAGGCCAGTGCTAAGCCTCCAAAGCGCGTTAACTACTGCACCAGAGAACAGGCCCTAATGCGAGGATAGAGGTGGGAAACGGAGCTTTGACTGGCGCAGATTCAAAGTCCTGCTTAATTACTGCTTATTTACTAAATGATTGGCTGCCCAGAGATGTGCCCTGCTGTTTTTGTTCAACATTTATCCCTTTTCCAGGATGAAACTAGCCTTTTTTGTTTTCAATTCTATGTTTCTTGACGTGTCTTTATTGTGTGTTTTGGCTTCTTTGGATTATAATCAGTAGTAAATCAATAAGATTATATTTTTCAATCATTATATTCCTTTTCAAAAATCTAAATTACTGATAAGGGTCTCTATTTTTGACTAAACTTGAACGAAGATTCCTTGTAACGTTGTGTGGTGTTGCAGGTGCTTGAGGCCACTGCAGCACGATGCCTATCCCTCCACCACCACCAGGGGGCCCCCCACCTCCCCCCGCCCTCAGCCAGGTAAGCCTCACCTGCCTCTCGCTCCTCTTCCGCGCTTTAACCTCTTAACTCCCACCTGAACGGAGAACATTTTCTCCAGTTAGGCTTTACCCTGGTCAAAAAGCTTCTCGGGGGGAAAAGCACCAAAACAAACACAAAAATGAGAAAAAAACAAGGATGTAAACGCAATAAACGTGACAAAAATTCAACAAAAATGTGACACAAATTAAACAAAAATGTGACAAAAATTCAACAGAAATGTGACAAAAAATCAACAAAAATTCAACAAAAATTCAACAAAAAAATAACAAAAATGTGACAAAAATTCAACAAAAATGTGACACTAACTCGACAAAAATGTAACAAAAATGTAGCAAAAATTCAACAAAAATGTGACAAAAATTCAACAAATTCAACAAAAATGTGACACAAACTCGACAACAATTCAACAAAAAAATGACAAAAATTCGACAAAAATGTGACAAAAATTCAACAAAAATGTGACAAAAATTCAACAAAAAAATAACAAAAATTCAACAAAAATTCAACAAAAATTCAACAAAAAAATGACTAAAATTCAACAAAAATGTGACAAAAATTTAACAAAAATGTGACAAAAATTCAACAAAAAAATGGCAAAAATTCAACAAAAATGTGACAAAAAATCAACAAAAAAGTGACAAAAATTTAACAAAAATGTGACAAAAATTCAACAAAAAAAAGGCAAAAATTCAACAAAAATGTGACAAAAAATCAACAAAAAAGTGACAAAAATTTGACAAAAATGTGACAAAAATTCAACAAAAAAATGACAAAAATAACAAAAATTTAACAAAAATGTGACAAAAATTCAACAAAAATGTGACACTAACTCGACAAAAATGTAACAAAAATGTAACAAAAATTCAACAAAAATGTGACAAAAATTCAACAAAAAAATGGCAAAAATTCAACAAAAATGTGACAAAAAATCAACAAAAAAATAACAAAAATTTAACAAAAATGTGACAAAAATTCAACAAAAATGTGACACTAACGCGACAAAAATTCAACAAAAATTCAACAAAAATGTGACAAAAATTCAACAAAAAAATGGCAAAAATTCAACAAAAAAATGGCAAAAAATCAACACAAATGTGACATAAATTCAACAGAAATGTGACAAAAATTCAACAGAAATGTGACCAAAATAATAATAATCATAATTTAAAAAAACATAACAAACGTGACACAACACAGCAACAACGAAAAAGATCAGTTTTGTGGGTCTTAGCTTTCAAATGAGCTGCTACACAGGCCTATATAACAACCTAAGAGGACAGAATGCATTTGGTTCAGGCGGGTGGTAAGAGGTTAAGATGTTGGGTGAGTTTAGGCGAGGTGATCCAACATGCCCCCGCCCTCCTCACATTATCGCTGATCCTAAAGTCTGTTTCCTCTCCCGTGTGTCCTCAGTCCAACAGCCGCCCGTCCTCTCTGGGCTCGGACCGCGGCGCCCTCCTGTCCGACATCTGCAGAGGCACCAAGCTGCGCAGGGTGAGCGACGCCAACGACCCGCGGCGCCGCTCGCTGTCGGCGGCCCAGAGCCCGCCCCAGGCCCACAGCCCGTCGGACAGTAAGCCCCCGCCCTCCGAGCACCCGTACTTCCGTTTGTACCAGTATCTCCAGCAGGGGGCGCCACCGCGGACCTGCTCCTCCACAGACAGTAAGACCTCAGGGGGGTTAGGGCGCGGCTCCGCTCTGGACTCCGGTTTCTCTTTAGACGCGTTTTTCTGACGTTTATTCTGACGTTTATTCTGAGATTCATCCAGGAAGTGACTCCATCATGTCTGTGTCGCTCCCTGGTGTTTCCCGCGCTTATTCATTCACAAATACTGACATGTTTGGTGTCCACGTGTAGCAGGAAAGGCTGCGACCGAGATGGCACAATCTCTTTGATCCCGGTACTTCAACAATACTTTTTTATTTTTATCCCAATACTAAATTATTTGTCATACAGAACCATAGAACAGATCAATAATGTAAATTTAATCCTTTTCCTTTAGTTTCATTTCTTTTACATTTCTGTTTTTGAGGTGAAACAACCAAGAAACTTCCTTTAACGACAAAAGAGCGGAAGAAAGTTTCTCATTTTTTTTCCCCACATTTAAAAATGTTTTTTCTCTAAATTTCCCAAAATATCGGAAAAAAATGGTTTCCCTTTTAAATTTTGATGACCTTTTAAAACTAAAAGGGCCAAAAACAACACTGATTGGCAGCGGTCATTTTCTCAGAGCTCCTTTATCAGAAAATAATGTCCGGTAGAACGTTTGAAAATCCCATTCAAATCAACGGAGCTTCTACTTACGTTGTGAAGAGCCGGATAATAAGAGTAAGTAATTCTTTATTAAATCAGTCGTAAATATTTAATTATATAAATCGCAATACAATCGCAATATTGATTTTTGACACAATCGTTCAGCCCTACCCTGAAGACAGGAGGAATAATGTGCAGATAAAGCGACTGACAGATGCTTTTCACTCATAACTAAACTAAACCAGATCCAAAATCCCTCTGAGCAAATCTAATATGTCACAGAATCAAACCTCCCCTGGCTCTGTCCTTTGTCTCACGTTTATGTCCGTAATCTACAGCAGAAGGTTCAAAGTGAAACCTCCACATTTAACTCGTTCACCTGCAGCGTCTCGCCTTTAAATCTCCCACAAGGATCTGCTGTGCGTTTGTGTCGAGGCTCTTGTTCGACCTCAGCGAGCGACACTTCAGGGGTTTGAGGATTGTCAGTTTGAAGTCGGTGTTTCGTGCAGAGACCAGGGCAGTCGTGCAGGTTTTTCTCGTGGTCACGATGATGATGATGATGATCCAGAGCGGAGCCGGCGTGAGGAGACGAGCTGCACAGACGCAGAGGAAACTCCTTTATCTACACAAACACAATGCGCTTCACAGGCTTTAAAAACCCCCAAACTGAGGCAACGATCAGAGACTGGAGCTCCACAGAACACGCTCTGCTCCCGGGAGGGGAATCGAGCTCAGTGAGGAGAATCTGCTCCAAAAAACAAGTACTTAACCCTGACCCAATAACATTTCAGCCCAGAATGACAGGATTATTTAGTTTAGAGAAATGTTATGTGTGTTTGTGAAGTCCGTAGCACCTCCAGTTCTCTGTTGTCCCGGTGACTCTGTGCTTTGGGCGGTTCAGCTGAAACTGACCTGTGAATGCTGATTGTAGAGCAGCTCAGTGGAAATCAATGGTCCGACTATAATGAGATCTGTCAGCCGAGCTATTTTTAGCACCGATCCGATATCGGAGCCGATACCGGAAAGAATACGATATCGGGTATCGGTTACAGTTATCTGATACTGAACCGATACCAGTTTTGGCTCTAAACGTTTTGAAATCACAACTTTTACTGAATAAACCTCAGTGATGGACCTCATCCTGAAGCACCTGGAGAGTCCATTTTAAACTCCACTAATCAAGTAATAAAGCTAAAGTAATAAAGTAGAAGGGTCCACTGCTGGTCAAAAAGCAGGAATCTCTAGTTACAGTAATGTTACAACATGTTTGCCTCCAGGAGCAGAGTGTGAGCTGTCGAGCTCCATGTTTGACCCGGGCCCCACACGGCCCCCTCTGACCTACGGCCCTGTCCCACTTTATCTGTTTATGAATGTGTTTTATCCCTGTCATAATGAGGTTCGCCTTAAACCTGAGCTCTGTGTCCTCTGTCTCCTCACACTCACCATGACCTCTGACCCGTGTGGGCTCGGGCCTGTGCCTCTGAGCCGGGCTCAGGCCTGAGCCTCTGAGCAGTGTGGGCTCAGGCCTCTGACCCGTGTGGGCTCAGGCCTCTGACCCGTGTGGGCTCAGGCCTGAGCCTCTGACCAGTGTGGGCTGTGTGTATGTGATGTTTTAGTCACTGACTGTGTCTCTGTTTCTGTCTCTGCCGCCGGAGCCTCGAACTCACGTAAAACTTAAATTTATTTCTCCATAACGTCCACAAAGTTCATCCACCGCCCGCAGTAACTTCCATCTGACCATCGACCTGTAAACACCTGGACTGGGCGGGGCTTAAATACACTTAAACCACATGTGCAGGGCTGGTACCGTTACCTTTTAACGATACTCGGCCTATGATATCTGCGTCGGCTCTCAGTCGTGCAGGAGTCGACCATCTTCAATGAAGGCTCTTGAGTGTAGGTAAACTGTGTAGTTATAAATACCATTGGGACTTATAACTACAAAGATGTTTAAACCCACAGGTGAGAGTAGCTGTTAAAAGAGGGGAGTTTGCATGTTCTCCCCGTGTCTGCGTAGGTTTCCTCCGGGTTCCCCTACCACTAAAAACATGTACAATAGGCCAGGATGAATGAGAGTGTGTTTGAGAGTGCGCATGGGGGACGACGGAGGGAAATAAACCCAATCCTGTGTGGCTTGTTTACATGCATGAGGCCCATGTGTGTTCATTAACTGCACTGTCCCGACCGAATCAAAACAATTCACTAAAACATCTGTCGTCTTGAACCAGTAAACAAAGCAATGATGTGTGGAAGATTCAAATCAAGACAAGAAATGGGGGAAAAGTGGGAAAGATTTGGGGAAAATTGGAAGAAATTTTGGTAAAAATAAGAAAAAAAGTTAAAAAATCATTTAACGGTGCCCAGCTTTAAAGGAATAGGCCACCGTTTTTACATACTAAAATGTGTTCTTACCTCACTATAGTCGAGTTAATATATCCCCGTCTGGTCTTTGTCCGTGCGCTCACACATACGCAGCCTCTCCCACATGTCATATAGCTCCAAAAAAGCTCACGATAGAAGCTACCAAGCTCTTCCACGTGTTCCCTTTTTAAATAAAGTTACGTGAAGTGTTTTCATGCGAAGTATATTTACACAGAAATGTAACATGTCGATTTTATAAGCAAATAAAAAGGGGGACTATATTGTGAGGCGTAATGATACGAGGAGCAAAACGTCCGCGCAGTAACTCCTAAAGGTTATTGACGGAAGTGAGCGGGGAAGTCTTTAGGAGTTACTACGCGGACTTTTTCCTCCTCATATCATTACGCCTCACAATATAGTCCCCCTTTTTATTTGCTTATAAAATCGACACGTTACATTTCTGTGTAAATATACTTCGCATGAAAACACTTCACGTAACTTTATTTAAATAGGGAACACGTGGAAGAGCTTGGTAGCTTCTATCGTGAGCTTTTTCGGAGCTATGTGACATGTGGGAGAGGCTGCGTATGTGCTCCGTTTGCCTGGCAGAGCGCACGGACAAAGACCAGACGGGGATATATTAACTCGGCTAAAGTGAGATAAGAACATATCTTAGTATGTAAAAACGGTGGCCTATTCCTTTAATAATGTGCACATTTCAGATCAAGTCTTCCCATGATGCTTTGCCCCGTCCAGGTCTTTCTACATCCGTGATCTGCACTAACGACGGACGAGGAAGTCACGGCGAAAACACAAACCGGAATTTAGACAAAACCTTTTTAACTAAAACCATCTCAGCGTTTCAGTCACTGCACAAAGATGTTCAACAGTTTCCTGAATATAATGTATCTGTTATCGTTTAAACCCTTACATTACAATCTGTCAATATTTGGGTCAATGACATATGGCATATTTTTGTAAGTGTTATATTTCTTTTTAAAATAATTTGATCTTTTCATCATCTGTATCACTTTATTCTACAAAACCTAAGGAGTTTAAACACATTTTCATGACATTTCAATAACAAAATAGATATTTTGTTATGTTCTCACACCTCAAACCCCTAAAATGTCGGTTGGCGCAACCGTCCGAGCAAATGATTAGACTAATAAAGCTTCTGAAAATTGTATTTTCAGGGTAACCAATTAACAATAAAACATCATGGCATAATTGTATATTACATATCTTTCAAATAAGCCTCATTTGGGAATATTAATAGTTTTAAAGTTTTTGAGAAAATCAAAAACTTGTCCGACAATTTGTAATCTTAAAATATCAGGGCGGCACAACCGTAAGAACAGGGATGTTATTTTGAAATAAAGAAACAATAAACAGGAAATGACATCATCCAGGGGAACAAGTGTCTTTATGTCTGAGGGAAAAAGTTTGAAAATGTATTTCAAGAATTGAGAAAAAATAGCTTTTTTCTGACTCAGAAGTAAACACACATTTGGTGTCAGGTGGTACAACCGATGTAAATATCTGAAGAAAAAACCTAACCCCAATGCTAACAAATGCTAAAGCTAATGTTACAGTCCACATGAAATCCAATTTAATTTGAAATTAGTTGCTAATATCAAGTGGTGCAACTGCAAAAAAATTTAAAATTACAATCTAAAAATGATAGGGATGCACTGATCCAATACTGGTATAAGTATCAGAGTCAATACAAGAAAACAAAGATCAGATATCGGTTTAAAATATCCGATAATAAACCAATACGTGTTTTGGGCTGACACCGAACACTCCACCCCTGGTCCTCTGGGTTTATTGCTACAAATAACAGGATAAAGATATACTTGGCAAAGATTTTACTTTGTACACATTTTTGGAACCTTTTTAAATTTCAGAAAAATCTCAGACACTTTTTTATACAGAGAAACTACATAATACTTAAAAAAAATAAATTTAAATACTTTTAAATGTTATTTAACAAACAACTTGTTTAAACACACAACTATCGACCCAAAAATAACTATGCCATCAGTTTTGAAAAAACCTCTTGAAAATATGTTTTTAGACCCTTATACGTCATTGACCCATTTACATTTCGTCGACACAAATATTTTTTTGGCCCTTGAAGCTTTTAGATTTGGGTAAAGCTGAACTGGAGGAAACATGCTCTTTAGTCGCTCCTTCAGACTCGACTCAGCGACATGTGGAGGTTTTTTCACAGGGATCTGATTCCTGACAGACATGAAGGACTTTGTAAAGGTTTCCCTGTTCCTGACTTGGTCTCGGATGAATCAGTGAAACGTAACGAGGAGATGGTTTTAATTTAAACGTTGTGGATCATTTGGATAAAAACACAAACAAAAAGAGGCGGGACTTCCTCTGCAGCAGTCAGTGATGTCACTCTGAGGAGGCGGGCTCTTCTCACTCCAATGTCCAATCCCTGTGCCCCTCAGAGCCTAAAGCGGGCGGAGCCAACGGCAGCGCGGCGTCCAGCCCCTCGGGGTCGGCTCCACCAATCACAGGCCTGTTACCGGGCGGAGTCCCCAAACTGCGGACGGCGTCAGGTGAGATTCAGGAGGAGACGTTCAAGTCAAAGGAACTTCTTGTTTGTAACTAGTGCGGCCCAAATGAACCATGTGAAGAAGAGTTACCTCCGATAGATCTCAGGGCTGGGGAAATACATTTAAAAATCGAGTTTGTGGGTCAAATCGATTCATTTTTTCAAAACAAATTGATTTTTTTACTTTTTTTTTTCTCTCTCTGCTCAGACACACAGAAGAACAGAACTACCTACGGATTTTGTTGTTTTAGTGCTCAATCCAAATACAGAATAAATCATCTGGATGTTTAACCTCTTAACTCCCGCCTGAACCGAGAGGATCTTTTTCCTCACGTCATCAGATTTTTTTCCCATCATTTTTTTGTTGGTTATTCAACTCATTTTTGTAACTTTTTTGTCATTTTTTAACACATTTTTGTCATTTTTTCGTCATTTTTTGTCAAGTTTTTATCACATTTTTGTAATTTTTTTTTATCACATTTTGTCTTTTTTTTGTTTGTCATTTTTTGTCATTTTCTGTCAATTTTTTTTATATTTTTTTGTCAAATATTTATCCCATTGTTGTCATTTTTTGTCACATTTTTTTTTTCATTTTTTCGTAACTTTTTTATCAAATTTTTGTCTTTTTTTTTGCCACTTTTTCATCAATGTTTTCTCACTTTTTTGTCACATTTCCATCATGGTTTTCGTCTCAGTTTTGTTGCTTTTTCGCAGCTTTTTTCCAGAAGCTTTTGGATTGGGGTAAAGACAAACTGGAGAAAATGTGCTCGGTTCAGGTGGGAGTTAAGGGGTTAACAATCTTTTTTGCACAGTGACACAGTAGAGAAAGAGTTTGCCTTTGCAATGGTGTTAATGTTGAGGCATTTAAATTAAATACTAGGGCTGGGATTGGCTCAGATTTGGATCACAATACTTAACACTTCAATAAATGTCAAATTTACAAATCGTAAATCAAGTTTTTATTAAAGAGGGGGTGTTATGCTTTTGTCAGTCCCATAGCACCAGTCTATATCTCACTACAATGATGACAAACCTTCTGTTGGTCTGTAAATGCAGTAAATTAGAATAACTGCCTTGTATAAAATGTCTCTCTCAAAATGGCTGTAGTGAATGTCTTGAAATAGGCCTCTGTCTCTTTAAGAACCTCTGAGCCTTTAGACACGCCCCCTCCACACGCTGTCTGTGGCATCAGTGGGGAGGGGGTTCTGCTGAGGAGCAGTGGTTGGTTACTCGGCTGGTGACGAAAGCTCGGAGGCGTGTCCAGGAGGTGGGGGCGTTCCTAGGAGGACTCAGGCAAACCTATCCCTAAAATGGCCGCCATCAGAGTTTTTACAGATTACTCAGAAATACGTGAATGTGCCAAGGCAACACTTCAGCCATGTTTTTAATGAGGGAGTGACAGAATAACATGATGGAAAGCTTGAACAAGTCCATTTTGCAGAATACCCCCCCCTTTAAATGAATATTTACAAATGTTATGAATGAAATAAACAGATTAGTTTGAAGTATTTAAACGTGACTTTTCTTCTTCTCTCGTTGCAGACGCTTCGTGCGGCCGCTCTCCGTCGACGCGTGCCGCAGCGCCCCGCCCCCCGAGCCAGCGCCATGACGATGGCGACGGCCCCGCCCCCTCTCAGAGTCGCCGCGGTAACGCCCCGTCTCCTCCGGTCAACGCCTACAACCGAGAGAAGCCCCTCCCCCCGACGCCGCCGCCCGCCTCCAAAACCCGCCCCCCCACCTCCGGAGGAAACCCCGCCCCCAACTCTCTGGCCCCGCCCCCGGACTTACCGCAGAGACAGAACTCTCTGAACAAACGGCCCGCCCCCTCGCCCACAGGACACACCCCCACACGAGGCCCCGCCCCTCCGCCGCCCAGCCCGGCCCACAACAGGCCGAGCCCCGCCCACCAGGCCACACGGCCCCCGCCCCCCACCAGGGAGCTCCGCCCCCCAGGTGAGTCCACAATAATGAAGATGAGAAATCCTAAAGTCTAAAGTGATTTGTTTAAATTGTGTTAATTGTCGTCTTGTCTTTGCAGCCCCCCAGGCCCCGCCCCCGGTCCAGGCCCCGCCCCCGGTCCAGTCGTCGCCCCGCCCCGGCTGCAGAGAGGCCCCGCCCCCTCCCCCCGGACGGACTCACGGTAGCCCCGCCCCCTCTGACCCGCCCTCCAGAGGGAAGCCCCCGCCTCCCCCTCGCACACCCGCCGTGGCCCCTCCCCCTCCTCCACCCGCCCCCCCGCACCGCAACGGGCCGTGCTCCTCCCCCCGCGGCCGCTCGGGTGAGTCTTTACCCCGAAACTGTCCCCCCCCCCCACCCCCCCCTCCCTTTTCCTCACGTTTATGCTGCGTCCACACCAAACGCGTTTTGGGCGTCAAAAATGCGCCTCAAGCCCATAGTTGGACGCTTGTGTTACTAAAGTCAGACGCTCTGGCCGCCTCAGCTCAGAGTCTGTTCGTCCATCTTGGAAGCAGCTGTTGCCTGAAATACTCCTGCTACATCTCATTGTTGGTTAAAAGTCTGTAATAAACCACAGATGTGTGAAGGCTCAGTGTGTGATCGTCATAAAGCTGCTCGTTACGGATTCATTGACGTTATTAGTGCTTAATGCTTGTTGTCATGGGAGAAAACTGGAGCTCAATGCGAGCTAACTGAGCTAACTGAGCTAACTGAGCTAACTGTGCTAACTGTGCTAACTGAGCTAACTGAGCTAACTGTGCTAACTGAGCTAACTGTGCTAACTGTGCTAACTGAGCTAACTGTGCTAACTGAGCTAACAGCTGTGGTTTTCCCCCGGAGCTCATTGTAGATGATGTGAGTGATAAACTACAACATCAGCCCAGCTCAGTGTGTGATCATTGTTCTTTATTGACTTTATTTGTGCATATTTCTCATTTTCACGTGAGGACCGGAGGTTTAGCTTAGCATTAGCTTTCTCCGGTGCTAATGCTACAACAGGCTCCTCGAGGCCAAAACTCCGTGACTTGTGACTTGTTTACATCTGTGGGGCCGGCGTAGGATCTGCCCGGGTGGCTCAGCTACAACGTCACTGTGGGGAGGAAGCTCCTGATTGGTCGACGCTCGCGAATTTCGCCAAAAAGTTCAACATTTCCCAACTCGAGCGTCGGCCGCGCTCGACGCCCTGAAGGCGACAGAAGCTTTACCAAGCGCGAAAAACCTCAAAACGCGCCGCACAGGAGGCGCGTGAGGCGCAGCGGGACATCCTGACGCCCCCCGGAGGCGCGTCCTCCATGTATTTTAAATGTAAACCTGACGCTTTGGAGGCGCCGGCCGCGTTTGGTGTGGACGTAGCATTATAGTTTCAAACGAGATCCGCTCCGTCTGATCTTTTCCTTTTGCTTCGTTTCAGACGATTTCGAGGCAAAATACTCGTTCCACCCACTCGACGACTTCCCCCCCCCAGAAGAATACAGACACTTCGCCAAGATCTACCCGAGCAAAGCCAACAGAGGTAAATACAGACAACAAAAATTCAACCAAAATGTCACAAAAAATCAACAAAAAAGTGGCAAAAATTCAACAAAAAAGTGACAAAAATTCAACAAAAAAGTGAAAAAAATTCAACAAAAATTCAACAAAAAAGTGACAAAAATTCAACAAAAAAGTGACAAAAATTCAACCAAAAAGTGACAAAAATTCAACCAAAATGTGACAAAAATTCAACCAAAATGTGACAAAAATTCAACCAAAATGTGACAAAAATTCAACAAAAAAGTGACAAAAATTCAACAAAAAAGAGACAAAAATTCAACAAAAAAGTGACAAAAATTCAACAAAAAATGACAAAAATTCAACAAAAAATGACAAAAATTCAACAAAAAAGGGACAAAAATTCAACAAAAAAGTGACAAAAATTCAACAAAAAATGACAAAGATTCAACCAAAAAGTGACAAAAATTCAACAAAAAAAAATGACAAAAATTCAACAAAAATGTGACAAAAATTCAACAAAAATGTGACAAAAACTCAACCAAACTGAGATCTACCCGAGCAAAGCCAACAGAGGTAAATACAGACACTTCTCTCTCCAGCTGAAGTTCCACATTAACGTCTCTGCGTTCCCTCTTTGCAGTTGCAGTGATGCGAGGAGCGCCGCCGCTGCCCCCTGTGGCCAGATGAAGACATGGCTCCGTAGTTTTGCACCGGCACTTTTTTTTTGTTAATGTTTTGTCGTTTAAAGTTACTGACGGAAACTACTGCGATACTTTTAGTTTGTTCCGTAGCCGTTTCCAGTGGATTTTTTGAAAAGTGCCAACGCGAGGAGCCGCTCTGCCCCGGGACCGGCTCCTGGGACCACACTACCCATGATTCATAGCTTACTTAGCGTTACAGCCGCTCGAGGAAGGGGGAGTTTTACTGTGATACTAACTCCTAATGCACTGATGTTTAAAGTCCAGCCCAGACCGCAGGGACGCAGCACGGCCAGCAGAGGGAGACACTTTAAACTGCTTTACTTTATTAAATCCAAATGGTGGATGAGGGTTTAGTTTGTGCAGATAGAGTCAACACCAATGTCAGTATCGGTTTGTTAAAAATAATCCAAAAGACATGGCTTAGTGCAGCTTAAAAATGCAGTTTATGTTCCCTACTTGAGTAAAACAACAGTAACTTGTTCCTCTGAGTGAATCCACATGATATAACAAAGTGTTTTGTTGCTTAATTCTTCATAATGATTCCTTTTTATATGTTTTTATTCTATTTTATGTTTTGTTTCTCGTTTATGTCACGACTGAAACATGAATCAAACTTTTACTCACGGTACTCAAGTGAAACTTTCTCCAAGTACTTTTTTTACTCTTGAGTAAAAACACAGATCTCCATTGTGTAACTGGAGGAACAATATGGCTCTGTCCCTTCGCCTTTTCAACGTAGGATTTACTCTCCAAGACAATAACATGCTACGACACCTGCAGTGGCGCTTATGGCCTCTAGGGGCATAACTCTGCTGCCCCGGTCTGGGCTGGACTCGTCGGGAGCAGCTGACCTCGGACTGAAGCTGCTCCTCATGTTTAGTCTTAACTCTGTGGTTCCTCCTGACTCTGCTCTGACCCCGCCCCCTCTCTCTCTCTCTCTCTTTGCCTTATCTTTGGAATCGATAACAAACGCTCCATGAGGCGTGCGATTGGCCGCCCGTCGCCGTAGAAACGCGACGCTGTATTCTGCATGAAACTGTCCAAATGATAATGTGTAATAAACAACTAACTGTGGATGGTCTGTCTCTGTGAAAAACCGTCAGAATTAACCTTTAACTCAGAGTAAGTTAAAGCAGTTAAAGTGTGTCACCTTTATGTTTTTTTTTCAATTTTTGTCACATTTTTGTTGAATTTTAAATAATAATAAGGCATTGGTTTTATATCGCGCTTTTCTGGACACTCAAAGACGCTTTACACTGCATTATTCATTCACTCCATACTCGGTGGTGGCTACTATTGCAGCTGCCCTGGGGTAGACTGACAGAAGCGAGGCAACCAGTCTGCGCCATCGGCCCCTCGGACCACCACAAACCACTCACTCACTCACTACATTCGCTAGGCTTCCAAGTACCGACCAGGCCCTTCCCTGCTGAGCTTCCAAGGTCTGACGGGATTGGGCAGAGCAAATGGGGTGTGACCACAAGCATTTTTGTCACGTTTTTGTTGAATTTTTGTTGATTTTTTGTCACTTTTTGGTTGAATTTTTGTCACATTTTTGTTGATTTTTTGTCACTTTTTGGTTGAATTTTTGTCACATTTTTGTTGATTTTTTGTCACTTTTTGGTTGAATTTTTGTCACATTTTTGTTGATTTTTTGTCACTTTTTGGTTGAATTTTTGTCACATTTTTGTTGATTTTTTGTCACTTTTTGGTTGATTTTTTGTCACTTTTTTGTTGAATTTTTGTCACTTTTTTGTTGAATTTTTGTCACTTTTTGTTGAATTTTTGTCACTTTTTTGTTGCGTTTACATCCTTGTTTTCTTCTCATTTTTGTGGCTGTTTTGGTGCTTTTTTCCCCCAAGACCTTTTAGATTCGGGTAAAGCCAAACCGCATGAAATGGGATCCGTTCAGGTGGGAGTTTAGAGGTTAATGAAGAGGATTCTCGTATCCTCCCGCGTCGACCAATGAGACGAGATTTCCCTGTGAACCAGCCTGTCACGTCCAATCAGGGAGGGAGGGGGAGGAGCTTGTTCCTGCTCTCCTCATTGTGCAAAGAAAAGCATTAAAATCGCGACAAAAGAGGATGAAATCAGAACAAAAATGTGCCAGAAAAGCAACAAAAAACACAGACAAAAAAAAACAAAACAAAAATCTAAAAAAGGGAGAAAAACACAGCTAAAATAGGGGCGCTCCTGAGGTGTAGTGCCTGTGATGACCACCGGGGGAGCTCCTGAGGCCTCTCCGGTGAAGTGTTTCCGGTGACGTGACCCCGGAAGCGCCGCGAAGGAAAACACTGGCCCCGGATCCACACGGAGCCACACGTGCGGCTCGTTTTGGACTTTTCTGCCTGAAACGCGTGGATGATGGAGGGAGACTTTATCAAACTGCCCTCGGCCGCTGCGCCCCGGGACACGGAGGGGCTGAAGCGGGGGAAACACGGGCCAAAGGAGGCTCTGAAGCGGGGGAAACCCGGGCCGAAGGAGGCTCTGAAGCGGGGGAAACACGGGCCAAAGGAGGCTCTGAAGCGGGGTAAACAGCCGGGGAACGAGGCGCTGAAGAAGAGGAAACACGACCCGGAGAAGGAGGCTCTGAAACGGTCCAAGCACCTGCGGAGGGTCGCTGTCCTCGGGGAGAAGGACGACTCTGTGCGGCTCCTGGAGGACCTGGTGTTCGGGACAGAGGAGCAGCTGCTGGACTCTCTGGGACAGGTACCAGTGAACACCGCCGTGACAAGAGCACTCGAGCATAAAAGCGACTGGAAGAAAATGTAAAAAAAAAAAATGAATGAGTGTAGATGAGTTTTGTAGGTCTTAGCTTTCAAATTAGGTAAAAAAAAAAGTTATCATGCATTACAGGCAACCAAGTCTCTTAATTTAACCTCTTAACTCCCGCCTGAACCGAGAGGATCTTTTTCCTAATTTCCTCACATCATCAGATTTTTTTTCCATCATTTTTTTTGTTGGGTATTGAACTCATTTTTGTAACTTTTTTGTTATCTTTTAATCAAATTTTTAATCATTTTTTTTTGTCATTTTCTATCAAATTTTTGTCATTTTTTGGTAATTTTTTGGTCACATTTTTATCACATTTTTCTCACATTTGTCTTTTTTTGTTGTCATATTTTTATCAATTTTTATCATTGTCACATTTTTGTCATTTTTTTGTCACATTTTTGTTGAATTTTTGTCACTTTTTTGTTGTTACAAAAATTCAACAAATAGTGACAAAAATTCAACAAAAATGTGACAAAAATTCAACAAAAATGTGACAAAAATTCAACCAAAAAATTACAAAAAATCAACAAAAATGTGACAAAAATTCAACCAAAATGTGACAAAAATTCAACCAAAAAATTACAAAAAATCAACAAAAAAGTGACAAAAATTCAACAAAAATGTGACAAAAAATCAACAAAAATGTGACAAAAATTCAACAAAAATGTGACAAAAAATCAACAAAAATGTGACAAAAATTCAACAAAAATGTGACAAAAATTCAACAAAAATGTGACAAAAATTCAACCAAAAAATTACAAAAAATCAACAAAAAAGTGACAAAAAATCAACAAAAAAGTGACAAAAATTCAACAAATAGTGACAAAAATTCAACCAAAATGTGACAAAAAATCAACAAAAATGTGACAAAAATGTGACAAAAATTCAACCAAAAAATTACAAAAAATCAACAAAAAAGTGACAAAAATTCAACAAAAATGTGACAAAAAATCAACAAAAATGTGACAAAAATTCAACAAAAATGTGACAAAAATTCAACAAAAATGTGACAAAAATTCAACCAAAAAATTACAAAAAATCAACAAAAAAGTGACAAAAATTCAACAAATAGTGACAAAAATTCAACCAAAATGTGACAAAAAATCAACAAAAATGTGACAAAAATTCAACAAAAATGTGACAAAAATTCAACAAAAAAATTACAAAAAATCAACAAAAAAGTGACAAAAATTCAACAAAAATGTGACAAAAAATCAACAAAAATGTGACAAAAATTCAACAAAAATGTGACAAAAATTCAACAAAAACGCGACAAAAATGTGACAAAAATTCAACAAAAAATGAGGCGCTACACAGGCCTGTATAAAAGCCAAAGAGGACAGAATGCATGTGGTTTAGGCGGGCGGTAAGAGGTTAATGTGTCGTATCGGACCCTCTGTGAATCGTCCCAGTCTTAACGACAGCGCCCCCTCCTGGAGGAACTGAGACACAACGACTTTACGATCATAGATTCCAGAAGAGTTATTGCAGGAAAACAGAAAAGATCCTGAACTGTGTCGATGCTGGAAGTCCTTTACTCTCCACTGTCATGTGACCTGAATCGAGCTGTTTCTGACCAATAGGAGGCGGAGGATCCCGAGGCCGCGCTGCGATTGGACCAGAGCGACGGTGACGATGGCGGTGAAGGGGAGGGGTCATGTGACGAGGACGCGCAGCCGCAGCAGCCAATCAGACGCGCCGCCTGGGTGGACGAGGACGACGAGCTGGAGGAGGAGTGAGTTTCTCTAACGGAGGAAATGTTTTACCGAGAATGTAATGAAGTCTGGAGTGACGTGTGTTTGTTCCAGCGTGGACGTGACGCACAGATTCCGGCGGGACCTGGTGAAAGGCGGCGAGGCGTCTCTGAGCAAAGCCGGGCTGCAGCAGCGCATGAAGGAACGGTCAGTGTGATGATCGGCCGTGGGATCGATGTCAGACGGCGTGAAGGAGAGGAAATGAGCCGCCGTCGCTGCACACTTTTTAAATCGTAAACGTTGCCCCCGCCTTAAAAGTAGCAACGCAAAATGCAGCATCACTGAGTGGTGAAAAATGACCTGAATGAGCGTTCCTCTGCTTTAGCGCCATCTAGCGGTTACAATATTCGACGGATATTTATTAAGGCGAGACACTGCAGGTGAATAGGGGAAAAAAATGTGTGTAGAGAGACGTCAATTTGAAACTTTTGCTGAACATCACAGATATAAATATGAGAAAAAAATGTATTGCATTTTTTCTGTCATTTTATGTTTTCACATAAAAATAAGGCATTTTGAGCATTAAAATGGCCAAAATTGCCTATATTTTGGGCAACGAAATCAAAATAATGAATTGAGCCAGATTAAATGTTATGGTTTTATTTTATTGACATATTAGTGACTAAGATTTTTTCAGAGGGGATTTTGGATATTTTGTAAAGTTTTTCAATAAACTAATCATCAGTGAAAAAATCTGTAAAAACTCAAATTCCGCCTGTTTTTTTTTGGTTTGAAAGTTGAATAAATCAGGCTAGGAATTAGATATTAAAAAATCCCTCTGAAAAAACCTTCAAAATATTGTTAGGTCTTAGACTGTAAAGTTTGGAGTCTGTGGGAGCTTCTATAAGGGCTCAGGCTCTGCCCGAGTGCAGCTTTTTTTCATTCAGTGAACACCAGCTCTGAAGTTTTGTAACTACTGCGCATGCGCGGCCCGTTCTTCCACTTTTCCGCTCCAGCGTCTTGTAGGAGGAAAAACACCATATTTGGGTGAAAGCGTCATCACGGGGCCCCTTAGCAGGACACGTGGATGTCAAATTTGTCAATATTTATGAGTGAAAACCCGCTTGAAAGTTGGACTTTCTACGCGGCGCAGCAGCTACTTCCGGGTTGCCCCCACCTCGCAGACAAAACATCATAAAATAAACATCATGCGGGTGAGTTTTGTTATTTTTATACTGACATGAAAACTAAGATGTAAAGGGAGGGAAATAGATAAAAATCTCCACTTCGACCACTACGTGAAAAATCAATACTTTCACCTGCCGTGTCTCGCCTTAATCTAGTATCATTAAACGCAGCTTGAATCAGGGAATCCACTGGTGTTCATAGTTCTTCGGTAGGCCAATTAATTGTTGAGTTATGAATGAGTAAAGTCCACCTGCAGCGTCAAAATCTTCGATCAGAGGTCTGGACCTCGCTCGAAAAAAACACTTTTTTCATCTCGTTTTCCGCGGCAACAAATCACGTTCCCGGACCGTGATATTTCCCAGTCAATCAGAACACGAGTAGCCGAGTCCAATGGCGCTGGTGACTTCTGTATATTTGCTGTAAATCCTGAGATATTGTGGGGGAAAGTCTCTGCATTCGTGGCTGAAAGTGTGGACATTTTTCTAAAAGTCACCATCATGATCAGAAAATATAAGAAGTTTTCTTTCTTATTTGTGCTTTGGTTTGGGATATAAATGTGATTTTAATCCGCGGCTTTTTGAATGAAGTTATAAAACCTGCCGCGCCGTCAGCAGATGCATCGCTGCATTTACACGCCTCTTCCCTCTCTCGGCCCTTCGTGTGTTTATCCAGATCCATGCGCTCTCTTAGTCGGCTTCGATGTGAGAGACTTAATGATGCCGGAGAGAATTAGTTTAAAGCTTAAAGAGGAACTGTCCTGTGTTTGCAGGTTCCAGGCGGCGATGGGCGGGGCCCCGGCCTGGGCTCAGATCGACTCCAAACCCACACGAACAGGTCTGTTTTATACACCCTCTGTCTGCAGCCTCGGGTTATCACCAAGAGCCGGTTCAATGTAGAGCTGTTTTAGAGCCGGTTCAATGTAGAGCTGTTTTAGAGCCGGTTCAATGTAGAGCTGTTTTAGAGCCGGTTCAATGTAGAGCTGTTTTAGAGCCGGTTCAATGTAGAGCTGTTTTAGAGCCGGTTCGGTACTGACTTTGTTTCCCTCCAGAACAGGAGCTCACATATCACTGCAAAAATTGATTAACTAGATCAGTTTAAATGTCTCTATTTGAGCATAATAATCCAGATTTGAGCTGTTTTGTCCCGTTAAGATGTAGTTGAGCACTTTGACCAAGATTATTTCACTTGTTCTGAGACATTTCTTACTTGTTTTCGTCCTTATTATTTCAGGTAATTTTCTTTGCTAATGAGGAAAGAAAATGGGTCTTATCTCATGGACAGTTTTACTTCTTATTTCAGACTGAAATGTCCTCAAACGAGCAAAGTAAACTTGGGGAAAAGTCTAAATGAGCTCAACACAAGATTCCTCAGTTCCTCATCCCGGGTCTGACCCTGAACTCTGTCTCTGCAGCCGAAGACTCCGACTCTGATGACGACCTGACCTCCAAGACCGGGACCTTCACCCGGAGCTCGGACGCTCTGCCCAAAGGGATCCTCCAGGTCCGAGTCCGGACTTAGACCAGGTTCAGTTTCTGTTTCACCTCAGACTGACCGGAGTTAAACCTGTTGCAGATGAAGAAGTGCTCGGACCTGAACCTCAGCCGCCCGACCTCCGACTCTCTGACCTCGGTGCAGTTCCATCCCAGCGCTCAGGTCGCCATGACGACGGGCGTGGACCGCTCCGTGTCGCTCTTCCAGGTACCGCCCACAACGGAAACGCATCGCAAAACCCCGCCTTTAACCTTTAACCTCTAAACCCCGCCTTTAACCTCTAAACCCCGCCTTTAACCTCTAAACCCCGCCTTGAACCTCTAACCTTCAACCTCTAAACCCCGCCTTGAACCTCTAACCTTCAACCTCTAAACCCCGCCTTTAACCTCTAAACCCCGCCTTTAACCTCTAAACCCCGCCTTTAACCTCTAAACCCCGCCTTTAACGTCTAAACCCCGCCTTTAACATCTAAACCCCGCCTTTAACATCTAAACCCCGCCTTTAACATCTAAACCCCGCCTTTAACCTCTAGTCCCCGCCTTTAACCTCTAACCTTCAACCTCTAAACCCCGCCTTCAACCTCTAAACCCCGCCTTCAACCTCTAAACCCCGCCTTTAACCTCTAAACCCCGCCTTTAACCTCTAAACCCCGCCTTTAACGTCTAAACCCCGCCTTTAACATCTAAACCCCGCCTTTAACATCTAAACCCCGCCTTTAACATCTAAACCCCGCCTTTAACCTCTAGTCCCCGCCTTTAACCTCTAACCTTCAACCTCTAAACCCCGCCTTCAACCTCTAAACCCCGCCTTCAACCTCTAAACCCCGCCTTTAACCTCTAAACCCCGCCTTTAACATCTAAACCCCGCCTTTAACCTCTAGTCCACGCCTTTAACATCTAAACCCCGCCTTTAACATCTAAACCCCGCCTTTAACCTCTAACCCTCTGTCTGCGGCCCTCAGTGGTCTCTAACCCCCGGTCTGCGGCCCTCAGTGGTCTCTAACCCTCTGTCTGTGGCCCTCAGTGGTCTCTAACCCCCGGTCTGTGGCCCTCAGTGGTCTCTAACCCTCTGTCTGCGGCCCTCAGTGGTCTCTAACCCTCTGTCTGCGGCCCTCAGTGGTCTCTAACCCCTGGTCTGTGGCCCTCAGTGGTCTCTAACCCTCTGTCTGTGGCCCTCAGTGGTCTCTAACCCTCTGTCTGTGGCCCTCAGTGGTCTCTAACCCTCTGTCTGCGGCCCTCAGTGGTCTCTAACCCTCTGTCTGTGGCCCTCAGTGGTCTCTAACCCTCTGTCTGTGGCCCTCAGTGGTCTCTAACCCTCTGTCTGTGACCCTCAGTGGTCTCTAACCCTCTGTCTGTGGCCCTCAGTGGTCTCTAACCCTCTGTCTGTGGCCCTCAGTGGTCTCTAACCCCTGGTCTGTGGCCCTCAGCGGTCTCTAACCCTCTGTCTGCGGCCCTCAGTGGTCTCTAACCCTCAGTCTGTGGCCCTCAGTGGTCTCTAACCCTCTGTCTGCGGCCCTCAGTGGTCTCTAACCCTCTGTCTGTGGCCCTCAGTGGTCTCTAACCCTCTGTCTGTGGCCCTCAGTGGTCTCTAACCCTCTGTCTGTGGCCCTCAGTGGTCTCTAACCCTCTGTCTGCGGCCCTCAGTGGTCTCTAACCCTCTGTCTGTGGCCCTCTGTGGCCCTCAGTGGTCTCTAACCCTCTGTCTGCGGCCCTCAGTGGTCTCTAACCCTCTGTCTGTGGCCCTCAGTGGTCTCTAACCCTCTGTCTGCGGCCCTCAGTGGTTTCTAACCCCCGGTCTGTGGCCCTCAGTGGTCTCTAACCCTCTGTCTGCGGCCCTCAGTGGTCTCTAACCCCTGGTCTGTGGCCCTCAGTGGTCTCTAACCCTCTGTCTGTGGCCCTCAGTGGTCTCTAACCCTCTGTCTGTGGCCCTCAGTGGTCTCTAACCCTCTGTCTGTGGCCCTCAGTGGTCTCTAACCCTCTGTCTGTGGCCCTCAGTGGTCTCTAACCCTCTGTCTGCGGCCCTCAGTGGTCTCTAACCCTCTGTCTGTGGCCCTCAGTGGTCTCTAACCCTCTGTCTGCGGCCCTCAGTGGTCTCTAACCCTCTGTCTGTGACCCTCAGTGGTCTCTAACCCTCTGTCTGTGGCCCTCAGTGGTCTCTAACCCTCTGTCTGCGGCCCTCAGTGGTCTCTAACCCTCTGTCTGCGGCCCTCAGTGGTCTCTAACCCTCTGTCTGTGGCCCTCAGTGGTCTCTAACCCTCTGTCTGCGGCCCTCAGTGGTCTCTAACCCTCTGTCTGCGGCCCTCAGTGGTCTCTAACCCCTGGTCTGTGGCCCTCAGTGGTCTCTAACCCTCTGTCTGCGGCCCTCAGTGGTCTCTAACCCTCTGTCTGTGACCCTCAGTGGTCTCTAACCCTCTGTCTGTGGCCCTCAGTGGTCTCTAACCCTCTGTCTGTGGCCCTCAGTGGTCTCTAACCCCTGGTCTGTGGCCCTCAGCGGTCTCTAACCCTCTGTCTGCGGCCCTCAGTGGTCTCTAACCCTCTGTCTGTGGCCCTCAGTGGTCTCTAACCCTCTGTCTGTGGCCCTCAGTGGTCTCTAACCCTCAGTCTGTGGCCCTCAGTGGTCTCTAACCCTCTGTCTGCGGCCCTCAGTGGTCTCTAACCCTCTGTCTGTGGCCCTCAGTGGTCTCTAACCCTCTGTCTGTGGCCCTCAGTGGTCTCTAACCCTCTGTCTGTGGCCCTCAGTGGTCTCTAACCCTCTGTCTGCGGCCCTCAGTGGTCTCTAACCCTCTGTCTGTGGCCCTCTGTGGCCCTCAGTGGTCTCTAACCCTCTGTCTGCGGCCCTCAGTGGTCTCTAACCCTCTGTCTGTGGCCCTCAGTGGTCTCTAACCCTCTGTCTGCGGCCCTCAGTGGTCT
Source organism: Gobius niger (assembly GCF_951799975.1). NCBI lineage: Eukaryota > Metazoa > Chordata > Actinopteri > Gobiiformes > Gobiidae > Gobius > Gobius niger. The sequence goes on from NC_136861.1 coordinate 3,430,424, forward strand.
CTAACCCCCGGTCTGTGGCCCTCAGTGGTCTCTAACCCTCTGTCTGCGGCCCTCAGTGGTCTCTAACCCTCTGTCTGTGGCCCTCAGTGGTCTCTAACCCTCTGTCTGCGGCCCTCAGTGGTCTCTAACCCTCTGTCTGCGGCCCTCAGTGGTCTCTAACCCTCTGTCTGCGGCCCTCAGTGGTCTCTAACCCTCTGTCTGCGGCCCTCAGTGGTCTCTAACCCTCTGTCTGCGGCCCTCAGTGGTCTCTAACCCCTGGTCTGTGGCCCTCAGTGGTCTCTAACCCTCTGTCTGTGGCCCTCAGTGGTCTCTAACCCCTGGTCTGTGGCCCTCAGTGGTCTCTAACCCTCTGTCTGCGGCCCTCAGTGGTCTCTAACCCCTGGTCTGTGGCCCTCAGTGGTCTCTAACCCTCTGTCTGCGGCCCTCAGTGGTCTCTAACCCTCTGTCTGCGGCCCTCAGTGGTCTCTAACCCTCTGTCTGTGGCCCTCAGTGGTCTCTAACCCTCTGTCTGCGGCCCTCAGTGGTCTCTAACCCTCTGTCTGCGGCCCTCAGTGGTCTCTAACCCTCTGTCTGCGGCCCTCAGTGGTCTCTAACCCCTGGTCTGTGGCCCTCAGTGGTCTCTAACCCTCTGTCTGCGGCCCTCAGTGGTCTCTAACCCCTGGTCCGTGGCCCTCAGTGGTCTCTAACCCTCTGTCTATGGCCCTCAGTGGTCTCTAACCCTCAGTCTGTGGCCCTCAGTGGTCTCTAACCCTCTGTCTGCGGCCCTCAGTGGTCTCTAACCCTCTGTCTGTGGCCCTCAGTGGTCTCTAACCCTCTGTCTGTGGCCCTCAGTGGTCTCTAACCCTCTGTCTGTGGCCCTCAGTGGTCTCTAACCCTCTGTCTGCGGCCCTCAGTGGTCTCTAACCCTCTGTCTGCGGCCCTCAGTGGTCTCTAACCCTCTGTGTGTGGCCCTCTGTGGCCCTCAGTGGTCTCTAACCCTCTGTCTGCGGCCCTCAGTGGTCTCTAACCCTCTGTCTGTGGCCCTCAGTGGTCTCTAACCCTCTGTCTGCGGCCCTCAGTGGTTTCTAACCCCCGGTCTGTGGCCCTCAGTGGTCTCTAACCCTCTGTCTGCGGCCCTCAGTGGTCTCTAACCCTCTGTCTGTGGCCCTCAGTGGTCTCTAACCCTCTGTCTGCGGCCCTCAGTGGTCTCTAACCCTCTGTCTGCGGCCCTCAGTGGTCTCTAACCCTCTGTCTGCGGCCCTCAGTGGTCTCTAACCCTCTGTCTGTGGCCCTCAGTGGTCTCTAACCCTCTGTCTGCGGCCCTCAGTGGTCTCTAACCCTCTGTCTGCGGCCCTCAGTGGTCTCTAACCCCTGGTCTGTGGCCCTCAGTGGTCTCTAACCCTCTGTCTGCGGCCCTCAGTGGTCTCTAACCCCTGGTCTGTGGCCCTCAGTGGTCTCTAACCCTCTGTCTATGGCCCTCAGTGGTCTCTAACCCTCTGTCTGTGGCCCTCAGTGGTCTCTAACCCCTGGTCTGTGGCCCTCAGTGGTCTCTAACCCCCGGTCTGCGGCTCTCAGGACGAGTACTGTGATGCGGTGACTGGGTACATTGATTTTTGTATTGATTGTTGTGTTCCAAAAAAGGAAATAAAGCGGCATGCCAGTCAGAACCCGTGGTACAATGCAGATGTGAATAGGAAAATGCGACAGCGGGCTGAGGCTTTTAAATCTGGTAACGCTACTGCTTATAAACTGTCCAGATATTCTTTGGAGCGGTCCATTAAAGCTGCAAAACGAGCCTATGGAGCCAAGATAGAAGGACATTTCATGGAGGGGGACCCACGACAGATGTGGCAAGGGTTAAATTCTATCACCGCTTGGAAACCTAGAAGAGGATCCATCACAAATGTTGATCCATCTTTGCCAAACGACCTAAATGAGTTTTACTGTCGGCTCGAAATTGAAAATGTTGAACCTGTTGTTTTTCCTGTTTGTAGTGAGCAGAGCCTCACCATCATTCAGGAGGATGTCCAGAGGCTCCTGTCCAGGACGAAAGTTAGGAAGGCCCCTGGACCGGACTGTATTCCTCCCCGTGTCCTTAAACTGTGCTCCGAGCAGCTTGCTCCAGTCCTGACAGATCTTTTCAACATGTCACTTAGGAAGTGTACTGTTCCTCTTAGCTTTAAAAGATCGCTTATAATTCCAGTGCCCAAGAAGACTCCTGTGACTTGTCTGAATGACTATCGGCCAGTGGCCCTCACATCTGTCCTGATGAAAACTTTTGAGCGGTTGGTGTTGAATTTTATCAGAGATCAAATCCCTGTGTCTGTGGACCCGCTACAATTCGCGTATAGAAAAAACAGAAGTGTTGAGGACGCCATTTCCTTTGCTTTGAACTCTGTCTACAAGCATCTTGATGAACGGAAAGCATATGCTAGAATGCTATTCATAGACTATAGTTCAGCTTTTAACTCAATGGTCCCAACAAAGCTCATCGAAAAACTCAAATACTTGGGCCTCGATGATGCCATTTGTAATTGGATTTTTAATTTTCTGACTCGGCCACAAAGGGTCAAAATCAACGGTTGTGTTTCTAATGAGCTGTTCGTTAGCACTGGTTCCCCGCAGGGGTGTATTTTGAGCCCCCTGCTGTTCACACTGTATACTCATGACCTTGTCGCATCTCATGATAAAAATGTGATTATCAAATATGCCGACGATACGACCATCATTGGGCTGATCAGTTCAAATGATGAGTCTCATTATCGTGAGGAGGTGGAGAATGTTGTTCAGTGGAGTAGAGAAAACAACCTGCTTTTGAACAAAAACATGTGAACTTGTTATTGATTTTTGTCATAATAGGAATCAGTTGCCTATTACTATCCAAGATTCTGACGTGCAGATTGTTGAGAAATGTAAATTCTTGGGTGTGACTCTTTCTCATGACTTGAACTGGAGCTCACATACGATGAACTGTGCTAAGAAAGCGAGACAGCGCCTCTTCTTTTTACGCAGGCTTCGAGAGTTTACCCAAAATACTAGGATTCTTCTGAACTTTTATTATTGTGTAATTGAGAGTGTCCTGACCAGTTGTATTACTGTGTGGTTTGGTAATCTCACTCTGAAAGAGAAGAAGGCTTTGAACAAAGTGGTTCGCTCAGCCAGCAGGACCATTGGCTGCACTTTGCCGCTCCTGGAGGCCACATATAAAGCTCGACTACTGAATCGAGCTTTAAAACTAGCAAATGATGCCTCAGGCCACCCTGCTAGAGCTTTTTTTGAGATGCTTCCTTCAGGGCGAAGGTATCGCTCCATCATATGTTCTACTGATCGACATATGAACAGTTTCTTTCCTCAAGCTGTGATCACTTTAAACAAGGCACTTTAAACAGGCACTTCTATTATATTTATCGGTGTGGACTTTTATTGTACAATGTTTTGCCCTTAGGCTTTTAATGTGGCATTGTTTGTTTGTTCTGTTTTCTATATTGTGTCTTTTTACTTGTTTTACATATCGCACTTTGAGCTCTTTGCACATTTTTTTCCAATGTGGTTTTTCTAACTGCAAATGGCCAATAAATGAATCTGAATCTGAATCTCAGGTGGACGGGGACTCCAACCCGCTGGTGCAGAGCCTGTTCCTGGAGAACTTCCCCGTGTTCAGGGCTCGTTTCTCCGCAGACGGGCTGTCGCTCATGGCCACGAGCTTCAAGAACAAACTCTTCTACCTTTACCACATGACGGAGGGGAAGGTCACGCCCGTGTGCGGGGTCAGAGGTCAGTGCCACGCCCTCCGTCGCAGAAACACGGCGAGACGCTGCAGGGGAGCAGGGAAAACTGAATGTGGAGATAATACGGACATGAGTCTGCTGCAATGGCCGCTGGCTGCCCTGCTTTTTGACCACAAACGTGGGGGCCGCCATTGCTCCGCCGTTGCTGCAGTACCTCCATATCGCCGCTAGGCCCCCATTGAAAAGCATTGGACTTTAGACACGTTAAAAACTACTTTAAAGCCTGGTTTCAATTGTTTCAACGCTAGACTAGGCTAGATCTTCCTCCTGAGATAACGCTGGGTTAATAACAATATATGAAACCAGGCTGGTTTTCGTAATATGATTTTTTGAAATCTCGTATTTAATGAGGCTCGGACTGTTAGCATTGGAGCAGCGCGAGCTACACGTCACGCAAGGGCCGAGTCTACGGTGAAAATCCCGCCCGTATGTCCTTTTTAGGAACATGCTTCGTCAGAGCTGGGGAGGGGGAGCCTGTAAATCCGCCATGAATTGCCCCACGGCCGTGGTCATTCTGGTAAACGGGGAGGAGTGAGCATAAGACGTCCATTATTTTCTACAGTCTATGGTCTGCTGTCATTTTATGTTTGCGTTTTAACTAGTGTAGTGGAAAACTAGAAATAAACCTGAAAAATGTGGAATCTATTGGAGCAAAAATTCAGCAAAAATGTGACAAAAATTCAACAAAAAGTGACAAAAATTGATAAAAGAAATTCAAGAAAATTCAAGAAAAATTCAACAAAAATGTGACAAAAATTCATTAAAAAAATTCAACAAAAATTCAACAAAAATTCAACAAAAAATCAACAAAAATTCAACAAAAATTCAACAAAAATGTTTAGGCGGGTGGTTAAGTGCACATGCGTCCTGTGTATATTTCCCCCGTCTTTAGCCACTGCTGTCGCCCACAAAGGAAATGACCATATTTGGATTACAGCGTCATCTCGGCCACAGCCTTTCGTGCTACACATGGATACCAAACATGTCAGTATTAGTGAATGAATACGCGTGGGAATAAACATGATAAAGAGACGTGTTCTCGCCTGCAGCGTCTCGTCTTCACTGTTTTTCTCTGTGTGACGTTTCCCTCTGTGCGTCAGGGCTGAAGGAGGCGCGGGTGAAGGAGTTCTCCGTGTGTCCTGTAGGGGACGCTGTGCTGCTGTGGGGCACCAGAGGATACGTGCACCTGCTCACGCTCAAGGTCTGGGGCGCTTTATTACTTCAGTCACGGTTTTCTTTTTCTGAACCTGTTTTTGCTCGTCATGATCTGATGATGTGAATGTTTCTGCAGACGAACGAGGTGGTGCGAAGCCTGAAGCTGAACGGGGAGGTCAGCGCCGTGGCCTTCTCCTCCGACGGGAACACGCTCTTCTCCAGCTCCGGTCAGTCACTCACATCAGTCACATGAACCAACACATATATACACACCAGCAGGGTCTGGTCAGCCACATAAACCAACACACATATACACACACCAGCAGGCTCCGGTCAGTCACATAAACCAACACACATATACACACCAGCAGGGTCTGGTCAGCCACATAAACCAACACACACATACACACCAGCAGGCTCCGATCAGTCACTCACATCAGTCACATAAACCAACACATATACACACCAGCAGGCTCCGGTCAGTCACTCACATCAGTCACATAAACCAACACATATACACACACCAGCAGGCTCCGGTCAGTCACTCACATCAGTCACATAAACCAACACACATACACACCAGCAGGCTCTGGTCAGTCACTCACATCAGTCACATAAACCAACACACATACACACCAGCAGGCTCTGGTCAGTCACTCACATCAGTCACATAAACCAACACACATACACACCAGCAGGCTCCGGTCAGTCACACACATCAGTCACATAAACCAACACATATACACACACCAGCAAGCTCCGGTCAGTCACTCACATCAGTCATATAAACCAACACACATACACACCAGCAGGCTCTGGTCAGTCATATAAACCAAGACATATACACACCAGCAGGCTCCGGTCAGTCATATAAACCAACACATATACACACCAGCAGGCTCCGGTCAGTCACACACATCAGTCACATAAACCAACACATATACACACACCAGCAGGCTCCGGTCAGTCATATAAACCAACACACATGCACACCAGCAGGCCCCGGTCAGTCATATAAACCAACACATATACACACCAGCAGGCTCCGGTCAGTCACACACATCAGTCATATAAACCAACACACATACACACCAGCAAAAATTCAACAAAAAAATGACAAAAATTCAACAAAAATTCAACAAAAATTCAACAAAAAAATGACAAAAGAACTAAAATTTAGCAAAAATGTGACAAAAATTCAATAAAAAACGACACAAATTCAACAAAAATTCAACAAAAAAAAAGACAAAAATTCAACCAAAAAATGACAAAAATTCAACAAAAATGTAACAAAAATGTGACAAAAATTCCAGCAGGCTCCGGCCAGTCACAAAAACCAACACACACATTATATTTGTGTATATTGTGGGTCACAGAGGACGGGGAGGTGTTTGTGGGGACCTGTGCTCGTCTATAACCTGGTGTATTATTATATTTGTGTATATTCTGGTCACAGAGGACGGGGAGGTGTTTGTGGGGACCTGCGCTCGTCCATAACCTGGTGTATTATTATATTTGTGTATATTGTGGTCACAGAGGACGGGGAGGTGTTTGTGGGGACCTGCGCTCGTCTATAACCTGGTGTATTATTATATTTGTGTATATTCTGGTCACAGAGGACGGGGAGGTGTTCGTGGGGACCTGCGCTCGTCTATAACCTGGTGTATTATTATATTTGTGTATATTGTGGGTCACAGAGGACGGGGAGGTGTTTGTGGGGACCTGCGCTCGTCCATAACCTGGTGTATTATTATAATTGTGTATATTGTGGTCACAGAGGACGGGGAGGTGTTTGTGGGGACCTGCGCTTGTCTATAACCTGGTGTATTATTATATTTGTGTATATTGTGGGTCACAGAGGACGGGGAGGTGTTTGTGGGGACCTGCGCTCGTCCATAACCTGGTGTATTATTATAATTGTGTATATTGTGGTCACAGAGGACGGGGAGGTGTTTGTGGGGACCTGCGCTCGTCTATAACCTGGTGTATTATTATATTTGTGTATATTCTGGTCACAGAGGACGGGGAGGTGTTCGTGGGGACCTGCGCTCGTCTATAACCTGGTGTATTATTATATTTGTGTATATTGTGGGTCACAGAGGACGGGGAGGTGTTTGTGGGGACCTGCGCTCGTCCATAACCTGGTGTATTATTATAATTGTGTATATTGTGGTCACAGAGGACGGGGAGGTGTTTGTGGGGACCTGCGCTTGTCTATAACCTGGTGTATTATTATATTTGTGTATATTGTGGGTCACAGAGGACGGGGAGGTGTTTGTGGGGACCTGCGCTCGTCCATAACCTGGTGTATTATTATAATTGTGTATATTGTGGTCACAGAGGACGGGGAGGTGTTTGTGGGGACCTGCGCTCGTCTATAACCTGGTGTATTATTATATTTGTGTATATTGTGGTCACAGAGGACGGGGAGGTGTTTGTGGGGACCTGCTCTCGTCTATAACCTGGTGTATTATTATAATTGTGTATATTGTGGGTCACAGAGGACGGGGAGGTGTTTGTGGGGACCTGCTCTCGTCTATAACCTGGTGTATTATTATATTTGTGTATATTGTGGTCTCAGAGGACGGGGAGGTGTTTGTGGGGACCTGCGCTCGTCTATAACCTGGTGTATTATTATATTTGTGTATATTGTGGTCACAGAGGACGGGGAGGTGTTTGTGGGGACCTGCGCTCGTCCATAACCTGGTGTATTATTATATTTGTGTATATTGTGGTCACAGAGGACGGGGAGGTGTTTGTGGGGACCTGCGCTCGTCTATAACCTGGTGTTTTGTTATTTTTGTGTATATTGTGGATCACAGAGGACGGGGAGGTGTTTGTGGGGACCTGCTCTCGTCTATAACCTGGTGTATTATTATAATTGTGTATATTGTGGTCACAGAGGACGGGGAGGTGTTTGTGGGGACCTGCGCTCGTCTATAACCTGGTGTATTATTATATTTGTGTATATTGTGGTCACAGAGGACGGGGAGGTGTTTGTGGGGACCTGCGCTCGTCCATAACCTGGTGTATTATTATATTTGTGTATATTGTGGTCACAGAGGACGGGGAGGTGTTTGTGGGGACCTGCGCTCGTCTATAACCTGGTGTTTTATTATATTTGTGTATATTGTGGTCACAGAGGACGGGGAGGTGTTTGTGGGGACCTGCGCTCGTCTATAACCTGGTGTTTTATTATATTTGTGTATATTGTGGATCACAGAGGACGGGGAGGTGTTCGTGTGGGACCTGCGCTCGTCTCGCTGCCTGAACACCTTCACAGATGACGGGTGTATAAAGTCCACGTCGATGGCGGCCTCCCCAAACGGCCGGTACTTGGCCACAGGGTGAGTGTCCTCCGTTCCTCCACAGTGTTTGTTAAATCAGAGATGCTGAGGTGTGTCGTGTGCAGGTCTCAGTCGGGCGTGGTCAACGTGTATCCTGTGGACTCGTGTCTGTCGTCTCCTCAGCCCAAACCTCTGAGGAGCATCATGAACCTGGTGACGCCCTGCACCGCGCTGAGCTTCAGCCCCAGCTCCGAGCTCCTGGCCCTGGGCTCACGGGCCACGGACGAGGCCCTCAAACTGGTCAGGACTTCACTCTGTAGGGAACAGGCCGGACGCTGCAGGGAAACGGCCACTCATTTTATGTTTCATAGGTTTAGCTTTAGTGTAGCTGCACCACAGGGGGGCAGTGTAGAGCGATGTGCAGGGTTTAACCACCTTATTTCCCTTATGTGTTTTTGCCATTTTTTAAAATTACTTTTCTGCTGGATTTTTGTCACTTTTTTGTTGGATTTTTGTCACTTTTTTGTTGGAATTGTGTCATTTTTTTTACTGGATTTTTGTCATTTTTTGCTGGATTTTTGTCACTTTTTTGCTGGATTTTTGTCATTTTTCTGCTGGGTTTTTTGTCTTTTTTTGCTGTTTTTTGTAAAAAAAAAAAAAGTTGGTTTTTGTCTTTTTTTTGCTGGATTTTTGTCATTTTTCTGCTGGATTTTTGTCACTTTTTTGCTGGATTTTTGTCTTTTTTTTGCTGGATTATTGTCATTTTTTCCACTGGATTTTTGTCACTTTTTTGCTGGATTTTTGTCATTTTTTTGCTGGATTTTTGTCATTTTTCTACTGGATTTTTGTCATTTTTGTCGCTGTTTTTGTTGTGTTTACATCCTCACTTTCTTTTTTTCTTTTTTATCGCTGTTTTGAAGAAGCTTTTAGATTTGGAGAATTTGGAGAACAGGAGAAAACATGTTCAGGTGGGAGTTAAGAGGTTAAACAAAGCTAATTTGACATTTTCACACCAGCATGTTAGCTTACTGTGCATACAGTTTTATGCACAAGGCCATCGGGAAACTGAACTCCCAGAAATATTTCCAGAGGCTTCAAGTGCACTTCCAGTACGTGTATGTACTATTTATTTTTTCTTTATAAATGATGTTGGTGGTGGAATTTGCGGCGGTAGATTCCAAGTTGGGGGAGGTTTTATTTTACCGACATCGACTAAACTTCATAAAATGAGCGTCGTAAAGGGAGAGTCTGGTCTGTGTTTCTTGTTTCCACCTGCAGCGTCTCGCCTCCAGCCATTTTCTTCTTCTTGTGATGTTTTTGTGACGTTAAAGTGTCTTGTCTCCGTCAGCTGCACGTGCCGAGTCTGAGCGTCTTCTCCAACTTCCCCGTCTCCAAGAGGAAGATCTGCTATAAAGTCCAGGACGTGGCCTTCTCTCCTCACGGCGGCTACTTCTGCCTCGCCAACAACAAAGGCCGCGCCCCTCTGTACAGGTGAGATTTTTTGCTGTTTTTTGTTATTTTTTTGCTGTTTTTTGTCTTTTTTTTGCTTGATTTTTGTCTTTTTTTTGCTTGATTTTTGTCTCTTTTTTTTTGCTTGATTTTTTTTTTTTTTTTTTGCTTGATTTTTGTCTTTTTTTTTGCTTGATTTTTGTCACTTTTTTGCTTGATTTTTGTCACTTTTTTTGCTGGATTTTTGTCTTTTTTTGCTTGATTTTTGTCACTTTTTTGCTGGATTTTTGTCTTTTTTTTGCTGGATTTTTGTCACTTTTTTTGCTGGATTTTTGTCACTTTTTTGCTGGATTTTTGTCTTTTTTTGCTGGATTTTTGTCTTTTTTTGCTGGTTTTTTCTCTTTTTTTTGCTGGTTTTTGTCACTTTTTTTGCTGGATTTTTTGTCATATTTTTGCTTGATTTTTGTCACTTTTTTGCTGGATTTTTGTCTTTTTTTTTGCTTGATTTTTGTCTTTTTTTTTGCTGGATTTTTGTCATTTTTTGCTGGATTTTTGTCTTTTTTTGCTGGATTTTTGTCACTTTTTTTGCTGGATTTTTGTCTTTTTTTGCTGGTTTTTTGTCTCTTTTTTTGCTGGATTTTTGTCTTTTTTTGCTGGATTTTTGTCACTTTTTTTGCTGTTTTTTTGTCTTTTTTCTTCTTCTGGTTTTTGTCACTTTTTTGCTGGATTTTTTGTCACTTTTTTGCTGGATTTTTTGTCATATTTTTGCTGGATTTTTGCCTTTTTTTTGCTGGATTTTTGTCTTTTTTTGAGTTTTTGTCATTTTTGTCGCTGGATTTTTGTCACTTCTGAAAGTTCTGTCCTTCATGTCGGACCAGTTTAGAGCAACATCCTTTAGCAGGTTTAGATAATTTTAGGCACATTTTATGCAGAAAGTATTAGATAAATTATGGATTTTGTCCATATTTTGTTTGTTTTGACTTTTATAAATGAGTCCCCTGATGTCTGGTCTTGTTTTTTCAGGCTGCTCCATTACAAGGACTTTTAAGGACTTTAAAGGACTCTCAAAGACTCTCAAGGACCGGCTGCAATAAACTCTCCTAACATCATGTCGAGATGAAAACACCAGATGCCCGTCCTGCAGATAAACAGGATTTTTAATGTTATTTCAAAAATCGCTTTGAAACTTCTGCTGTAAATACGACACAAACATCAGATGCAAATGTTTTTTTGCTTCTATTTCTTTGCTATATTTTCACGTGTAAATGAAGATAATCTGAGCAATAAAAGAGCCAGGTTTAAATGTGTGTTTTATTTTACTTAATTGTGGATCCTGTTTTTGGTTTAGTTTTTATTAAACTAGTTATTAGTGGAAACATGTGTAAAATCTGATTTGTTTTTGTGGTGAAAAGTCAGATCTGGGACAAATCATATATAAAGTAAATACCGTAAATAGAGGCCGGGGCCTTTATTTACTCAAGGGCATCTCGGACCAGGCCTTTATTGGAACCAGGCCACAATTAGAGACAGGCCTTTATTTCAGGTTTCTGTTTCGTTTTTACCGCGGACCGGATTATTTGTTGTTATCTTGTGTAAAAGGCGAGTTTAGACCCGGCCCCTGTCGGAGAGACCCGGCCTCTGTCAGAGACCCGGCCTCTGTCAGAGACCCGGCCCCTGTCGGAGACCCGGCCCCTGTCGGAGAGACCCGGCCTCTGTCAGAGACCCGGCCCCTGTCGGAGACCCGGCCTCTGTCAGAGACCCGGCCTCTGTCGGAGACCCGGCCCCTGTCGGAGAGACCCGGCCTCTGTCAGAGACCCGGCCCCTGTCGGAGACCCGGCCTCTGTCGGAGAGACCCGGCCTCTAGTGGAATACAGGCCAGTGTTAGAGAATTTACGGTAACCTGTGTCCGGGTTTGGCGGTGGAATTTAATCTGTTTTCTGTGTGAAGAAGAGCTCCACAGGTCGCCGCCATTTTGATTCTTGAATCACGAGGCACCGCCCCCTCGTGACGCATCAATATAGACCACAATGCATTGCGATACGAGTGAATCAAAACAGGCGTTTAATCGCATGTTGCAATAAACTACTTGAATACACATTTTTATGGTGGAAAGTTGCTGACGTTAGCAGCCAGTTTACCTTTAGCTTAATCCTTAAATCAGGGGTCGGCAACGTCAGGCCCGGGGGCCAAATCCGGCCCTCCAACACAGAACCTTTGGCCCTCAAGAGGATTTTGAGAAATATTATTATACAAATCAGAAGTACTTTAATCGTTTTAGAGTTTAATCTTAACCTCTTACCCCCCGCCTAAACCAAATGCATTCTGTCCTCTTTGGCTATTATATAGGCCTGTGTAACACCTCATTTGAAAGCTAAGACCCACAAAACTGATCTTTTTCCTCACGTTGTTGCTGTGTTGTTTCACCTTTTGTATGTTTTTCTTTCTTTCTTTTTGTTGAATTTTTGTCACATTTTTGTTGAATTTTTGTCATTTTTTGGTTGAGTTTTTTGTCAAAAATGTGACGACAAAATGACAAAAAAAATATTTTAAAAATGACAAAAAATGTTACAAAAATGAGTTGAATACCTAACAAAAAAATGATGGAAAAAAAAATGTGATGACGTGAGGAAAAAGATCCTCTTGGTTCAGGCGAGGGTTAAGAGGTTAATAAAGTGGGGGTTAAGAGGTTAATAAAGTGGGGGTGAAGAGGTTAATAAAGTGGGGGTTAAGAGGTTAACAGCTACTCTCACCTGTGGGTAAACATCTGTGTAGTTTTAAGTCCTAACGACCTAACTCACACCTAAGTTTCAGTCTGATCACTGCTAATGAGCTGAGTTTCAGCCTCATTAACATGACTGAGCTCCAGACCTGGTGAGGAGAAGGTTTTGCCCCCCCCCATGAGCAGGAACGGCCACTCAGATTTAATCTTTCTCCACTTTACACGAGTCTCCTCCTCACAGACCTGGAGCTCAGTCATGTTAACGAGGCTGAAACTCGGCCTCGGAGGTGCTTTCTTTTACTGTTTTGTGGCTTGATCACGGCAGCGTCACACAATGAAAATGTGACCAAAACATGACAATATCCGTCCATTTTCCACTTGTCTGTTTCCGAGTCGTGGGGGCAGCTGTTGGAGCCCCTCACGGCCCCCCCATGTTTGCCATGGGGCCTTATCAGGGGCACGAGGCCCCCGACAACAGAGCTCCAGGATCATTCAGGCTCAGACCCCTCCACCACGTTAAGGTGGCGGCTCCAGGAGGCCAGGGGTCGGCAGGTTGTCTTGGTGGAGCCGATTTTCTTTATTCTAAAAGGACCAGTTCAGCTTTACCTAAATCTAAAAGCTTCTCAACTGGAGCTCACAGCCCATTTTCTACAGTTTGGCTTTACCCGAATCAAAAAGCTTCATGGGAAAAAAACACCAAAACAGCCACAAAAAAATGAGTAGAAAACAAGGATGTGAACGCGACAAAAGCGCAAAAAAATTAACAAAATTCAACAAAAAAATAACAAAAATTCAACAAAAAAGTGACAAAAATTCAACAAAAAAGTGACAAAAAATCAACAAAAAAATGACAAAAATTCAACAAAAAAGTGACAAAAATGTGACAAAAATTCAACAAAAAAGTGACAAAAATGTGACAAAAACTTAACAAAAATGTGACAAAAATGTGACAAAAACTTAACAAAAACTCAACAAAAAAATTTTAAAAATTCGACAAAAATTCAACAAAACTGACGAAAAAAAACCCAAAAAAGGTGACACAACACAGCAACAACGTGAGGAAAAAGATCAGTTTTGTGGGTCTTAGCTTTCAAATGAGGTGTTACACAGGCCTATATAATAAGAGGACAGAATGCATTTGGTTCAGGCGGGTGGGAAGAGGTTACGATTAAACTCTAGAACGATTAAAGTACTTCTGATTTGTATAATAATATTTCTCAAAATCCTCTTGAGGGCCAAAGGTTTTGTGCTGGAGGGCCGGATTTGGCCCCCGGGCCTGACGCTGCCGACCCCTGTAGTAGGGGAACGCAACAATAAAGTGACAAAAAAACAAACATTTGGTAAAAAAACGTGACAAACGACTAAGACGTGTTAACAAAAACAAGGAAGAAGCTCAGATGAGTTTTGTGGGTCTTAGCTTTCAAATGAGGCGTTACACTGGTGTATGTTTTGGATTTGGGTAAACCTCGGTTAAGGCGGCGCTATTATGTTCAGCTTTCCCCAAATCTGAAAGCTTCTTGACTGGAGAGTTCAGCTCATAAGCGAGACTGCGTCGTTGTCACGGTGACACTTTCTTTGCTCTATTTATGTCACATTTTTGTTGCATTTTTCCAGCTTTTGGTTGGGTTTTAGTTGCTTTTTTGACATTTGTTTTTTGCTTTTTTGACCATTTTTTTCAGATTTTTTTTTTTTTAACCATTTTTTCCCCCTTTTTTGTAAGTGTTGTTTTTGTTACCCTTTTTTTTGTTTACATCTCGTTTTCATTTCGATTTTGGCGCTTATTTTCCAGAAGCTTTTAGATTTGGGTAAAGCCAAACTGGAGAAACTGTGCTCGGTTCAGGCGGGGGTTAAGAGTGACAAAAAAAGTGACAAAAAATGGAAGAAAAAGTGGCAAAAATTTCACAAGAAATGGAGAAAAAATGGACGAAAAAATGACAAAAATGTGACAAAATTTGGCAAAAAAAGGATGAAAATGTGACAAAAAAATGACAAAAAATCGACAAAAAAATGACAAAATTTGGCAAAAAAATGACGAAATTTGACAAAAAAATGACAAAATTTGACAAAAAATGACAAAATTTGGCAAAAAAAATGACAAAATTTGACAAAAAATGACAGAATTAGACAAAAAATGACAAAATTTGGCAAAAAAAATGACAAAAATTTGACAAAAAAATGATGAAAATTTGACAAAAAAATGACAAAATTTGACAAAAAAAATGACAAAATTTGACAAAAAATGACAAAATTTGGCAAAAAAATGACAAAATTTGACAAAAAATGACAAAATTTGACAAAAAATGACAAAATTTGGCAAAAAAAATGACAAAAATTTGACAAAAAAATGATGAAAATTTGACAAAAAAATGACAAAATTTGACAAAAAAAATGACAAAATTTGACAAAAAATGACAAAATTTGGCAAAAAAAATGACAAAAATTTGACAAAAAAATGATGAAAATTTGACAAAAAAATGACAAAAATTGACAAAAAAAATGACAAAATTTGACAAAAAAATGACAAAATTTGGCTAAAAAAATGACAAAAATTTGACAAAAAAATGACAAAATTTGACAAAAAAATGATGAAAATTTGACAAAAAAATGACAAAATTTGACAAAAAAATGACAAAATTTGACAAAAAAAAATGATGAAAATTTGACAAAAAAAATGATGAAAATTTGACAAAAAAATGACAAATATTTGACAAAAAAATGACAAAATTTGGCAAAAAAATGATGAAAATTTGACAAAAAAATGATGAAAATTTGACAAAAAAATGATGAAAATTTGACAAAAAAATGATGAAAAATTGACAAAAAAATGACAAAATTTGGCAAAAAAATGATGAAAATTTGACAAAAAAATGACAAAAATTTGACAAAAAATATGACAAAAATTTGACCAAAAAATGACAATATTTGGCAAAAAAATGATGAAAATTTGGCAAAAAAATGATGAAAATTTGACAAAAAAATGATGAAAATTTGACAAAAAAATGACAAAATTTGACAAAAAAATGACAAAATTTGACAAAAAAAAATGATGAAAATTTGACAAAAAAAATGATGAAAATTTGACAAAAAAATGACAAAATTTGACAAAAAAATGATGAAAATTTGACAAAAAAATGACAAATATTTGACAAAAAAATGACAAAATTTGGCAAAAAAATGATGAAAATTTGACAAAAAAATGATGAAAATTTGACAAAAAAATGATGAAAATTTGACAAAAAAATGATGAAAAATTGACAAAAAAATGACAAAATTTGGCAAAAAAATGATGAAAATTTGACAAAAAAATGACAAAAATTTGACAAAAAATATGACAAAAATTTGACCAAAAAATGACAATATTTGGCAAAAAAATGATGAAAATTTGGCAAAAAAATGATGAAAATTTGACAAAAAAAATGATGAAAATTTGACAAAAAAATGACAAAAATTGGACAAAAAAATGACAAAAAAATGACAAAAAATGACTAAAATTTGACAAAAAAATGACCAAATTTGGCAAAAAAAAATTGACAAAAAAATGATGAAAATTTGACAAAAAAAAGACAAACGCTTTAAGATGAGATGATCCTTTATTGACTCACAACGGAGAACGGGGGTTAAGAGGTAGCAGAAACAGACTGACACACGTGGGACTCCGTTTCCCAGCATGCTCTGCTGCGGCTGTTTACAGTGACGTGAGCCCCGCCCCTCCCTGTAATGCGGCCCGACCTGTTCCACCTGTGGCGCCTGTGGTCACGTGACCCCCGTCCACAGCTGGAGACGACGCTGACGCAGACGCGGACGCGGACGCGGAGGACTTAACATCAGCCTCACGTTTTCACCTCGTACGTTTGGATCTGGAACATATCAAGGAAACGTTTGGATTAAAGTTCAGTCGACGTTTAAAGGTAAGAGATTTAAGATTTAAGTTTGAACTTCAGGGCGGGGTCACGTGTTTGGGTTAGAAAGAAACTAATGGTTGGTTTGATAAGAACCTCTGAGCACAGTTTCTACAGTTCGGCTTTACCCAAATCTGCTCAGAGTGACGCCTCATTTGAAAGCTAAGACCCACAAAACTCATTAAAGAAATGTTTGTGTTGCTTTGTGGCTGCGTTTTTGTCAACATTTGGAGGGTTTTTTGTTGCTTTTTAACCCCTTAACTCCCGCCTGAACCGAGCACGTTTTCTCCAGTTTGGCTTTACCCCAATCCAAAAGCTTCTGGAAAAAAAGGTGAGAAAATAGTGACAAAACTGAGACGAAAACAAGGATGGAAATGTGACAAAAAAGTGAGGAAACATTGATGACAAATTGACAAAAATTTGACAAAAAAATGACCAAAAATGTGCCAAAAAGGTGAGAATGCATTGACAAAAATGTGATTAAAAAAATTATTAAAAATGGACGAAAAAATGATAAAAATTCAACAACAAAAAATGACAAAAATTGGATAAGAAATAGACGAAAAAATGACAGAAATGTGCCAAAAAAGTGACAAAAAAATGATAAAAATGTGCCAAAAAATGATAAAAATTCAACCAAAAATATTACAAAAATGTGACAAAAAAGTGCTGAAAAAATGATGAAAAATTTGCAAAAAATTGACAAAAATGTGATAAGATTTGGACAAAAAAATGACAAATGTGCCAAAAAAGTGAGAAAACATTGACAAAAAAGTTACATAAATGAGTTGAATACCCAACAAAAAAATGATGGAAAAAAAATGTGATGACGTGAGGAGAAAGGTCCTCTCGGTTCAGGCGGGGGTTAAGGGGTTAAAGCTGTTGTAGAGGGACATGTAGGTGAAACACAGACCTGGTCCTCCTGTCGTCACCGACATGATGGAAGATAAAAGAACAATCTTCACTTTTCCACTGCTCGACGCTGCACATGCACATGCGTGTGAAACTTACATGTAATTTCCTTGAACAGTTTGGATACGCAGGAGGGATAGTGAGAGCTAGAAATGAGTTTGGACCAAAACCAAACATTTCTACATTTCAGATTCAGGGGTTATTGCACATGTTACTTCACAGTCTTGTTCAGTCTGAGCCGTGGGGATGAAGGACCTGCTCCTTCTTCCACTGAAAGAGCTGCTCAGCTCCTCCACAGTCCCGTGCAGTGGGTGGGAGGTGTTGTCCATGATGGAGGTGAGCTTGGCTAACACCCTCCTGTCCCCCAGGGGGCAGCACAGGACGGAGCTGGGCCTCCTGTTCTTGTCGCGCTCTGTGCGGCCCGGGGCCCAGCACACGGCAGCGTAGTGGAGAGAAGAGGCCACAGAGTCATACTCTGAAGGAGCTCAGTCTCTGAAGGACCTCAGTCTCTGAAGGAGCTCAGTCTCCTCTGAAGGACCTCAGTCTCTGAAGGAGCTCAGTCTCCTCTGAAGGAGCTCAGTCTCCTCTGAAGGACCTCAGTCTCTGAAGGACCTCAGTCTCCTCTGAAGGACCTCAGTCTCCTCTGAAGGACCTCAGTCTCCTCTGAAGGACCTCAGGGTTCGATTCCCACCAGGACGGGGCGTTTCTGTGTGGAGTTTGCATGTTCTCCCCGTGTCTGCGTAGGTTTCCTCCGGGTACTCCGGTTTCCTCTACCACTAAAAACATGTACAATAGGTGAATCCTCCAGCCAGGTGATTCTGACCATCAGCCGGGCTCCACATCATGGAGACTGGTCCCCGGGCGCGGCACTGCCGTCGACCTCTGCTCCTGACGGGTCGCCCCAATTTCCCTACGGGGACAATAAAGTAAACAAACAAACATGATCACCATTTTATTGCATTATTGTTGCTTTTCCGGCGCATTTGTGTCTATTTTTTTCAAGAAGGTTTTAGATTTGGGTAAAGCTGAACTGGAGAAATGTGCTCAGTTCAGGCGGGGGGTCAGAGGTCGGCCTGTGTCTCTGTGTTTGTATCGTTTAAATGAGTTAACGTTAGAAGTGAGTGGAGCGTGTTTCCTTCACCACTGTTCTCCTTTAGCTCGTGCTCTGAGTGGAGTTACCTGTCTGACTCACCTGTCCGGCCTGGCCCCGCCCCCTGATGACATCACGCTGACAGGCGACAGCAGCAGTTCTTCTCTCTCTGCACAGGTGACTTTATTTACTGTGTTGTTTCTCCTCCAAACTGTCGACTGTTTACTGTCCACACAGTGTCAGCTCTGAGGCGTGTTCTCCTCTCCTCCAGCAGGGGCAGCACTGAGGCAGGATGATGTTTAACATGTTCTCCTCTTCTCCAGCAGGGGCAGCACTGAGGCAGGATGATGTTTAACATGTTCTCCTCTCCTCCAGCAGGGGCAGCGCTGAGGCAGGATGATGTTTAACATGTTCTCCTCTTCTCCAGCAGGGGCAGCGCTGAGGCTGGATGATGTTTAACATGTTCTCCTCTTCTCCAGCAGGGGCAGCGCTGAGGCAGGATGATGTTTAACATGTTCTCCTCTCCTCCAGCAGGGGCAGTGCTGAGGCAGGATGATGTTTAACATGTTCTCCTCTCCTCCAGCAGGGGCAGCGCTGAGGCAGGATGATGTTTAACATGTTCTCCTCTCCTCCAGCAGGGGCAGTGCTGAGGCAGGAGGATGTTTAACATGTTCTCCTCTCCTCCAGCAGGGGCAGCACTGAGGCAGGATGATGTTTAACATGTTCTCCTCTTCTCCAGCAGGGGCAGTGCTGAGGCAGGAGGATGTTTAACATGTTCTCCTCTTCTCCAGCAGGGGCAGCGCTGAGGCAGGATGATGTTTAACATGTTCTCCTCTCCTCCAGCAGGGGCAGCGCTGAGGCAGGATGATGTTTAACATGTTCTCCTCTCCTCCAGCAGGGGCAGCGCTGAGGCAGGATGATGTTTAACATGTTCTCCTCTTCTCCAGCAGGGGCAGCGCTGAGGCAGGATGATGTTTAACATGTTCTCCTCTCCTCCAGCAGGGGCAGCGCTGAGGCAGGATGGCGGATGCGATGTCTGAAGAGGCGGAGCTTTTCACAGAACAAGAGCTGACCTGCTCCATCTGTTTGGACCTGTTCAACCAACCGGTGTCGACGCCGTGTGGACACAACTTCTGCCAGGTACAAACCACCGACCGAACCACTGAGCCACTTAACCACTGAGCCACCTAACCACTGAGCCACCTAACCACTGAGCCACCTAACCACTGAGCCACTTAACCACTGAGCCACCTAACCACTGAGCCACCTAACCATCAGCAAAACCCCTCCCCCTCTGTTGTAGTGTATGGCTGTATCCGAATGTCCGCACTATTCCCTATATAGTGGTCACATGTTGTAGGGGTCTCTGAATGTCCAGAGAGAAAAAAGTCGTCCACTCGAAATTTCCCACAATGCATTCTGAAAAGTAGTGAGCATCGATGGTCACTAAACGGATCAATATAGACCACAATGCATTGCGAGAGTGGGAGAAGAGCCTGACAGAGACAGGTCTTTGAACTAAACACGACTGAAGTAAATCAGCTGTTTCAGTCTCACGTTTGTGTTTCTCATGAATAAACGACCTAAATATAAACGGTTACGGTGAAAAGATGCTAACGTTAGCTGCTAACCTTTAGCTTGAGCTGTTAAATGACCGACAGCTTCATGCTAACATTAGCTGCTAACCTGTAGCTGGAGCTGCTAAATGACCGATAGCTTCATGCTAACGTTAGCTGCTAACCTTTAGCTTGAGCTGTTAAATGACCGATAGCTTCATGCTAACGTTAGCTGCTAGCCTTTAGCTTGAGCTGTTAAATGACCGATAGCTTCATGCTAACGTTAGCTGCTAACCTTTAGCTTGAGCTGTTAAATGACCGACAGCTTCATGCTAACGTTAGCTGCTAACCTTTAGCTGGAGCTGCTAAATGACCAATAGCTTCATGCTAACGTTAGCTGCTAACCTTTAGCTTGAGCTGTTAAATGACCGATAGCTTCATGCTAACGTTAGTTGCTAACCTTTAGCTTGAGCTGCTAAATGACCGATAGCTTCATGCTAACGTTAGCTGCTAACCTTTAGCTGGAGCTGTTAAATGACCGATAGCTTCATGCTAACGTTAGCTGCTAACCTTTAGCTGGAGCTGTTAAATGACCGATAGCTTCATGCTAACGTTAGCTGCTAGCCTTTAGCTTGAGCTGTTAAATGACCGACAGCTTCATGCTAACGTTAGCTGCTAACCTTTAGCTTGAGCTGTTAAATGACCGACAGCTTCATGCTAACGTTAGCTGCTAACCTTTAGCTGGAGCTGTTAAATGACCGATAGCTTCATGCTAACGTTAGCTGCTAACCTTTAGCTGGAGCTGTTAAATGACCGATAGCTTCATACTAACGTTAGCTGCTAGCCTTTAGCTTGAGCTGTTAAATGACCGACAGCTTCATGCTAACGTTAGCTGCTAGCCTTTAGCTTGAGCTGTTAAATGACCGACAGCTTCATGCTAACGTTAGCTGCTAACCTTTAGCTGGAGCTGTTAAATGACCGATAGCTTCATGCTAACGTTAGCTGCTAACCTTTAGCTGGAGCTGTTAAATGACCGATAGCTTCATACTAACGTTAGCTGCTAGCCTTTAGCTTGAGCTGTTAAATGACCGACAGCTTCATGCTAACGTTAGCTGCTAGCCTTTAGCTTGAGCTGTTAAATGACCGACAGCTTCATGCTAACGTTAGCTGCTAACCTTTAGCTGGAGCTGTTAAATGACCGACAGCTTCATGCTAACGTTAGCTGCTAGCCTTTAGCTTGAGCTGTTAAATGACCAACAGCTTCATGCTAACGTTAGCTGCTAACCTTTAGCTTGAGCTGTTAAATGACCGACAGCTTCATGCTAACGTTAGCTGCTAACCTTTAGCTGGAGCTGTTAAATGACCGATAGCTTCATGCTAACGTTAGCTGCTAACCTTTAGCTGGAGCTGTTTAATGACCGATAGCTTCATGCTAACGTTAGCTGCTAACCTATAGCTGGAGCTGTTAAATGACCGATAGCTTCATGCTAACGTTAGCTGCTGACCTTTAGCTGGAGCTGTTTAATGACCGATAGCTTCATGCTAACGTTAGCTGCTAACCTTTAGCTGGAGCTGTTAAATGACCGACAGCTTCATGCTAACGTTAGCTGCTAACCTTTAGCTTGAGCTGTTAAATGACCGACAGCTTCATGCTAGCGTTAGCTGCTAACCTTTAGCTTGAGCTGTTAAATGACCGATAGCTTCATGCTAACGTTAGCTGCTAACCTTTAGCTTGAGCTGTTAAATGACCGATAGCTTCATGCTAACGTTAGCTGCTAGCCTTTAGCTTGAGCTGTTAAATGACCGACAGCTTCATGCTAACGTTAGCTGCTAACCTTTAGCTTGAGCTGTTAAATGACCGACAGCTTCATGCTAACGTTAGCTGCTAACCTTTAGCTTGAGCTGTTAAATGACCGATCGCTTCCTCTCGAATAATCCAAGCCATTCATGTAAAATCCATGTGAAGTAAAAGCGTATCTGACTCGTATTAATTCATAAATATTCCACTGTCTCTGAGTTTGGTTTTTATCGCAGAAATACTTTATTCCCAGAGTTTAGTGACTTTTAGCAGATGTAGTCGCTCAATCTGCTGGTGTTCGGACACCGGGCTCTGACCGACTCTCGGCGGCTCTGAGCTCACGCTGAGGTGACTTTTTTTTATTTTCTTTTTTTGTGATGATAGTTTAAATTTTAATTTAAATGTCAAATAAAACGCCTGTAAAAGTGCCAAAACAGTCGTTTCATGAAATAAACATTTGTAACAATAAATAAATTCAGATAAAAATGTAAAAAAAAACATATCTGACGTCACGCAGAGCGGAGAAAGTCGTGTCTTGAGTCCGAATCGCCAACAGAATCTGACTATATAGTGCGGGCCTATGTAGTGAATGAGGGGTTTGGGACTAGTGTGGACATTCGGATACAGCCCATAATGTATATCCTGACCCCTCCCCCTCCTGACTCCTCCCCCTCCTGACTCCTCCCCCTCTGTAGTATATAATGTATATCCTGACTCCTCCCCCTCCTGACTCCTCCCCCTCCTGACTCCTCCCCCTCTGCTGTAGTGTATAATGTATATCCTGACTCCTCCCCCTCCTTACTCCTCCCCCTCCTGACTCCTCCCCCTCTGTTGCAGTGTGTAATGTATCTCCTGACTCCTCCCCCTCTGTTGTAGTGGATAATATATCTCCTGACTCCTCCCCCTCCTGACTCCTCCCCCTCTGTAGTGTATAATATATATATCCTGACTCCTCCCCCTCCTGACTCCTCCCCCTCTGTTGTAGTGTATAATGTATCTCCTGACCCCTCCCCCTCCTGACTCCTCCCCTCTGTTGTAGTGTATAATGTATATCCTGACTCCTCCCCCTCCTGACTCCTCCCCCTCCTGACTCCTCCCCCTCTGTTGCAGTGTGTAATGTATCTCCTGACTCCTCCCCCTCTGTTGTAGTGGATAATATATCTCCTGACTCCTCCCCCTCCTGACTCCTCCCCCTCTGTAGTGTATAATATATATATCCTGACTCCTCCCCCTCCTGACTCCTCCCCCTCTGTTGTAGTGTATAATGTATCTCCTGACCCCTCCCCCTCCTGACTCCTCCCCTCTGTTGTAGTGTATAATTTACATCCTGACTCCTCCCCCTCCTGACTCCTCCCCCTCTGTTGTAGTGTATAATGTACATCCTGACCCCTCCCCCTCCTGACTCCTCCCCCTCTGCTGTAGTGTATATCGTACATCTTGACTCCTCCCCCTCCTGACTCCTCCCCCTCTGCTGTAGTGTATATCGTACATCTTGACTCCTCCCCCTCCTGACTCCTCCCCCTCTGCTGTAGTGTATATCGTACATCTTGACTCCTCCCCCTCCTGACCCCTCCCCCTCTGTTTTAGGCCTGCATCGGCGGGTACTGGGCGTCCTCTGCCGTCTGCACCTGCCCGCTGTGTAAGCGTCAGTTCGATGAGCGCCCCCTGCTGGCCGTGAACCGCGTCTTCGCCGCCATCGCCGATAAGTTCAAGCTGAAGCGCTACGGCGTGGGCCCCACGGCGAGCGGCGCCAACGAGCTCTTCCCTTCTGCAGAGGGGGCGGGGTCTGCGGCGGGCGGGGCGTGGCCGGACACACAGGGGGCGGGGTTCGACCTGGAGCGAGTGAAGCTGGGGGAGACGGTGTGGTGCGACGTGTGCACAGGTGTGTGACCCTCGCTCCTGACCTTTGACCTTTCATGGGGGTCACCTGTTAGATCTGTGCAGGTACTGAACTAGAGCTTCAGCATTTGCCCAATTCGACCGTCCTTACCCAGGGGAAGGGAAAGTGACATCACCGACAGCTGCTGGCAAAAATGTCACAAAAATGTCACAAGAAATTGACCAAAAAATTTACAAAAATGTGACAAAAAATGAAAAATATTAGACAAAAAATGACAAAAAATGACAAAAAATGGACGAAAAAATGACAAAAAAATTGATAAAAAATTTGAAGAAAAATGACAAAAAAAGGACAAAAAAGTGACAAAAAATTGATGAAAAAATTACAAAAAAATGTGACCAAAAAATGACAAAAAATTGACGAAAAAATAAAAAAAAAGTGACGAAAAATTTATGAAAAATGACAAAAAAGTGACGAAAAAATGTCAAAAATTGTGACAATTTTTTTTAAAGAAAAATGACAAAAAAATGACAAAAAAGTGATGAAAAATTGATGAAAAAGTGGCAAAAAAATCACAAGAAATTAATGAAGATGTGAGAAAATGTGATAAAAAAAATTACAAAAATGTAGCAAAAAATTACAAAAATTTGATAAAAAATTGGACGAAACAATGACAAAAATGTGACTAAAAAATGACAAAAAAAGTTACAAAAATGAGTTGAATACCCAACAAAAAAATGGTGGAAAAAAATTCTCATAACGTGAGGAAAAAGATCCTCTCGGTTCAGGCGAGAGTTCAGAGGTTAACCAGGAAAGTCGTGTTTGCGTAGGTTTCCTCCGGGAACCACTAAAAACATGTACAATAGATTCCCTCTGGGACCAGGACTCCCCTGAAAAAGAGATTCTTAATCTCGGTGGGACTTTCCTGGTTAACCTCTTAACTCCCGCCTGAACCGAGAGGATCTTTTTCCTCACGTCATGAGAATTTTTTTCCATCATTTTTTTGTTGGGTATTACACTCATTTTTATAATTTCTTCATCAAATTTTTGCTACGTTTTTGTCACATTTTTTTTTTTCATTTTTTCGCCAATTTTTTGAATACATTTTTTGTCATTTTTTTTATCACATTTTCATTGTCAATTTCTTGTGACATTTTTGCCACTTTTTCATAAATTTTTCGTCACTTTTTTGTCATATTTTTATAATTTTTTTGTCATTTTTTTAATCACATTTTCTCATATTTTCATTGTCAATTTCTTGTGACATTTTTGTGACATTTTTGCCACTTTTTCATAAATTTTTTGTCACTTTATTGTCACATTTTTGTCAAATTTCTTTCATTTTTTCGTCAATTTTTTATCAATTTTTTTTTTCATTTTTTGTCACATTTTTGTAATTTTTTTGTAATTTTTTTGTCAATTTCTTGTGGCATTTTTGTGACTTTTTTGCCACTTTTTCATCATTGTTTTCGTCTCAGTTTTGTTGCTATTTTCACAGCTTTTTTCCAGAAGCTTTTGGACTGGGGTAAAGCCAAACTGGAGAAAATGTGCTCGGTTCAGGTGGGAGTTAAAGCAGTACTAAGTAACTTATTTACCTTAATAAATCCGTTCCGTAGTCCCTGTGGGGGTGATACAAGTGTTTATGGGATGATTGGAGGGTCTTTCATCTCCCCCTGGTGTCTCTGGCCAGAAAACCATGTTTGCAACTTGACTGCCCCCGGTGCGGAGAAAGCAATACACACTAATGTAATAACGAAGAAGCTAACATGCTAACGGGCAAAGCTAACTGCGGGCTAACGTCACTTTAAACAGTATTTACAGCCAAGTTTGAGTGAAAAAAAAATATTTCTATTGTATAATTGGATGCACAGTAACCCTCTCTCCCTTCACCTTTCCTGTCAGCGTAGTATTTACTCTCCAAGACAATTAATAAATTAAAAAATCGTAACTTGCTACTACACCTGCAGTTGCGCTTATGGCCTCTAGGGGGAAGAGTTACTTAGTACTGCTTTAAGGGGTTAAATAAAGGTCAATAGTAAAAAAACACAAAACAAAAGCACATGTCGCCCCCTGCTGTATTACATATGCAACAACATAGTGTCCAAATAAAGACATTTACGGAGAAAAAAAGTTGAAAAATCCAAATGATCCGTCACATTTCCTGTTAGCACAAACTGAAGCTGTTGTCTCCAGTCTGTATGTTCTCGTTCCTCTGTTGTCTCCAGTCTGTATGTTCTCGTTCCATTTGTCTCCAGTCTGTATGTTCTCGTTCCTCTGTTGTCTCCAGTCTGTATGTTCTCGTTCCTCTGTTGTCTCCAGTCTGTATGTTCTCGTTCCTCTGTTGTCTCCAGTCTGTATGTTCTCGTTCCTCTGTTGTCTCCAGTCTGTATGTTCTCGTTCCTCTGTTGTCTCCAGTCTGTTTGTTCTCGTTCCTCTTGTCTCCAGTCTGTATGTTCTCGTTCCTCTTGTCTCCAGTCTGTATGTTCTCGTTCCTCTGTTGTCTCCAGTCTGTATGTTCTCGTTCCTCTGTTGTCTCCAGTCTGTATGTTCTCGTTCCTCTTGTCTCCAGCCTGTATGTTCTCGTTCCTCTGTTGTCTCCAGTCTGTATGTTCTCGTTCCTCTGTTGTCTCCAGTCTGTATGTTCTCGTTCCTCTGTTGTCTCCAGTCTGTATGTTCTCGTTCCTCTGTTGTCTCCAGTCTGTTTGTTCTCGTTCCTCTGTTGTCTCCAGTCTGTATGTTCTCGTTCCTCTGTTGTCTCCAGTCTGTATGTTCTCGTTCCTTTTGTCTCCAGTCTGTATGTTCTCGTTCCTTTTGTCTCCAGTCTGTATGTTCTCGTTCCTTTTGTCTCCAGTCTGTTTGTTCTCGTTCCTCTTGTCTCCAGTCTGTTTGTTCTCGTTTCTCTGTTGTCTCCAGTCTGTATGTTCTCGTTCCTCTTGTCTCCAGTCTGTATGTTCTCGTTCCTCTGTTGTCTCCAGTCTGTATGTTCTCGTTCCTCTTGTCTCCAGTCTGTATGTTCTCGTTCCTCTGTTGTCTCCAGTCTGGATGTTCTCGTTCCTCTGTTGTCTCCAGTCTGTTTGTTCTCGTTCCTCTGTTGTCTCCAGTCTGTATGTTCTCGTTCCTCTGTTGTCTCCAGTCTGTATGTTCGTTCCTCTGTTGTCTCCAGTCTGTATGTTCGTTCCTCTGTTGTCTCCAGTCTGTATGTTCTCGTTCCTCTGTTGTCTCCAGTCTGTATGTTCTCGTTCCTCTGTCTCCAGTCTGTATGTTCTCGTTCCTCTGTTGTCTCCAGTCTGTATGTTCTCGTTCCTCTGTTGTCTCCAGTCTGGATGTTCTCGTTCCTCTGTTGTCTCCAGTCTGTTTGTTCTCGTTCCTCTGTTGTCTCCAGTCTGTATGTTCTCGTTCCTCTGTTGTCTCCAGTCTGTATGTTCTCGTTCCTCTGTTGTCTCCAGTCTGTATGTTCTCGTTCCTCTGTTGTCTCCAGTCTGTATGTTCTCGTTCCTCTGTTGTCTCCAGTCTGTATGTTCTCGTTCCTCTTGTCTCCAGTCTGGATGTTCTCGTTCCTCTGTTGTCTCCAGCCTGTATGTTCTCGTTCTTCTGCCTCAGGTCTGAAGCAGCCGGCCATCAGCTCCTGCCTCACGTGCACGGCCTCGTACTGCTCCGAACACGTGGCTCCTCACCGCACCACGGCCTTCTACGCCTCACACACCCTGCTCCACCCCCAGGAGGCGCTGAAGGGCCGCACCTGCCAACAGCACTGCCGCATGCTGGAGGTACGAGCTAAAAAATGACAAAAATCCAGCAAAAAAAAGACAAAAATCCAGCAAAAAAGTGACAAAAATCCAGCTAAAAAATGACAAAAATCCAGCAAAAAATTGCAAAAATCCAGCAAAAAATGGCAAAAATCCAGCAAAAAAGAGGCAAAAATCCAGGAAAAAAAAAAAGGCTAAAATCCAGCAAAAAATTACAAAAAATCCAGCAAAAAAAAGACAAAAATCCAGCAAAAAAGTGACAAAAATCCAGCAAAAAATTACAAAAATCCAGCGAAAAATTACAAAAATCCAGCAAAAAATTACAAAAATCCAGCGAAAAATTACAAAAATCCAGCAAAAAAAAGACAAAAATCCAGCAAAAAAGTGACAAAAATCCAGCAAAAAAAAGACAAAAATCCAGCAAAAAAGTGACAAAAATCCAGCAAAAAAATGACAAAAATCCAGCAAAAAAAATGACAAAAATCCAGCAAAAAAAAGACAAAAATCCAGCAAAAAAAAGACAAAAATCCAGCAAAAAAATGACAAAAATCCAGTAAAAAAAATGACAAAAATCCAGCAAAAAAATGACAAAAATCCAGTAAAAAATGACAAAAATCCAGTTAAAAAAAATGACAAAAATCCAGTAAAAAAAAGACTAAAATCCAGTAAAAAAAGACAAAAATCCAGTAAAAACATGACAAAAATCCAGTAAAAAAAAGACTAAAATCCATCAAAAAAGCGACAAAAAAAGTAACAAAAATGCCATAAAAAAGTGACAAAAACACACAAGGGAAATAAAAAGTGACGACAATGGCAAAGAGGAGATAATGCATTTGGTTTTGGCGAGTGGTTTAATATGAAAAGCAGAAAGGCGAGTTCCTCTTTTCTCTGGGTCACTTACAGTAAAGGTTTCAGTTTGTTTTGTCGCTGCAGCTCTGAGCGGCTGAACCTGTTCTGGGCGTGACTTTGAATAAACAAACTAAACCCTGACAGAATCACAGTGTGTCTGTGTCACAAAGGGAGAAATCATCTGTGTCAGAAAAACAACAGCCAGAGCCGTGGGAAGATGTTTTAGTCAGGGGGCGCTGAGGGACAAAATGTACCCCCAAAATATTTTTTCTGTGCATAAATCCTGTTTATTAACCTCTTAACTCCCGCCTGAACCGAGAGCATTTTCTCCAGTTCAGCTTTACCCAAATCCTGTAGGCCAGTGTAACACCTCATTTGAAAGCTAAGACCTACAAAATTAAATTGATCTTTTTCCTCACATGACATTTTTTTTCATCACTTTTTTTGTTGGGCAGTCGTCTCATTTTTGTCAAATTATTCGCATTTTTTTGTCAAATTCTTATCCCTTTTTCGTCCATTTTTTCTCAATTTTTCGTCCATTTTTTGTCACTTTTTCGTCAATGTTTTCTCACTTTTTTCACATTTTCATCCTTGTTTTTGTCTCAGTTTTGTTGCTATTTTCACAGCTTTTTCCAGAGGCTTTTGAATTGGGGTAAAGCTGGAGAAAATGTGCTCGGTTCAGGTGGGAGTTAAGGGGTTAATATTGCCTGCAGTTCACAAACTATCCACCAGGGGGTGCTGCAGCGCCCTCAGCACCCTGGGTCCCCACGGAGTGACAACGAAAGTTACGTATGTAACTACGGTTCTATGAATCCCGGATGACCGCCAGAGGCGGTGCTTTAAGCACTGAATGTTCCCTTCGCGCATGCGTAGTTCGAGTAATTAATACCAAATGAGTCACACCTGTGACCCTGGATGACGCCCCGGAGGTAATAAATCCCCCCGTCATCCGAGCCTCTGTTCCTAAAGAATCTTCTCACGAAAACGCAAGGATTCTGAGTGACAGAGAAGCTCTGGCGGTCATCCGGGATTCATAGAACCGTAGTTACATACGTAACTTTCGTTCTATTTCATCCCTCCTGACCGCCAGAGGCGGTGCTTTAAGCACTGAATGACTAGTACCAGCTACGTCACGAGGAATCCTGAGCACCCACCTTACCCAGAGGATCCAGAAGGCCCCTGGAGGAGAGCACGGCCCAGAGGATGAGACGCCGCCACATTGACGTTGTAGAACCTGGTGAACGTGCTCGGGGAAGCCCATGACGCCGCAGCACAAATTGCATCCAATGGAACACCCCGCATAGCCGCCCAGGAAGTGGAGACACTCCTAGTCGAGTGAGCCTTCACCCCGATCGGCAAGGCGTGACCCTCCGCCTCGTAGGAATGACGGATGACATCCACTATCCAATGGGACAGACGTTGTTTAGACAGAGGGCGACCCAACTGCGGACCTCCATAACACACAAATAGTTGGTCCGAGCGTCTCAAACTCGCAGTCGCCGCAACGTATGCCTCCAGTGCCCTCACAGGGCACAAACAGCCAGACTCCTCCACAGCCACTCCGGAAGGCCGGAACCGTGCCAACTGCAATGGACGGTTACAATGAGAACCGGATAACACCTTAGGCACAAATGCAGTGTTCGGCCATAAGGTAACACCGCTGCCATCCGGACTCCACCGGAGACAGGAGGGACTAACAGAGAGAGCATGTAACTCACCAACCCTTTTAGCAGAGACAATAGCCAACAAAAAAGCAGTCTTACATGACAGCCACTTGAGCTCCGCTTGCGCCAAAGGCTCAAAAGGAGGACGGGAGAGCGCATGGAGAACCACAGGCAGATCCCAGGCAGGTGACCGCGGGACCGATGGTGGGCGTAACCTGCGAGTCCCACGCAGAAAACGAGACACAAGGTTATGGCTCCCCACAGTACAACCATCAATCTCAGCATGATTAGTAGAGATCGCTGCCACATATACCTTAAGCGTGGAAGGAGAGCGACCCTCATCAAAGAGCGACTGCAGAAACTCCAGAATAGAGGACACTGAACACAGAGCCGGGTCCTCATCACGACCAGAACACCACCGGGAAAACAGACGCCATCTGTTATCATACTGCCGACGAGTAGAGGAGGCCCTGGCACTCAAAATGGTGTGCTGGACAGACGCCGGCAACCCAGTCAACAGTGACAAGGGCCCTGTAACGGCCAGACCCACAGCCGAAGACGAGGAGGGTCGGGATGCCAAATCTGCCCTCCCAACTGAGACAGCAGATCCCTCCTGTTCGGGAGACACCACGGGTTGCCGCGAATCAGACTTCGCAGCAGGGGAAACCACGGCCGTGCTGGCCAGAACGGGGCCACCAGCAACAACCTGTGACCCTCCCTCAGAACCCGCTGAAGAGTGGGCCAAATCAGTGGAAGGGGCGGAAAAGCGAACAGCAGGACCTGAGGCCACGGATGAGCCAACGCATCCTGACCCAGTGCACCCGATGCCCCCGTAAGAGAAAACCACAGCGGGCACTGAGTCGACTCCTTCGAGGCGAACAGGTCTACTTCCGCTCGACCAAAGAGGTCCCAAATCATGTGCACCACTTCGCTGTGAAGGGTCCACTCCCCCGGAGCAGATGACTGACGAGAGAGAGCGTCCGCTACCCGGTTGTGTTCCCCAGGCAGATACACCGCCCGCAGAGTGGCCAATCGAGGGGCCGCCCACACCAAAAGAGCTCTGGACGCCTCCAGAAGCGGTGCAGATCTGGTGCCCCCCTGATGGTTGATGTGGTAGACAGCTGCGGTGTTGTCTGTTCGGACGAGAACATGCCTGCCTACCAGGTGGGGCAGGAAACGCCGGAGAGCCAAGTGAACGGCGCGCAGCTCCAGCACATTTATGTGACTGGAGCGCTCCCTCGGACTCCAGCGCCCCTGGACGGCCCGGTGCTGCCACACAGCGCCCCAGCCCGTAGAGCAGGCGTCTGTGGTCACCACCTCCCTGCGACACACAACTACCCCAAAGGGACACCCCTGGAGAGATAGGACCTGTCCCCCCACGGAGTCAGGGCACGGAGACATGTCCCTGTCACTGTGAGTCTGCAATGCCTGTGACGCCTGGGGTCCAGGCGAAACCCGTTGAGCCACCACTGTAGAGGACGCAGCGACAGCAGGCCCAAAGGTACAATGCGAGTGACAGATGTCAGCTTCCCTAACAACTGCAGGAAGGTGACGTAGGGGAACCGCCTGCCCAGCGTGAACTGACCGACCAACTGGAGGATGTCGTCTACTCTGCGAACCGATGGACGAGCCGCCATGGAAGTCGAGTCCAAAATCATCCCAAGAAAAGTTGTCGTCTGAGACGGGGACAGACAACTCTTCTCCAAGTTGACCTTGAGGCCCAACTGGGACACATGAGCCAGAAGGCGACCGGTCTCCCGAATCGTGACCGCACGAGAGGGGGCGCAGATGAGCCAATCGTCGAGATACGGCAGAATCTTCATTCCAGCGGCCTGCAGAGGAGAGAGGGCCGCCTTCACGCACCGAGGGAAAACCCTTGGGGAAAGCGAAAGGCCAAACGGAAGCACCCGGAACTGCCAATGGCGACCCCGATAGGCAAACCTGAGAAAGCACCTGTGCTCGACCGCAATGGGCACATGGAAGTACGCATCGGAGAGGTCTATTGACGTGAACCAGTCCCCCCTCGCAATAGCCTGCAGAACCTCTGTCGTGGTCAGCATGTGAAAAGGCAGGACCTTCAGAAACCGATTGAGCCCCCTCAGATCCAAAATGGGACGGAAGCCGCCTGTTTTCTTTGGCACGAGGAAGTATGTTGAATAGTATCCCCTGGGTTGCAGCAGAGGATCTACTGCCTCGATTGCCCCCTTGGCCAGGAGGGCGGAAAGCTCCTGGTCCAGGGCTTGAGCCTTCACCGGGTCGCTGATCGTAGTCATCCTGACCCGGTGGGCAAATTGTGGCCGGCGTCGGAACTGTAGTCTGTAGCCATGGGTCAAAGTGGCAACCACCCATGGGTCTACAGCATGAGCAGCCCAGTAACTGAGCTGCTGATGGGAAAAGTGTCCGACGGCCGGCCCGTTGGCTTCACTGTCTAGCCCCACGGCCCCTAGGGGCCCCGGGGGGGCGGCGGCCAGAACCCGACACTCGGGCCTGCCCTCCTGAGCGGCGGACCGTGCCACGAAAGTCCCCACTGGTCCTCCGTGAAACATCACGAGGAGAAAAACCACCAGCCCGGGACCGAGGCTGCGAGCGGTCAGCGGGTTCAGTAACAAGGCGCCTCGGCCGCCGAGGAGGGGGGGGGCTGCATAACCCGGCTGAGACCTGAAAGCTGCTGTCTCGTCTGTCGCGCTTGAACGGTCCGTTCCAAAGCCTCCAGGGCAGCCGAACCAAACATCTCTCCCGGTTCCACAGGAACACTGCGTAGGGTCCTACGGCATGTCTCAGTCAGCGTAGACTGAGCCAGCCAAACCTGCCGACGAGCCTGAACGAGGAAAGACATTACACGGCCCAGCTCCCTGGTCATCAGAGCAAACGCCTGCAGTGCCGCATCACTAAACCCGGTAGCAACCGCCACACCCCCCTCATCCTGCAAGGATGCAGAGAGGGCAAACATGAGGTGCGCCAGCGAGTTACCAAGACGACCAGCCCGTGCCCCAGCACTGTAGGCCCTACAGAGGAGGTCATCAGTAGCGCGACATTGTACCCGTGGGCAACGAACATCACGACGCAGAGCCTCATCTGGTGACACGATGAGTGAAGCTATGGCAGGTTCAACCGCTGGCATGCGCTCCAAGCCTGCCTTTGCCGCCTCATGCATAGAAGCCAACACCCGACCATCCGCGGAGAGGTGCGAAAAAGCTCCTGGGTCGCGCCAGCATGCATTTAACTCCCTCAGATATTCCGACGATTGTGGGACAATAAAAGGGGCAGGAGCCTGTACGCGCCTGAAGAAGGCGCTCCCAGGAGCAGATTCTCCCGGCTGCGGAATATCCACCCGCAGCCGCCTCAAAGCCATGCACAAGACTTCCTGCATGGAGCTGTCTGCCGCCTCACTAGCTGTACTCGAAGAGCGCGATCCAGCCACAGACAATGGAGCCTCTCCGTCATCCCTAAAGCGAGAGGCTGAGGCCGCCAGAGACAAAACATCTTCAGAGAGATCGACATCCTCCACCTCCCAAAGCAGGCATGGGCGGGGAAGAGAACCCAGCCCCAGCCAAGGGAGGATCCAAGCGATGTGACTGAAACAGGGACTTCATCACCGCTAACTCTGCAGACAACTGCTCAAACCTCATGGAAAGGCCTTCATCAGACCTCAACTGCTTCGACTCAGGCGCAGGCCCAATGGCTGTGGACTCACTCCGGCGTTTCGAACGCGCAGGGAGAACCACCTGCCCAGAAGGAGGAAGGTCAGCACCATCTTGAGTGCGCAACTGCGCCAACCTAGCCAGCCTCACGGCCCGGGACATGTAACCGCAGTTCATGCAAGGATGATCCGACAGCGCCTCCCGAAGGTGGTCAGGTCCAAGGCAGGCAGGGCACAGGTCATGACCGTCATCTGCCTGGAGCGCCGTCCCACAAGCCACACAGCAATGTGAGCCATCCATCCTCGCAACCGTCTGCACCACACACGAGAGTGGGACGAGACGCCAAGCTCCAAGCTAAAATTGGGAGAGGGGGCGCGAACGCTACCGTCACCAATTATAGCGGAAAACCCACCGGAAAAACACCGGTAGCAACGCAAACTACAGGCGCAAAACAGGCTAAAATTGGGAGAGGGGGCGCGAACGCTACCGTCACCAATTATAGCGAAAAAAACAACCGGAAAAACACCGGTAGCCACGCAGACTGTAGGCGCAAAACAGGCTAAAATTGGGAGAGGGGGCGCGAACGCTACCGTCACCAATTATAGCGAAACAGTAAACGAAAAAAGGCCACTCGGGTAACAATCCGGACTATACACAGAAAAAACAGGCTAAAGTTGGGAGAGGGGGCGCGAACGCTACCGTCACCAATGATAGCAAAACAACAAAAAAGACTAACACCGTTAGCCAACTCCACACTCCGGGAGCACAAAAGAACAACGACGGTGTGTACCAACACCAAACGCCGTGAGTTGGGAGAGGAGGCGCGAACGCTATCGTCACCAACAACACTCAAATATACCTACAGAAAATAGCGAAGATCCAACTGTCGCAGCCCAAGGAGGACGGTCCACCGCTACTCCAGCCAGATTCGACGACAGGGCATCCAGCGACAGCGAAAAACTCCAAAAACGAACGGCTAAAGCCACGTTGTTCGAACCACACGCGAGAAGAAAAAAGGAACAGAGGCTCGGATGACGGGGGGATTTATTACCTCCGGGGCGTCATCCAGGGTCACAGGTGTGACTCATTTGGTATTAATTACTCGAACTACGCATGCGCGAAGGGAACATTCAGTGCTTAAAGCACCGCCTCTGGCGGTCAGGAGGGATGAAATAGAACAGCAGACGCTCAGTTCCTCTGTGGGTCCGAGAGTTTGACCCTCTGCTTCTCTGTTATTTATTCATGTATGTTTTTCATCATGTGCTCATGTATGTTGTTCATCATGTGCTGGTGTACGTGCTCATGTATGTTGTTCATCATGTGCTCATATATGTTGTTTATCATGTGCTGGTGTACGTGCTCATGTATGTCACGTGTGTTTGGAGGTTTTCTGCCGCACGTGTCAGAGCTGCATCTGCGCCATCTGTGTCCTGGAGGAGCATCGCACCCACAAGACGGTGTCGGTGCAGACGGAGCGGCTCAGCAAACAGGTGAGGACAGAACATCACCTGAACATCACCTGAACATATGAGAAACATCACCTGAACATCACCTGAACATCACCTGAACATCACCTGAACATATGAGAAACATCACCTGAACATCACCTGAACATCACCTGAACATATGAGAAACATCACCTGAACATCACCTGAACATCACCTGAACATATGAGAAACATCACCTGAACATCACCTGAACATCACCTAAACATCACCTAAACATCACCTAAACATCACCTAAACATCACCTGAACATCACCTGAACATCACCTAAACATCACCTGAACATCACCTGAACATCACCTGAACATCACCTGAACATCACCTAAACATCACCTAAACATCACCTAAACATCACCTAAACATCACCTAAACATCACCTAAACATCACCTAAACATCACCTGAACATCACCTGAACATCACCTGAACATCACCTGAACATATAAGAAACATCACATGAACATCACCTAAACATCACCTAAACATCACCTAAACATCACCTGAACATCACCTGAACATCACCTAAACATCACCTAAACATCACCTGAACATCACCTGAACATCACCTGAACATCACCTAAACATCACCTAAACATCACCTAAACATCACCTAAACATCACCTAAACATCACCTAAACATCACCTAAACATCACCTAAACATCACCTAAACATCACCTAAACATCACCTAAACATCACCTGAACATCACCTGTACATCACCTGAACATATGAGAAACATCACCTGAACATCACCTGAACATATGAGAAACATCACCTGAACATCACCTGAACATCACCTAAACATCACCTGAACATCACCTAAACATCACCTGAACATCACCTGAACATCACCTGAACATATGAGAAACATCACCTGAACATCACCTGAACATATGAGAAACATCACCTGAACATCACCTAAACATCACCTAAACATCACCTGAACATCACCTAAACATCACCTGAACATCACCTGAACATCACCTGAACATCACCTAAACATCACCTAAACATCACCTAAACATCACCTAAACATCACCTAAACATCACCTGAACATCACCTGAACATCACCTGAACATCACCTGAACATCACCTAAACATCACCTAAACATCACCTAAACATCACCTAAACATCACCTAAACATCACCTAAACATCACCTAAACATCACCTAAACATCACCTGAACATCACCTGAACATCACCTGAACATCACCTGAACATCACCTGAACATATGAGAAACATCACCTGAACATCACCTGAACATCACCTAAACATCACCTGAACATCACCTGAACATCACCTGAACATCACCTGAACATCACCTGAACATCACCTAAACATCACCTAAACATCACCTAAACATCACCTAAACATCACCTGAACATCACCTGAACATCACCTGAACATCACCTGAACATATGAGAAACATCACCTGAACATCACCTGAACATCACCTAAACATCACCTAAACATCACCTAAACATCACCTAAACATCACCTAAACATCACCTAAACATCACCTAAACATCACCTAAACATCACCTGAACATCACCTAAACATCACCTGAACATCACCTGAACATCACCTGAACATCACCTAAACATCACCTAAACATCACCTAAACATCACCTGAACATCACCTGAACATCACCTGAACATCACCTGAACATCACCTGAACATCACCTAAACATCACCTAAACATCACCTAAACATCACCTAAACATCACCTGAACATCACCTGAACATCACCTGAACATCACCTGAACATATGAGAAACATCACCTGAACATCACCTAATCACCTAAACATCACCTAAACATCACCTGAACATCACCTAAACATCACCTAAACATCACCTAAACATCACCTAAACATCACCTGAACATCACCTGAACATCACCTGAACATCACCTGAACATATGAGAAACATCACCTGAACATCACCTGAACATCACCTAATCACCTAAACATCACCTAAACATCACCTGAACATCACCTAAACATCACCTAAACATCACCTGAACATCACCTAAACATCACCTAAACATCACCTAAACATCACCTAAACATCACCTAAACATCACCTAAACATCACCTAAACATCACCTGAACATCACCTGAACATCACCTGAACATCACCTGAACATCACCTGAACATCACCTAAACATCACCTAAACATCACCTAAACATCACCTAAACATCACCTAAACATCACCTAAACATCACCTAAACATCACCTAAACATCACCTAAACATCACCTAAACATCACCTAAACATCACCTAAACATCACCTAAACATCACCTGAACATCACCTGAACATCACCTGAACATCACCTGAACATATGAGAAACATCACCTGAACATCACCTGAACATCACCCAGACGTAGAAGCTACCACAGTACTTTGACCGTAGCATCTGTCAGTATTTTGTGCAGTATTTGGCAGTACTTTGACCGTAGTATTTGGCAGTACTTTGACCGTAGTATCGGGCTTGTTCTTCCACAGAAAATGGTGTCGAGGACGGAGCAGGAGATTCAGACTCGGATCAAACAGAAGGATCTTTATCTGAACGAACTGCAGCGGAAACTGAACTCAGTCAAGGTCAGTCCAGACGACACTCTGAACCATGATGCCCCCCCCCTCTCCGATTGGCCTGTTTAACCCTCTCCCCCTCTCTGATTGGCCTGTTTAAACCCTTTCCCCCTCTCTGATTGGCCTGTTTAAACCCTTTCCCCCTCTCTGATTGGCCTGTTTAAACCCTCCCCCTCTCTGATTGGCCTGCTTAACCCCTCCCCCCTCTCTGATTGGCCTGTTTAACCCCTCCCCCTCTCTGATTGGCCTGTTTAACCCCTCCCCCTCTCTGATTGGCCTGTTTAACCCCTCCCCCCTCTCTGATTGGCCTGTTTAACCCCTCCCCCCTCTCTGATTGGCCTGTTTAAACCCTCCCCCCTCTCTGATTGCCCTGTTTAGCCCCTCCCCCCTCTCTGATTGGCCTGTTTAACCCCTCCTCCCTCTCTGATTGGCCTGTTTAACCCCTCCCCTCTCTGATTGGCCTGTTTTAACCCTCTCCCTCTCTGATTGGCCTGTTTAACCCCTCCCCCCTCTCTGATTGGCCTGTTTAACCCCTCCTCCCTCCCTGATTGGCCTGTTTAGCCCCTCCCCCCTCTCTGATTGGCCTGTTTAACCCCTCCCCCTCTCTGATTGGCCTGTTTAAACCCCTCCCCCCTCTCTGATTGGCCTGTTTAACCCCTCCCCCCTCTCTGATTGGCCTGTTTAAACCCTCCCCCCTCTCTGATTGCCCTGTTTAGCCCCTCCCCCCTCTCTGATTGGCCTGTTTAACCCCTCCTCCCTCTCTGATTGGCCTGTTTAACCCCTCCCCTCTCTGATTGGCCTGTTTTAACCCTCTCCCTCTCTGATTGTCCTGTTTAGCCCCTCCCCCCTCTCTGATTGGCCTGTTTAACCCCTCCTCCCTCTCTGATTGGCCTGTTTAACCCCTCCCCCTCTCTGATTGGCCTGTTTAACCCCTCCTCCCTCTCTGATTGGCCTGTTTAACCCCTCCTCCCTCTCTGATTGGCCTGTTTAACCCCTCCCCCTCTCTGATTGGCCAGGCGTACGCGGAGGGCGAGCGCTCGGAGGTGGACCGCCTCCTGGACGGCGTGGCGCAGGCGTTGGAGCGCGTCCGGACTCTGGTGGTGGGCGGGATGGACACGCAGCTCCACGCCGTGATGTCACGAGGGGAGGACGTGACGCAGAGGCTGGAGGCGGAGCTCGCCGACCTGAACCGGAGGCGGAGCGAGCTGGAGGCGCAGGCCACGAACCAAGACCACATCCGCTTCCTCCAGGTGGGACCAAGGAATCTTTATCTGCGTCTGAAACCATCACATTATAGCCTCTAAGCTAACACTAGCATGTGACCCTTGACCTTTCATGGGTCAACTGTTGTGCAGTTAGTGAACTAGAGCTTCAGCTGCATTTTGAACAATCCGTCCTAAACAGGGGAAAGGGAAGTGACATCACCAACAGCTGTTTTTCTTCTTCTTTAAAGTTATTGGTGGAGTGCAGGCCAAACAAAAGTGCATGTCGCCCCCTAGTGTCCAACAACAACATAGTGTCCAAACAAAGACATTTAAGGAGAAAATAAATCCAAATGATCCAAACATTTCACTTTAGTGTTATTTTATTTCAGCAGCTGTTTCTTAAAGCGACAGCAGCAAATGATCCATGTGGCTTAAGTTTCTACTAAATGAAAACAAAAGCATTTAATCTGTTTCCTGAGTTTCCTCTTTAACACTGACATGTGACTGAGCTGTGGGGACGACAACATGGATTTATCACTTTATAAAGTTTGGCTTGTGCAGAATCTTATTTTTTATTATTATTAAATGTGCTCCTGTCAATCAACAGTGGTTGTGCATGAATCACTCAAGGGTGGGGCCGAGGGGGGGTTTGGTGCAGTGGCTTATGGGACGGCACATAGCTCCTAATCACCGGTTAGTTAGCATCAGAGGTCCCTATGCTAAAGTGGCTATGATAGTTAGCATCAGAGGTCCCTATGCTAAA
Organism: Gobius niger; assembly: GCF_951799975.1. Taxonomy (NCBI): domain Eukaryota; kingdom Metazoa; phylum Chordata; class Actinopteri; order Gobiiformes; family Gobiidae; genus Gobius; species Gobius niger. The sequence goes on from NC_136861.1 coordinate 3,469,868, forward strand.
GTGGCTATGATAGTTAGCATCAGAGGTCCCTATGCTAAAGTGGCTATGTTAGTTAGCATCAGAGGTCCCTATGCTAAAGAGGCTATGATAGTTAGCATCAGAGGTCCCTATGCTAAAGTGGCTATGTTAGTTAGCATCAGAGGTCCCTATGCTAAAGAGGCTATGATAGTTAGCATCAGAGGCCCCTATGCTAAAGTGGCTATGATAGTTAGCACCAGAGGTCCCTATGCTAAAGTGGCTATGATAGTTAGCATCAGAGGTCCCTATGCTAAAGAGGCTATGATAGTTAGCATCAGAGGCCCCTATGCTAAAGTGGCTATGATAGTTAGCACCAGAGGCCCCTATGCTAAAGTGGCTATGATAGTTAGCATCAGAGGTCCCTATGCTAAAGTGGCTATGATAGTTAGCACCAGAGGTCCCTATGCTAAAGTGGCTATGCTAGTTAGCATCAGAGGTCCCTATGCTAAAGTGGCTATGATAGTTAGCATCAGAGGTCCCTATGCTAAAGTGGCTATGCTAGTTAGCATCAGAGGTCCCTATGCTAAAGTGGCTATGTTGGTTATGTTTGTCCAGTCATCAAATCCGATCCAATCCGATCCTCTCAAAATGCCGGATCGGCTACCGATACCGATACTGAACATCCCTGTTGTGTGTGTTTGTGTGTGTGTGTCCGCAGAGTTTCGATGCGGCGGCGCTCCCGGCCGACGACGCCGACGACGACGATGAGCAGTTCTCTCTGCAGTTCCAGCTCTCGGAGGTGAAGTCCGGTCTGAACCAGGTCCGAGACCAGCTGAGCGAGATCCGCATGGCCCCGGCACAGGCCACGCCCAGAGAGGGGCGGGACTCGTACGGCGCCAGTGAGTCAGATGCCCTTCCACCCCCCACGGATAATCAACGCTTTTATCGGGATTTAAGTCACACTTTTGTGGGGATTTTACTGGTGTTTATATTTAGTGATTTCATTGAATTTTTGAATTGTTTTGATTAAAAAATAATAATAACATAATCATTTTTTTAAAGATCTTATTTAGTTTTTTAGGGACTTTTTTGTGATTAGGATTTTGGGATTTAATTCACATTTTTGTAAGAATTTCGCAGACTTTTTTGAGTGATTTTCTTTTGTCGTTTTGTGATGTATTCGTTTTTTGTCGTGTTTTTTGTGACTGTGTCCCCGAGTTTTCGTTGTGTTTAGTTCAGTTTCCTGGTTTCAGTCCCGGCGCCGGTGCCGCTGTCGGAGCTGGCCTGGGCCGAGAGCATGATGAGTGTGAGGGGGGGGGGCAGCCCCGGCCTCCATGGCAGCACCACCAGCCTCCGGGGCAGCAGCGCCAGCCTCCGACGCAGCCACTGGAACGTCAAAGGTACCAACCACCACCAGGGGGCAGCACTGGGCCACACAAATGAATGTGTTAACCTCTTAACTCCCATCTGAACCAAACGCACTCTCTCCAGTTCAGCTTACCCAAATCTGAAAGCTTCATGACTGGCGCTCACAGCCTATAGGCCAGAGTAACGGTGCATTTGAAAGCTAAGACCGCGTTGTTACCGTGTCGTCACTTTCTTGTCACATTTTTGTCACTTTTTGTCACTTTTTTGTCACTTTCTTGTCACATTTTTGTTGCATTTTTGTTGGATTTTTGTTGGATTTTTGTCACTTTTTTGTCACTTTTTTGTCACTTTTTGTCACTTTTTTGTCACTTTTTTAATCATATTTTTGTCACTTTTTTGTCACATTTTTGTTGCATTTTTGTTGGATTTTTGTCACTTTTTTGTCACTTTTTTGTCACATTTTTGTCACATTTTTGTCACTTTTTGCTACTTTTTTATCACAGTTTGTTGCTTTTTTGTTGCTTTTCTGCCACATTTTTGTCGCATTTTTGTTGCGTTTACATCTCGTTTTCTTCACTTATTTTCACTTTTAATAGAAATCAAACTTGTGAAAGTGCACTCACTTCAGGTGGGAGTTAAGAGGTTAAACGTCTTTAAAATAGTTCCAGCTGACGTTAAATCCACATTTCTTGTTTAATTAAAGACGTTTTTCTCCGTTTCAGACGTGAAGAAGAACAAACCCATCACAGGTCGGTCTGATGTTACTTTTATTTACTTTTATTTACGTTCCGTGACTGAAGCGTCTCTCACGGCTCTGTGTTTCCAGGACATAAAAAGGCCAAAGTCTACATGGGTGAGTGTCTTCAGTCTGATCTGACCCTGTGACATACATGAGTCTGTACAGCCTTTTATATGTCGACCACCACCTCCACTTTAACCACTGGGTGGAGGACATGTTCTCAGTAAATTAAGTAATTTCTCTCCATCTCCATCTCCTCTTTCCTCCTCCTCCTCCTCCTCCTCCTCCTCCTCCTCCTCCTCCTCCTCCTCCTCCTCCTCCTCCTCCTCC
>NC_136861.1:3472462-3504962 GCF_951799975.1 Gobius niger
AGAGGGGAGAGAGAGAGCTCAGCACTGTGAGGGAGAGGGGGCGGAGCTTGGCCACAGCATCGAGACTTCAGACCAAATCATTTAGTGAACGAGGTGTTCATACTTTACTTCTTTAAAAAAGCACATTTTAATAAACAAACCCAGAAATATATTACAGACGCACATGATACATTTTAGACTGGATTTTATTTCTGTTGTTATGTTTTTGGCCTGACATTTTTAGGGGTGTTTGAGCCCTGAAATAAGCCTCGGCTCATCCTGGCTGCTTATAATTGATGAACAAAGCCTTAGAAATAATGAAATAATGAAATGATGATTTACAGACACATCAGAGACTCATTACATCCTGAGTTCTGACAGAGGAACAAACAAACTCGATCATTATGAAGAGTTTTTATAAAAGTTAACTCTGCAAACACTTACCCCGAAAGAGGAGCCAGAGCAGGAGCAGGAGAGACATGTTCGCCAGCGTCTGAAGAGCGACTGAAGAGCGACTGAAGAGCCACTGAAGAGCCACTGAAGAGCGACTGAAGAGCCACTGAAGAGCCACTGAAGAGCGACTGAAGAGCGACTGAAGAGCCACTGAAGAGCCACTGAAGAGCGACTGAAGAGCGACTGAAGAGCGACTGAAGAGCGACTGACGACTGACGGTGAGAGTTTCCTGTGTTCAACTCTTTATTATCAGATTCATCTTTGGTGGGGGTTTTTGGCGGAAATATGAACTGCGTCGCTTGAAGTGACTGGAAATGGAGGCTCAGGGTTTAACCTCTTAACTCCCGCCTGAACCCAGAGGATCTTTTTCCACAGGTCAGCAGATTTTTTTTTTCCATTATTTTTTTGTTGGGTATTCAACTCATTTTTGTAACTTTTTTGTCATTTTTTGTCACATTTTTGTAATTTTTTAGTAAATTTTTTATCAATTTTTTGTCTTTTTTTGCTAATTTTTTAATCAATTTCTTGTGACATTTTTGCCAGTTTTTCATCAATTTTTCTTCACTTTTTTTCATTTTTTGTCATTTTTTTGTCAAATTTTTTGTTACATTTTTGTCAAATTTTTTTCTCAATTTTTGTCATTTTTTGTCACATTTTTTTTTATTTTTTGTAATTTTTTAATCAAATTTTCATCTTTTTTTTGTCACATTTTTATCACATTTTTGTCATTTTTTGTCAATTTATTTGTCAATTTTTAAACTTTTTTTTTGCCACTTTTTCATCAATTTTTTGTCACTTTTTTGTATTTTTTTTTTGTCACTTTTTGTCACATTTTTTGTCATTTTTTCATCAAATTTTTATCAATTTTTCGTCCCTTTTTTGTCAAAGTTTTCTCACTTTTTTCACATTTCCATCCTTGTTTTCGTCTCAGTTTTGTTGCCATTTTCTCACCTTTTTTCCAGAAGCTTTTGGATTGGGGTAAAGCCAAACTGGAGAAAATGTGCTCAGTTCAGGTGGGAGTTAAGGGGTTAAAAAAGATAAAGTGTGATTTAACGTGAGACATGAGAAAATAAAAAGTACAGACACAGAGGAAACCAGGTGTTACAAACACTTCTTCAAAATAAATGATACTTTTGCATTTTTTTTTGCATTTTTTCTGAAGTTTCGGGCAGGAGGGATGTTTATTGATCAATATGAGTCGGATTTGTTTTATTTCACATGGATTTGACTTGAATGAAGAAAACACCGTCTGTTTGTCCGAGTTCAGGTCCATCACTGGCTATCGGTCATTTAACCTCTTAACCCCCACCTGAACGGATCCCATTTTCTCCAGTTTGGCTTTACCCGAATCAAAAAGCTTCTTGGGAAAAAAGCACCAAAACAGCCACAAAAAATGAGAAACAAGGATGTAAACGCGACAAAAATGTGACAAAAATTCAACAAAAATGTGACAAAAATTAAAAAAAAAATTAAAAAAAATTCAACAAAAATTCGACAAAAATGTGACAAAAATTTAAAAAAACAAAAACAAAAAAATCAACAACAATTCAACAAAAATGTGACAAAAACTCAACAAAAAGTCAACAAAAAAGTGACAAAAATGTGACAAAAATTCAACAAAAATATGACAAAAATTCAACAAAAATGTGACAAAAATTCAACAAAAATGTGACAAAAATTCAACAAAAATGTGACAAAAATTCAACAAAAATGTGACAAAATTTCAACAAAAATGTGACAATTTTTTTAAAAAAAAATTAAACAGAAATTCAACAAAAAAGTGACAAAAAAGTGACAAAAATTCAACAAAAATGTGACAAAAATTCAACAAAAATGTGACAAAAATTCAACAAAAATTGAACAAAACAGTGACAAAAATGAAAAAAAAAAGAAAGAAAGAAAAAACATACAAATGGTGACACAACACAGCAACAACGCGAGGAAAAAGATCAGTCTTGTGGGTCTTAGCTTTCAAATGAGGTGCTACACAGGCCTATATAATGGCCAAAGAGGACAGAATGCATTTGGTTCAGGCGGGGGGTAAGAGGTTAACAGCTTAAGGTTAGCAGCTAACGTTAGCATCTTTATATTCAAGTGGTTTATTCATGAGAAATACATACACATAATCTCCCTCATCTCCCACATCTCCCACATCTCCCTCATCTCCCACATCTCCCTCATCTCCCTCATCTCCCTCATCTCCCTCATCTCCCTCATCTCCCACATCTCCCACATCTCCCACATCTCCCACATCTCCCTCATCTCCCACATCTCCCTCATCTCCCTCATCTCCCTCATCTCCCACATCTCCCTCATCTCCCTCATCTACCTCATCTCCCTCATCTCCCACATCTCCCACATCTCCCACATCTCCCTCATCTCCCACATCTCCCTCATCTCCCTCATCTCCCTCATCTCCCACATCTCCCTCATCTCCCTCATCTACCTCATCTCCCACATCTCCCTCATCTCCCTCATCTCCCTCATCTCCCTCATCTCCCTCATCTCCTTCATCTACCTCATCTCCCACATCTCCCTCATCTCCCTCATCTCCCTCATCTCCCTCATCTCCCACATCTCCCTCATCTCCCTCATCTCCCACATCTCCATCATCTCCCTCATCTCCCTCATCTCCCTCATCTCCCTCATCTCCCTCATCGCCCTCATCTCCCACATCTCCCTCATCTCCCTCATCTCCCACATCTCCCTCATCTCCCACATCTCCCACATCTCCCACATCTCCCTCATCTCCCTCATCTCCCACATCTCCCTCATCTCCCTCATCTCCCACATCTCCCTCATCTCCCACATCTCCCTCATCTTCCTCATCTCCCACATCTCCCTCATCTCCCTCATCTCCCTCATCTCCCTCATCTCCCACATCTCCCACATCTCCCACATCTCCCACATCTCCCTCATCTCCCACATCTCCCTCATCTCCCTCATCTCCTTCATCTCCTTCATCTCCCTCATCTCCCTCATCTCCCTCATCTCCCTCATCTCCCACATCTCCCTCATCTCCCTCATCTCCCTCATCTCCCACATCTCCCTCATCTCCCACATCTCCCTCATCTTCCTCATCTCCCACATCTCCCTCATCTCCCTCATCTCCCTCATCTCCCTCATCTCCCACATCTCCCTCATCTTCCTCATCTCCCACATCTCCCTCATCTTCCTCATCTCCCACATCTCCCTCATCTCCCTCATCTCCCACATCTCCCTCATCTCCCACATCTCCCTCATCGCCCTCATCTCCCACATCTCCCTCATCTCCCACATCTCCCTCATCTCCCACATCTCCCTCATCTCCCTCATCTCCCTCATCTCCCTCATCTCCCACATCTCCCTCATCTCCCTCATCTCCCTCATCTCCCTCATCTCCCTCATCTCCCACATCTCCCTCATCTCCCACATCTCCCTCATCTCCCTCATCTCCCTCATCTCCCACACAGACACTGGGCAGGTTAATATTAATGAAAATATCTCATATATAATATATCATTTTTGAGGACGACATTAAACTGTCAGAGATAAACAAACTGTGGTGTAAATATCTTCATCGCTTTGTGGCTGAAAAAGAGAATTGTCCTGAACAAACAAAGGGCAGAAAAAAAACATTATTTCCCTTTTCTGAACAATTCACTACATTTTTCTGCCGCCCCAAACACTTGACACTTTCAGACTCTCAGCCGCTGATCCTCACGCGTGTTTCAGGATCACACTGAGAACACGGCTGATTTAAAACTGTAAATAATGTTTGAAAAACAAGGTGAGGATATAAAGTGTTTGTGAAACTGAGCTCAGGCTGATGTGAACGATAAGAAGCTTCCGTTTCTCTGACACGTCGTCCTGCAGCGGCACTTTCCCCTCACGCTGTGGTGCTTTTATCAGATTCAACTTATATAACGTTTAAGTTTCCACAAACTCATCATAAAAACCTGCACTAAACCCCCGCCTGAACCTCTGAGCCCCGCCTGAACCTCTGAGCCCCGCCTGAACCTCTGAGCCCCCGCCTTCACCGCTCATGGAATCAATGTCATGGAAACAACATTGACACCTGTTGGTGTACATTAGGCATTCACATAGAACTCAAACTCTAACTATCATAGCCACTTTAGCATAGGGACCTCTGATGCTAACTATCATAGCCACTTTAGCATAGGGACCTCTGATGCTAACTATCATAGCCACTTTAGCATAGGGACCTCTGGTGCTAACTATCATAGCCACTTTAGCATAGGGACCTCTGATGCTAACTATCATAGCCACTTTAGCATAGGGACCTCTGGTGCTAACTATCATAGCCACTTTAGCATAGGGACCTCTGGTGCTAACTATCATAGCCACTTTAGCATAGGGACCTCTGATGCTAACTATCATAGCCACTTTAGCATAGGGACCTCTGGTGCTAACTATTATAGCCACTTTAGCATAGGGACCTCTGGTGCTAACTATCATAGCCACTTTAGCATAGGGACCTCTGGTGCTAACTATCATAGCCACTTTAGCATACGGACCTCTGGTGCTAACTATCATAGCCACTTTAGCATACGGACCTCTGGTGCTAACTATCATAGCCACTTTAGCATACGGACCTCTGGTGCTAACTATCATAGCCACTTTAGCATACGGACCTCTGGTGCTAACTATCATAGCCACTTTAGCATAGGGACCTCTGATGCTAACTATCATAGCCACTTTAGCATAGAGACCTCTGATGCTAACTATCATAGCCACTTTAGCATACGGACCTCTGGTGCTAACTATCATAGCCACTTTAGCATAGGGACCTCTGGTGCTAACTATCATAGCCACTTTAGCATACGGACCTCTGGTGCTAACTGTCATAGCCACTCTAGCATAGGGACCTCTGGTGCTAACTGTCATAGCCACTTTAGCATAGGGACCTCTGATGCTAACTATCATAGCCACTGTAGCATAGGGACCTCTGATGCTAACTATCATAGCCACTTTAGCATAGGGACCTCTGGTGCTAACTATCATAGCCACTTTAGCATAGGGACCTCTGGTGCTAACTATCATAGCCACTTTAGCATAGGGACCTCTGGTGCTAACTATCATAGCCACTTTAGCATAGGGACCTCTGATGCTAACTATCATAGCCACTTTAGCATAGGGACCTCTGATGCAAACTATCATAGCCACTTTAGCATAGAGACCTCTGGTGCTAACTATCATAGCCACTTTAGCATAGGGACCTCTGGTGCTAACTATCATAGCCACTTTAGCATAGGGACCTCTGGTGCTAACTATCATAGCCACTTTCGCATAGGGACCTCTGGTGCTAACTATCATAGCCACTTTAGCATAGGGACCTCTGGTGCTAACTATCATAGCCACTTTAGCATAGGGACCTCTGATGATAACTATCATAGCCACTTTAGCATAGGGACCTCTGATGCTAACTATCATAGCCACTTTCGCATAGGGACCTCTGGTGCTAACTATCATAGCCACTTTAGCATAGGGACCTCTGGTGCTAACTATCATAGCCACTTTAGCATAGGGACCTCTGATGATAACTATCATAGCCACTTTAGCATAGTGACCTCTGGTGCTAACTATCATAGCCACTTTAGCATAGTGACCTCTGGTGCTAACTATCATAGTCACTTTAGCATAGGGACCTCTGATGATAACTATCATAGCCACTTTAGCATAGTGACCTCTGGTGCTAACTATCATAGCCACTTTAGCATAGGGACCTCTGGTGCTAACTATCATAGCCACTTTAGCATAGGGACCTCTGATGCAAACTATAATAGCCACTTTAGCATAGTGACCTCTGGTGCTAACTATCATAGCCACTTTAGCATAGTGACCTCTGGTGCTAACTATCATAGCCACTTTAGCATAGTGACCTCTGGTGCTAACTATCGTAGCCACTTTAGCATAGTGACCTCTGGTGCTAACTATCATAGCCACTTTAGCATAGTGACCTCTGGTGCTAACTATCATAGCCACTTTAGCATACGGACCTCTGGTGCTAACTATCATAGCCACTTTAGCATAGGGACCTCTGGTGCTAACTATCGTAGCCACTTTAGCATAGTGACCTCTGGTGCTAACTATCATAGCCACTTTAGCATAGTGACCTCTGGTGCTAACTATCATAGCCACTTTAGCATACGGACCTCTGGTGCTAACTATCATAGCCACTTTAGCATACGGACCTCTGGTGCTAACTATCATAGCCACTTTAGCATAGTGACCTCTGGTGCTAACTAACCGGTGATTAAGAGCTATGTGCCATCCCATAAGCCACTTTTGTTTGGCCTGCACTCCACCTATAACTTTAAAGAAGAAGAAAAACAGCTGTTGGTGATGTCACTTCCCTTTCCCCTGTTTAAGGACGGACGGATTGTTCAAAAGACCGCTGAAGCTCTAGTTCCCGAACTGCACAGATCTGACAGTCGACCCATGAAAGGTTGAGGAGTTAGATGTTAGTGTTAGAGCTTAGAGGCGATAATGTGATGGTTTCAGACGCTGCCCAGCTAATGCTAAGGCAAGGCTAATGCTACACTAACACCAGCTAATGTGCTAACGGGGGAATGAAACCCGAGGCGTTTGAGTAAGGAACATTTATTTCATTTTTACATTTCAAAAGTACCAGTTTAATCGAGAACGACTGAAAAACAGCTCATTTATAAAAAACAACAATCACCAGAAACTGATACGAACCCAAATATGGCGAGATCCGAACATTCAGGCGCCGGAGACGGTTTGGCCGGGCGGCTCTGAGGCGCCGCGGGGTTTACATCCACACGGGCCGGACGAGGCGGGGGCGTCAGAGCCACGTCGGATCCAGAACCGTGTCCAGCGGAGTCTTTAAAGCCCCGCTGCGGAGCTCTGACACGGGCTGAAAGGGAGGTTTCAGGGTTTTTCTCACGGGGCCTCAGTTCAGAGTTATCCAGAGTGTCGCTGATACCTGGAGGTATTTAGAGTTTTTTTTAATTCATGCAGTTCTTGTTTTTTGAAGACTTTCGCTAGGCTAGTGCTAGGCTAGTGCGTTTCTATGGTATCAGCTAGCCGGCATTAACCCCTTAACTCCCACCTGAACCGAGCACATTTTCTCTAGTTTGGCTTTACCCCAATCCAAAAGCTTCTGGAAAAAAGGTGAGAAAATAGCAACAAAACTGAGACGAAAACAATGATGGAAATGTGACAAAAAAGTGACGAAAAATTTATGAAAAAGTGGCAAAAATGTCACAAAAATGTCACAAGAAATTGACAAAAAATTACAAAAATATGACAAAAATGTGATAAAAATTTGACTAAAAAATTACAAAAATGTGACGAAAAATGACACAAACTTGATAAAAAAAATGACGAAAAAATGAAAAAAATGACAAAAAATGACAAAAATCTGATAAAAATTTAACCAAAAAAAATTGACAAAAAAATGACAAAAAAATGGACACAAAAAATGACAAAAATGTGACAAAAAAGTTACAAAAATGAGTTGAATCCCCAACAAAAAAATGCTGGAAAAAAAAAATGTGATGACGTGAGGAAAAAGATCCTCTCGTTTCAGGCGGGAGTTAAGAGGTTAAGAACAGTGTGACCCGCTCCACAGAGCACCTGAGGCAAATCACTTAAAACACCAGACTAACCGTATAAATGATGCACTGTGGAGCGGGTCACACTGTTTTTAATGCAGGCTAGCTGATACCATAGAAACGCACTAGCCTAGCGCTAGCCTAGCGCCACGAAACTCCTCAAACACAAGAACTGCAGGAATTACCATCAGCAACACTCTGGATAACGAGGAAATGAGGCCCTGTGTCAAAAATCCTGAAACATCCCTTTAATCAACCTCTTACCGAGTCACTTTACCCAAATCTAAAAGCTTCACATTTGAAAGCTAAGACCTACAAAACAGATCTTTGTTGTCGTGGTCACTTTCTTGAGTTTTCATGAAAATTTCGTGGCTTTTTATTGTCACTTTTTGTTGCCAATTTGATTTTTTTGTGGCTTTTTATTGTGTTTTTGTCCATTTTGTTTTTAGATTCTTCCTTAGAGTCTTTTAGATTTGGGTAAAGCTGAACTCGAGATAACGTGCTCGGTCCAGGCGGGGGTTTAGAGGTTAATGAAGCGCTGAATTACAAAAAAGGGCTCAATTTTAAATTCCTATAAAAGTATTGCATCTAATCCAAAAAAAAAAAAGAAAACAAACTCATCATAAACTGCACTTACGAAACACCGAGATGAGATCATTTACAGGAAGCTTTGTACAGGAAACGCCCAACATTCACTTCCTCCACAATAAAACAGGAAACAGATGAAATAAAAATAAAAAAAACACTTTAAAATCCCCTCCCCCCCCCTCTAAAACGTGAGACTGTTCCCTGAAAACAAACGGAGCAGGGCCGTGGTGAAGCGGTGTGGGGGGGCCGCTGAAGGCTCCTGGCCCCGGGGCCCCGGCGACGCCCGGCCACGGCCCTGTGACTGCAGAAACACTGAACGGAGCCACTTCACAATAAAAGTCATTCAAGATTCATGTTGAAATAAACACCGTGAACTCCTCCCCCGGGTGGATTTTTTTAATTTTTATTTATCTTATCACTCAGGGTCAGTGAATTCACCATTTGTCACATTTTTGTTGAATTTTTGTCACTTTTTTGTTGAATTTTTGTCACTTTTTTGTTGAATTTTTGCCACATTTTTGTTGAATTTTTGTCACATTTTTGTTGAATTTTTGTCACTTTTTTGTTGAATTTTTGTCACTTTTTTGTTGAATTTTTGCCACATTTTTGTTGAATTTTTGTCACTTTTTTGTTGAATTTTTGTCACATTTTTGTTGAATTTTTGTCACTTTTTTGTTGAATTTTTGCCACATTTTTGTTGAATTTTTGCCACATTTTTGTTGAATTTTTGTTGAATTTTTGTCACATTTTTGTTGAATTTTTGTTGAATTTTTGCCACATTTTTGTTGAATTTTTGTCACTTTTTTGTTGAATTTTTGTCACATTTTTGTTGAATTTTTGCCACTTTTTTGTTGAATTTTTGTCACATTTTTGTTGAATTTTTGTCACATTTTTGTTGAATTTTTGCCACTTTTTTGTTGAATTTTTGTCACTTTTTTGTTGAATTTTTGTCACTTTTTTGTCGCGTTTACATCCTTGTTTTCTTCTCATTTTTTGTGGCTGTTTTGTTGCTTTTTTCCCCAAGAAGCTTTCTGATTCGGGTAAAGCCAAACTGGAGAAAATGGGATCCGTTCAGGTGGGAGTTTAAATGACAAATGTGAATCCAAACAAACTTCACCATCTCCTCCTCCTGATTCTTTTATTGTGAAGTGGCAACTTTTCAAAATAAAGTCCCGTCTGAGGTTCCCTTCGTTTCACGCCGTCTTTTCATCCGACTATTTACTTATTTATTTCTGTAAACGCCGTCCGAGAGTGAGGAGTGAGAGAGTGCGTCTCAGTGGAACGTGCTACATACGGCGCCCCCTGCTGGTCGACATGGAGGAGGAGCAGCAGAGGAGCGACAAACAGCGCCCCCTGCTGGTCGACATGGAGGAGGAGGAGCAGAGGAGCGACAAACAGCGCCCCCTGCTGGTCGACATGGAGGAGGGGGGGCACGGCCTGGACACACGAGAACATTTAAACGCTTCACACCACAAGACTTAAGACGCTGCAGGTGAAAAACAAACAACTGTAGAGACGTCAGCGCGAACATTCTGCTGCTTGGAGTCGTTTTATTTCAAAATGTAAATCATGTTCAGAGCCAGGTTTAAATGTGCGTTTTTCATTTTGCGACACGTTAGTTCCAAACATTTGCTCGGAGGGATTTTGGATCTGGAATAAACTGGTGGAAAACTGGGTCTTGTTGTTTTGATTCAAAGCTCAATAAATCTATAAGGAACTAAATCTGTAAAAACCTTCCAGATGTGGCTGAGCGGACTCTGCACATGCGCCTGTGTATATTCCTCCCGTCTTTAGCCGCTGCTGTCGCCCACACAGGAAATGACCATATTTGGATATCTCAGTCACAGCCTTTCCTGCTACACGTGGATACCAAACATGTCAGATTTGTGAATGAATGAGCGTGGGAAAGACCAGGGAGCGACACAGACATGTGTGAGGACATTTTCCAAACTTTTTCAAAAATGGCTTTAATTTAAAAAAATAAATAGCAATCTTTTTTTTGGTGCAAATTTTCCCAAAAATTTTCCAAATTGTAAATACAATAAATGTTTTCAAGACGTTTAAAAAAAAATGTTTTTTTTATTTATTTGCCTAAATGTTGGGCAGCATGGGAAAGACCAGGGAGCGAAAATTTCCAAATGTTTGTATTTTTATATTTTTATATAAAATATATATATATATAAAAAAAAAAAAAAAAACTCTTCCTCACCCTCCGCGGGCGGTCTCTTTTTCCTCCTGCTCGGGTCCTCTACCGTCGGCCTGGGAGCTTGAGGGTTCTGCGCAGTATCTTTGCTGTTCCTTGAACTGCACTTTTCTGGACCGAGATGTCTGATGTATTTCCTGGGATCTGCTGGAGCCACTCCTCCAGTTTGGGGGTCACTGCCCCGAGTGCCCCAACGACCACGGGCACCACTGATGCTTCACCCTCCAGGTTTTCTCCAGCTCTTCTCTGAGCCCCTGGTATTTCTCTAGTTTCTCGTGTTCCTTTTTCCTGATGTTGAAGTCGCTTGGTATTGCTATGTCGACCACGATGGCTTTCCTCTGCTCTTTATCCACCACCACAATGTCCGGTTGGTTCGCCATTATATATATATATATATATATATATATATATATATATATATATATATATATATATATATATATAATAAATAATATAAGAATATAATAATTATAAACCTTTTTTTTTTTTTCAGTTTTCCAAAACTTTTTCAAACTTAATTTTTTTATTTTCCAAAGTTTCCCAAAGAAAAAAAGAAATATATATACATATACAGTATATACATATATGTATTTTTTCTATTGCATCTTCTTTTCTTTTTTTAAATGTATTTATTTTATTGACCTTTATTTAACCAGGATAGTCCCACTGAGATTAAGAATCTCTTTTTCAGGGGAGTCCTGGCCCCAGAGGGGAATCTATTGTACATGTTTTAGTGGTAGGGGGAACCGGAGTACCCGGAGGAAACCTACGCAGGCACGGGGAGAACATGCAAACTCCACAGAAAGGCCCCGTCCAGGTGGGAATCGAACCCGGGACCTTCTAGCTGTGAGGCGTGAGCGCTAACCGCTGCGCCGCCGTGCTCGCACAAAGGAAACGGCCATGTTGGAGTCACTTCCTGGATAAAAGAGAATAAACATCGGAAAGAGAGAGTTTGGATTTGTACTCTGACAGAGTTAATGAGAAAACGAGTCTCAACATGTTTCACCTGCAGCGTCTCCACTAAAAGCCGGTTTATCTCCTTTTTAGACCCAGTTCCTTTAAGCACATTTTCACTCATTTTGTCGTCTTACGAACTCTTTAACGTCTCCTTTAGTGCAGGAAACACAGAGTGACGCGTGTGACCGTGGCGTCCAGGCCGTGGGGGTTTGTAAACAGAGGAGGCGGAGTCTGATGAGGTCACGAGGCGAGGCGGGTACAGTACGATCGATGAACTTTGTGCGTCTGAAGTCACGGAGCGGAGACGGGACAGAAACGTAACGCGGCGCGAAAACACACGGCCCAGAACAATCGTAACGGTTCAGAAAACGACCTTCACGAGTCATGTGACCTCAGTTCATCTGTGCTGAGGGACTGATACTGTACGTCCCACAACAGGATTCCCCATTTAAACTACACATGCGCTTCCAGTGACATCACGCATAGCTCCGGCGGCCATTTTGAACTCTGAAGTCCCATGATGCAGCGCTACAACATGTGACAATATCTCTACTGGGATGAAAATGAAAGAACGGTGGCCTTTTTATGTGATCGTAATCATTGCCCAAGAAGATTAACAGTCTGAATCAGTGTTTAAGCTGCTCAAGACGTTAGCATGCTACCAGTTAGCATTTAGCTTCAACACAAACAACACATGTGTGGCTCACATCGATGAACACTGAGGAAACACTACAGCAGGGATCAGCAAGTCTGTGTGGTGAAGGGCAGAGCCACCGAAGCCCAAAGAAAAGGACCATTTTCTGCAAATGCCAGTGTTTTACATTACATGGGATGTTTTTTTTTTCCGGCTTTAACCAAATCTAAAAGCTTCTCGACTGCAGAGCAACAGTGTAGCGCCTCATTTGAAAGCTAAGGCCTACAAAACTAATCGCAGCTTTCTGTTGTGTTGTCGCCGCTAAAAACGTTTTTTTGGAAGTTTTTTGTTATTTATTTTTGCCCTGCTTTCTCGTCACTTTTCTGTCGCTCTTTAGTCACTCTTTAGTTGTGTTTTTGTCGCTCTCTAGTTGTGTTTTTGTCACTCTTTAGTTGTGTTTTTGTCACTCTTTAGTTGTGTTTTTGTCACTCTTTAGTTGTGTTTTTGTCGCTCTTTAGTTGTGTTTTTGTCACTCTTTAGTTGTGTTTTTGTCGCTCTTTAGTCACTTTGTTGTGTTTCGATGTCATTTTGATGCTTTTTTTTTTCAAGCAGCTTTTAGAAGTGGGTAAAACCAAACTGGAGATAATGTGTTCAGTTCAGGTGGGGGTTAAGAGGTTAAAAAAACATACAATTCAATTCATTTTCCAAACTGTATATAAACAGTAACATGTTGTATTTATATTATACTGTTTTTACACAATAACCACCAAAGCAAAAAGATCATCCCCGACTTTGGCAGGTACATGAGCATATTCATCATGGGGGCCAGAGGTTCTGTGCTGGAGGGCCGGATTTGGCCCCCGGGCCTGACGTTGCCTACCCCTGTACTACAGTAACAGCTCTGACCTCTGACCAAGGCTAGATGTTGGTGGTTCAGGGCTTTCTCTTGGAGCTGCTGAAGCTAAATGCTAACCGGTAGCATGCTACTGTCTTAAACACCGACTCACTGGTTTCTTCACAGAAACATACATCTCTGGAGCCTTGTTGTTCCTGTTTTCTTCTTGAGCAATGATTACGAGAACATAAAACTGTCTCTGTCTTGTTACATGTTTCTACTACTGCATAATTCTACTTCGGTATTCAAAATGGCCGCCATAACAACAAGAGTCACATGACAGAAAAGCATGTATGGGCTGGTAATAAGACTTTTATTCCCTTCGATTGTCGGCTTCTCATTACTTTGAAAAGATAAATCGATCCATTTTCAAACGAGCCGAATCCGATCCCGTCCCGTCTCCGCCTTTTCGAGGTTTTCCTTTGGATCTGGAGCCACTGAGACGCACCGACATGAACATGCTTAACATGAGGTAACGCGTGTGAGCGAAACACGACCATGAGGTCCGACAGCGAGGCGAGAAAACGGCGAAGAACAGCGGAAACACGCAAAGAAAAACACGGTAAAAACGATTAAAAAAAACATGATCAAACTCAAAGAAATGTGTAAAAAAAACGAGTTAAAAAGACGAAGCTTCATTTGTCTCCACCTTCACGAGTCCAATGAGCGGAAAGTGGAAGAGTTAGTTCTACATTTTCAAGTTTTAAAATCGTTTTATTTCTGAGGCGGAAAGTGGAGTTTGAGATGTTTTAATGAAGGACTTTGAATCGTTCACAGAGTTTGAAACGTCAGAAGATTCAGCTTCATCCAAGACTTTTCTTCATGATATTTGTTTGATAAATATAAATGCTCATGTGATTATTTCATGTCCTCAGTCTAAAGCTGAGCATGGACTGCACCATGTTCTCGGTCGTAATAAGAAAAGGAGACGGACCAGAACAGATCCACTCCAGCTGGAACCTGTGGAGCGGTTTGGCCTGGGGCTCGCAGATCATTGGACTGATAAGTAAAGGAGGCGGACCTTCCGAGGGCAGGGGGGCCCAAACTTTTTGTCTCTGAGGCCAAAATGAAAAAGTGTCTCTGGGTCGTGGGCCAAACAAGGCGATGTCAGCGTGAAACACATATAACTGCAAATAATACTAGTTACTTTATGTTCTTTTTTTGGTTTACATTTGCATTTAATTCTATCCATGCAAATAACATGCTACAAAAGCCTAGTTTTAGTGGAACAAAATCAATTATTGTAGCAATAAAGTGCAACAGCACCACCTGTACCTGCAGTGACTTCACCTCATTCATTTCTTTAAGTCAAAGAAAATGCCACATTAGGACAACTTGAAAGTGTCAGTTCAGCATAAATTCTTTTATCAGTCATGTATGTCAACGATCTTTGCAATAAAATTTGGAAAAATGGGAAAGTTGAGGCTGCGACGCTCTATGACTGACAAATACCAAGACACCACTCCTTTGCGAAACGAGTGAAACAGCGCCCCCAATTTGACGCTGTTGGCCCAAAAGTGTACTGCATCCATATTTGCCATTGAGAATGAATGGGAGAGTTAGTATTAACCAGATGCGGAGCAAAAGTAGGCCCAAATTGGGCCCGCGGGCCCCACTTTGGGCCCCCCTGTCCCAGAGCAAGAGGGTCGGGTCATAAATGATATTTGAGCAAATAAATTGTCTAAAATCATCAAATATGGCTGAGTGTTACAGGCACATTAAATACTCAAAGGTTAGTTTATTTGTTTGAAATAAACACTTGAGGTTTCATGTTCATGTTCTGATCAATTTGTGGGGGCCACAGTTTTGGACTGGGGGGGGCTTCAAGGACAAAATGTTGGGAACCACTGGTTAAAAAGCCTCTAAATCCTGGACTGGCTGTTGCAGAAAAGTCTGAAACTCTTCAGGAGCAGATTTAAAGGGGGGGTATTCTGCAAAATGGACTTTCTCAAGCTTTACATCATGTTATTCTGTCACTTCCTCATTAAAAACATGGCTGAAGTGTTGCCTTGGCACATTCACGTATTTTTGAGTAATCTGTAAAAACTCTGATGGCGGCCATTTTAGGGATAGGTTTGCCTGAGTGCTCCTAGGAACGCCCCCACCTCCTGGACACGCCTCCGAGCTTTCGTCACCAGCCGAGTAACCGACCACTGCTCCTCAGCAGAACCCCCTCCCCACTGATGCCACAGACAGCGTGTGGAGGGGGCGTGTCGGAAAGGCTCAGAGGTTCTTAAAGAGACAGAGGCCTATTTCAAGACATTCACTACAGCCATTTTGAGAGAGACATTTTATACAAGGCAGTTATTCTAATTTACTGCATTTACAGACCAACAGAAGGTTTGTCATCATTGTAGTGTGATATAGACTGGTGCTATGGGACTGAAAAAAGCAGAATACCCCCTCTTTAACAAATCACACTGCGATTGTTTCATGTGGCTGGGATTAGAGTTTCTGTTCCCTTTGCTTTTCAGGAGCTTCTGCCTCAGGTTTGGGTCTGACATGAACAGCGCTGTGTGATGATGTCATCAGGCCGCGCGCCTGGTTTGCTTGGGCAGGTGTGAGGACTGGCCACCAGGGGGCAGGCGAGACATGGAGCTCTAATAGAGGCTTAATTTAGTAACGTGAGCAGATCCAATATTATTTGGGCTTTCTTAATTGTCCAAAGAAAATATTTAGATTCATAAATAAATAAAATATAGATTTTTTTTTTTACAGGCAATAAATAATATTTTTTTTCTAGAATCAGGCAGCCCTACGCTCAGCTTCAGCGACGATCAAACTCTGTGAACCTCGGCTTTTGTTTGGATCCTGCGCGAGGATTCAGAAACAGAAACGAACAAAACTAAAGCTCGGACCGAACGGCGTGAAGTCGTTTCTCCTTCGAGTGGAAAAAAACAAACAAAAACATTTTCAATCTCGCAAATTCAAGCTCAGCGTCGGCTCCTCCACAACCTCTGTCCCGTCGCTAAAGGTTCAGAGACGCCGTGACGGAGGAGGAGCGCGGGAAAGCGGTCATTTTTCAAAGTAAAAGCGGCTCTTCCACAGTAAAAAGCGTTTGTTTCAGAGTAAAAGCGTTAGTTTCAGAGTAAAAGCTGTAATATTTCAGAGTAAGAGCGTTCAGAGTAAGAGCGTTCAGAGTAAGAGCGGCCCTTTCAGAGTAAGAGCGGCCCCTTCAGAGTAAGAGCGGCCCTTTCAGAGTAAGAGCGTTCAGAGTGGCCGTGTTTGTAGCGGAGGTATCTGTGTTTGAGGTCTGACAGGAAGTTAACACCCTTCAAAATAAAGTTTAAAAAAAACAACACTGTACAGGAAAACGATAAAACAAAAAAGGCTAAAAATCGTTCACATTCTCAGTCTCTTCAAAGTAAGAGCGTGACACGGAAACGTCCTGGAAAAAAAGGCCACTTTGAAGAAAAAAAAACAACAAAAAAAAGTGATATATTTACAGCAGAGAGTCGTCCGTCCGGAGTTACTCCAGATGTTTGTTTTTTTGGAGGAAAGTCTGAGAAACGGAGCTCTCGACAAAGACAAGAGAGGTTTGTGTTTTGTTAAAGTGTGGCACAGCGGGTTAAGCGCCCGCCCTGTTTTGGCAACGGCGCGACGAACCCGCAGATCTGTGACGAGGGGGCGGGGCTTTGATCAAAATACTGTCAGGGCCCGGTTCAGTCACAGCTGGTCACGGGACAAAGGTGACATCGTCTCAAAAAGTGCTTCATTCTGTTTTTCACTAAAGCACCAGGAGCTTTGGTGGAGAATCGGCCTAACTGTAACACTAAGGTCATTGTGAACACAGTGAATATCAGGTGTTTCCTTCTAGTTTATGAATAATGACCTCGTTCAATTGTGTATTTGAAGTGTCTGCCCCGCTGTGGACCAGAATAAACGCTTTTCCTAATCTTTACGAAGTCCTGCTTTTGAGGAGATACTAAAGCAGGCGAGGACCAGGCATTGGCAATGTAAGCGCCATCCACAGGACATAGTGGGTAAACTGGGGCGACAGTGGCGCAGATGGAAGGCCGGGGGTTCGAATCCCGGCTCCTGCAGGTGCAGGACAAGACACTTCTCCCAATGCCAATGTGTTGGGTTGGTGGTGGTTGGAGGGACTGTTGGCGCAGATGTGAGCAGCCTCGCTTCTATCAGTCTGCCCCAGGGGAAACCGTGGCTAAACATGTAGCTCACCACCATCAGCATGGAGGGAATGAACCCCCCCCTTCATGTGTGAAGCGCTTTGTGTTTGTGAAAAGTGCTACACAAATAAGACTCCCTTTCCCTAAGTTAACTGACTGAATGACATCTAGGAAAGCGGGAGCTGATGGAGCTGACATTACTGTAATACCACCCCCTGGTGGCCGGGGGGGCGACTCCAAAAGACACTTTGGAGCCAGACTTTTAAGCCGTTCTTGGGAAGTTTGAAATCTTATTAGAAGAGTTTTCTCGTTTCTAAATGTCGCTCTGACCCATGTGACCACGTTGGGGAAGGTGAAGTATATTTAACTACGCTGGTTTTTATTTATCAGCCGCGTGGGAGGAGTCTGAGCGGACATTAAGGCTCACACAGGACTCGAGACCTTTTCTATGAATGAAAAATGATTATATCTATGGTTAGCATGTAGCATTCTCCTTCATTCATGTATTTATGGGTTTTTGCTCTTCTTCAGGTCTTTCTATCTTTACTGGGTAGAAACTATATTCATAATTCAGCATTTGTTCCAGTAGTTTTGGAGTAATTATCGACAGTTTGGATTGTTTCTCTTTGTTTTGGGCGATTCTAGAGAAGCCGTCTGTATCTAGGCTGTTGTTAGAGCATCTGTCGTGTTTATGAGAAGCCGCAATAATAAAGTCTGTCCACAAGAGGTCAGCGTTCAGACAGAATGAAGCAGCTCTGAGACTTCGAACCTCAAGGCTGTGTTCCAAGGCCTCACTCGCCCATCAACGACCGGCCCACACTGGTCGCTCCCTCGTCACAGATCTGCGGCTCAGGCTTTAGCGTCAGCAGCTTTCGGCTCTCGCTCGGTGGCGGGTCCGGTTCGTCTCGTCGAGAGCCGTTTCGTAAAAGGTCCGGTAGATTTCAGACTGAAAATCCTCCTCCAGTCTTGTTCAGTTTCCTGTTTCAAAAAAAGGTTTTCCCACAACAACAACAAACAAAAAAACGGACTTGACACCATTAAAGTCTGTGATTTTTGCAGAAAATCCATCGATCGTTGAGAGTGAGATTTACAACAACAAAAAACACGTCTTTTTTAAAAAAATCGTTTTGAAATTTTCCTTTAAAAAGACGAAGCTCCTAAATCCACAAAAAGCTGATCCGACGTCGCCTTTTCTCCCGTGATTTCCGGGAAAGGCTTTTATTTTGAAAGTGTCGATAAAGGCTCAGATGATGCTTCCTTCGCTCCTCGTCTCCTGAGCATCTTCACTTTTTTTGACATTTTAATCAAAGCTGAAAGTTTCCGTCCGGTTTCATAAAAAGACAGAAAAAAAGCCAGAAAAGTTTCCCCCAAAAACTGAACAATCGTCCGTTTCATTTTCACGTTGAAGAAAATCTGGGTCCGAGATCGTTTTTCCGTGGATTTTTCTGGATAATTCAAATTCGTTTAAGGCTTCGTTTTCGGAAGAACTTTTTCTCGCCGACTTTGATTTTGTCGCTTTTTCCGAGCGTCGTAAAGTGTCGCGTGATCATCATCGAAAAAAGGTTTTGATTCAGAAACAATCCGGTCAAAGATCTGCAGCTTTGGTCGAAGGCGATCGCGTCCAGATTCAGGAGCGTTCGGACGAAACGTGTCTCAATCCAAACTCGAAAAACACGAAGCTCAAAGTCCGGAATCTTCTCCCATTTTTGTTTCATTTTCAACGATTTCCTCAAATTCAGTCAAAAACTCTCAGCCTGATCTTCGCTTTTATCGATTCAGGAGCATTTCTCCGAGGGATGCACCGATCCGATACTGGCATCCAATATCGGAGCCGATTAGGGCTGCAACTAACGATTATTTTGGTATTATTTTTACGATTATTCGATTGGCTGTGAAAGGTGCATGGAATTTTTTTTGACCACATAAAGCTAAAGTGGCACCGCTTGAGGACGCGTGGATGGAGTAAACTTAAAGTAAACGTTTGTAGCAGGCTCTTTGTGCTGATTCTGCTTTGATTGGACGAGACAAAGACAGATATTTATGAAATTTACAATGTACAAAACACTGCAGACCCTCACTTTAAAAAACAAAGTAGGTTTTCATCCAAAATACATAATTGTCATGTCATTTTTGCTCAATTTTAGTCTGTGTTTACTAGAAAACGATTAATCGATTACTGGAATAGTTGTTTTAGCCCTAGAGCCGATACTGGAAGAAATATCGGCTACAAATATCCGATACCAGTTTTGGCTCTCGCTGCCTTAAGCTGAACCGAGCACATTTCCACCCAAAAAAAACAAAACAAAAAATCAAAAACTTGAATAGATAAAGTGACAATGATGTGACTTTTTTGTCGTGTTGTTGCCGCGGTTTTGTCGCTTTTCTGTTTTGTAGTTGTTTCTTTTCTGGCACGTTTGAGACGCTCTTTTGTTGGGTTTTAATACTCGTTTTTGTCAGTTTTTATGCTTGTGTGACGGCTAGGGACGGCATGCTAAAGCTAGCAGGAGCATGCTTAACCTCTTAACGCCCGCCTGAACCGAGAGCATTTTCTCCAGTTTAGCTTTACCCAAATCCTGTAGGCCAGTGTAGCGCCTCATTTGAAAGCTAAGATCTACAAAACTAAATTGATGTTTTTCCTCCCGTCAGATTTTTTTTCATCACTTTTTTTGTTGGGCGGGCGTCTCATTTTTGTCACGTTT
The DNA here is from genome assembly GCF_951799975.1 of Gobius niger. Taxonomy (NCBI): domain Eukaryota; kingdom Metazoa; phylum Chordata; class Actinopteri; order Gobiiformes; family Gobiidae; genus Gobius; species Gobius niger. The sequence continues at coordinate 3,492,578 of NC_136861.1, forward strand.
TGATTTTTTTTTGTCCATTTTTTTGTCCATTTTTCGTCAAATTTGTCTCACTTTTTTGTCATTTTTTTGTCAAATTATTCTTATTTTCTTGTCAAATTCGTATCACTTTTTTGTCAATTTTTTGTCACATTTTTTCGACAATTTTTTCTCAATTTTTCCTCAAATTTTTCTCACTTTTTTGTCAATTTTTTGTCCATTTTTTGTCACTTTTCCATCCTCGTTTTCGTCTCAGTTTTGTTGCTATTTTCACACCTTTTTTCCAGAAGCTTGATTGGGGTAAAGCTGGAGAAAATGTGCTCAGTTCAGGTGGGAGTTAAGGGGTTAATACTCGTTTTCCTCACTGTTTTTATGCTTTTTTTTTTTCCAGAAGCTTTTAGATTTGGGTAAAGCAGAACTGGAGAAAGTGAGCTCGGTTCTTTCAGTGAACATGGACATGTGTCTGTCTCATTTTGAAGGGGAGGACCTGGAGAATTCAATAGTTTTAACCCCCACGAATGTATTTTTGATCCCTGTGGAAAATGCCACGGCTAGCGACAGCATGCTAAAGCTAACAGGAGCGTGCTAAAGCTAGCAGGAGCGTGATCTTTTTCCTCGTGTAGTGACTTTTGTGACATTTTCTTCCACATGTCACTTTTTTATCACTTTTCTGTTACTCTTTTGTTGTGTTTTCATTCTTGTTTTTGTCGCTATTTTCTCACTTTTTCCAGAAGCTTTTAGATTTGGGTAAAGCCGTACATGTGCTCGGTTCAGGCGGGGGTTAATGTGAAGAAGCCCAAAGACAGTGTTGAAAATCCAGTGATCCTTGTTTAATATTTTTACTTCAGTTTCTTAAAAAATATAATTGGAATTAAGAAAGTCTCTTGGTATCGGTGTATATCGGATATCGGCCAGTATCGGAAGCAAAAGAGCCGTATCGGTGCATCTCCCACTTTTCCCGCCGGCGCGTCGACATTCGTAACATTTAAAACTCTCGTCGTGTAAAAGATTTGGAAGAACTGTCCCTTTAAAACCACATTTAGACGTTTTTATCTTACAAACTTTCTACAATCGTCCGGGATCGTCTTCCCTCAGAAGGTGCTTCAGAATTATGGCTTTAGTTTTCGTTCTTCGTCTTGTGCGGAATCCCTTTTTCTTCGCTAGGTCCCATTTTCAAAGACAAGAGTGAGTTTTTCTTGCTTTTAGACTTTTAAAGTTACACAATAGTTCCTTTCCCCTTGGGTGTCGTGGATTTCATCCCAGTGTTCGCCCTGCAGGGTCCTTTACCTAGTTCTGCGCCCTTTTTTTAGTCTCGCGGCTCGTGTCTTCTCGAGGTTCATCCCTTTGGAGTTCCTTCCCCCTGGGTTTTCCCGTCAGGTGTCGCGTCCATCCTTTTTTTAATGCACCGTTTCACCCTGGGTTTTGTCTGCAGGGCTGCCCGGTTGATGTCTTTGCGCGTTGTTTCCCCGTCGGGCCGCTTTATTCTCCCGTAGGCCTCGATTTAGCCCTTTTTCTCGTCTTGTTGTTACGTCCGTGTTTGTATTTTGCCCTTTTTCTCGTCTGCGGATCATTTGCAGGCGGTGACCCTCGCAGGGCTGCGTCTTTGTCCCGTCATTATCTTCTTTTTTCATTCTACTGGGTCAAGCCTAACCAATTCCTTCGACCGGTATTTGCTTTTTAGGCCATTTTGTTCCTTTTTGATGATGATTTTTCACATTTTCTTGCCTTGAGGTGAATTTGTGCATTATTTTTGGCCAGTTTTTGGTCTTCAGGCACCTGTCCCCGTCGTATTTTGATATGTGTGCCCGTTTCTTTGCTTCCAGGCTTGTTTCTGGGATATTTGTGCCCGTTTCTTTGCTTCCAGGCTTGTTTCTGGGATATTTGTGCCCGTTTCTTTGCTTCCAGGCTTGTTTCTGTGACATTTGTGCCCGTTTCTTTACTTCCAGGCTTGTTTCTGTGATTTTTGTGCCCGTTTCTTTGCCTCCAGGCTTGTTTCTGGGATATTTGTGCCCGTTTCTTTGCCTCCAGGCTTGTTTCTGTGACATTTGTGCCCATTTCTTTACTTCCAGGCTTGTTTCTGTGATTTTTGTGCCCGTTTCTTTGCCTCCAGGCTTGTTTCTGGGATTTTTGTGCCCGTTTCTTTGCCTCCAGGCTTGTTTCTGGGATTTTTGTGCCCGTTTCTTTGCCTCCAGGCTTGTTTCTGGGATATTTGTGCCCGTTTCTTGGCTTCCAGGCTTGTTTCTGGGATATTTGTGCCCGTTTCTTGGCTTCCAGGCTTGTTTCTGGGATATTTGTGCCCGTTTCTTGGCTTCCAGGCTTGTTTCTGTGATATTTGTGCCCGTTTCTTGACTTCCAGGCTTGTTTCTGTGATATTTGTGCCCGTTTCTTTGCTTCCAGGCTTGTTTCTGTGATATTTGTGCCCGTTTCTTTACTTCCAGGCTTGTTTCTGGGATATTTGTGCCCGTTTCTTGGCTTCCAGGCTTGTTTCTGTGATATTTGTGCCCGTTTCTTGGCTTCCAGGCTTGTTTCTGGGATATTTGTGCCCGTTTCTTGGCTTCCAGGCTTGTTTCTGGGATATTTGTGCCCGTTTCTTGGCTTCCAGGCTTGTTTCTGAGATTTTTGTGCCCGTTTTCTTGCCTGCAGGCCTGGTTTTGGTCTCAGGGCTGTGGTCCGTCCCGGTCTTCAGGCGTGCTTCTCGGCGTGGCTGGTCTGCACGTGGCTCTGCAGGCGCGTGTTGGAGGAGAAGCGCTTGCCACACTCGTCACAGCGCAGCGAGGCGGCTGGGCTCTCGCCGGGCGGGGGCGGGGACTCGGAGAGGTGCGTCTGGCGGTGGGCCTTCAGCAGGGACACGCGGCTGAAGCGGCGGCCGCAGTCCTCGCACTCCGACCACACGCGGCGCCGCTTCCTCTGCAAAAGCAAAAAACAAGAGAGGTTTTTAATAATACGTTGCTCAGGTTCTGTTTTAAAGGTCCTATATCCTACAAAATCGACTTTTTGGAGCTTTTAACCATGTTGTTTTGTTATTTTCTTCTCAAAACACCCAGAGTGGTTTTTGGCTTGGTTCACACAGTTCTAACAATCCTCCTGAATCCTGCTCTGAGCAGCTGCTCCGCCCCCTGCTGGTGAACCACTGACCTGTGACTAGTGTCAAACAGGAAGAGCCCGACGTCTGTGAGCCTGATTTTAATTCATAAAACAGCTTGTGCATTATTTCTGTCATAAGAAAGAAAGAAAAAAAACAAAGGAAGTGCCTGAAGCGCTTCCAGGTCAGCGCTGCCCCCGTGGCCATGTTTGAAGAAGGAGCTCTTTCTAACCTACTCTGGACACGTTAATGTCACGGAGAAAAGCACGTTTGGCCACGAGGACTTTATTGAACCTTCCTAAAGAAGAGGCCACTCAACAGAAGTTGTTTTTTCTCTCCGGGATTCGGCGACTTTCACCAAAACAGTGTTTTTCTGTGACCGTCACTGATGTTTGTGAAGCTTCACCAGAATCAAAGTGGATTCACTTTTAGAAACAACGCGAGTCCCATAATGTGAACACCTGATGGAGCTACCAGGACAGAGCGGTGTGTGTGTTAGCGTGTGTGTTAGCTTGTGTGTTAGCTTGTGTGTTAGCTTGTGTATTTAGCTTGTGTGTTAGCGTGTGTGTTAGCGTGTGTGTTAGCGCGTGTGTTAGCGCGTGTGTTAGCGCGTGTGTTAGCGCGTGTGCAAGCTTGTGCGTTAGCGTGTGTATTAGCTTGTGTGCTAGCTTGTGTGTGTTAGCGTGTGTGTGTTAGCGTGTGTGTGTTAGCGTGTGTGTGTTAGCGTGTGTGTGTTAGCGTGTGTGTGTTAGCGTGTGTGTGTTAGCGTGTGTGTGTTAGCGTGTGTGTGTTAGCGTGTGTGTGTTAGCGTGTGTGTGTTAGCGTGTGTGTTAGCTTGTGTGTTAGCGTGTGTGTGTTAGCGCGTGTGTTAGCGCGTGTGTTAGCGCGTGTGCTAGCTTGTGTGTGTTAGCGCGTGTGTGTTAGCGCGTGTGTGTTAGCGTGTGTGTTAGCGTGTGTGTTAGCGTGTGTGCTAGCGTGTGTGTTAGCGTGTGTGTTAGCGTGTGTGTTAGCGTGTGTGCTAGCGTGTGTGCTAGCTTGTGTGTGTTAGCGCGTGTGTGTTAGCGCGTGTGTGTTAGCGTGTGTGCTGGCGTGTGTGCTGGCGTGTGTGCTAGCGTGTGTGTTAGCGTGTGTGTTAGCGTGTGTGTTAGCGTGTGTGTTAGCGTGTGTGTTAGCGTGTGTGCTAGCGTGTGTGCTAGCGTGTGTGCTGGCGTGTGTGCTAGCGTGTGTGTTAGCGTGTGTGTTAGCGTGTGTGTTAGCGTGTGTGCTAGCGTGTGTGCTAGCGTGTGTGCTAGCGTGTGTGCTAGCGTGTGTGTTAGCGTGTGTGTGTTAGCGCGTGTGTTAGCGCGTGTGTTAGCGCGTGTGCTAGCTTGTGCCTTAGCGTGTGTATTAGCTTGTGTGCTAGCTTTTGTGTGATAGCGTGTGTGATAGCTTGTGTGATAGCGTGTGTGATAGCTTGTGTGTTAGCGTGTGTGTTAGCGTGTGTGTTAGCGTGTGTGTTAGCGTGTGTGTTAGCGTGTGTGTTAGCGTGTGTGTTAGCGCGCGGGTTAGCTTGTGTGTTAGCGTGTGTGTTAGCGTGTGTGTTAGCGTGTGTGTTAGCGTGTGTGTTAGCGCGTGTGTTAGCGCGCGTGTTAGCGCGCGTGTTAGCGCGCGTGTTAGCGCGCGTGTTAGCGCGCGTGTTAGCGCGCGTGTTAGCGCGTGTGTTAGCGCGTGTGTTGGCGCGTGTGTTGGCGCGTGTGTTGGCTTGTGTGTTAGCGTGTGTATTAGCTTGTGTGTTAGCATATTAGCGTGTGTGTTAGCCATTTATGAAGCAGTGTTACAGATGTCAAACTTCACTTTTTGCTGTGTATTCATTTATATTTGTACTATGCAAAAGGTGTAGGAGCGGAGAAAATACTTGTGCTCCATAGTGGTAGAGGTACAATATATCATACATATCATATAAATGCCTATACTTTACTTTGGAATGGCTAAAGTATCAGATACAGATCCTTTTAAGTCATGAGAAGGTCATTGATGACATCATTGACCTTTATCTGCTGTATTATTATATTTCTTCTGTGTGTGTGGTTCATTACTTTGCGTCTGTCGTCCTCCTCCTCTCCCTCCTCCTCCTCGTCCTCCTCGTCTCTGGTTGCCGCGGGCGACGTCAGGCTGCGGCGCGTCTCCGTGGGGCCCGCCGCCATCGCCGCCGCCTCCGTTGCCATGGAGATGGCGATGGCCTCCATCTCGCCGTCGTCGACGTCCTCCTCCTCCAGCAGCTGCGACGGCAGCGTGAGCAGGCGGTGCAGCATCGAGGCGGAGGAGCGGCGAGCTGAGGAGCGCAGCGTTAGTACAGGTGCCCTTCCAGACATGCCCTTCCAGACATGCCCTTCCAGACTACAGGTGCCCTTCCAGACTACAGGTGCCCTTCCAGACTACAGCTGCCCTTCCAGACTACAGGTGCCCTTCCAGACATGCCCTTCCAGACTACAGGTGCCCTTCCAGACATGCCCTTCCAGACTACAGCTGCCCTTCCAGACTACAGCTGCCCTTCCAGACTACAGGTGCCCTTCCAGACTACAGGTGCCCTTCCAGACTACAGGTGCCCTTCCAGACTACAGCTGCCCTTCCAGACTACAGCTGCCCTTCCAGACTACAGGTGCCCTTCCAGACTACAGCTGCCCTTCCAGACTACAGCTGCCCTTCCAGACTACACGTGCCCTTCCAGACTACAGCTGCCCTTCCAGACTACAGCTGCCCTTCCAGACTACAGCTGCCCTTCCAGACTACAGCTGGCCTTCCAGACTACACGTGCCCTTCCAGACTACAGGTGCCCTTCCAGACATGCCCTTCCAGACTACAGGTGCCCTTCCAGACATGCCCTTCCAGACTACAGGTGCCCTTCCAGACTACAGCTGGCCTTCCAGACTACACGTGCCCTTCCAGACTACACGTGCCCTTCCAGACATGCCCTTCCAGACTACACGTGCCCTTCCAGACTACAGATGCCCTTCCAGACTACAGCTGCCCTTCCAGACTACAGCTGAGGAGCGTTAGCACACATGCCCTTCCAGACTCACCCAACATGTGTATGATTCTGCACACATGGGGTTGCCATGGTAACACACTGGCTCATTCATTCTTTATTCTTTTAACATGTATTTTTAATTTATTTTTATTATTATTATTTATACATTTATTTGATGAGTCATTTAATATTTATAATTTTATGTATTCTTATGTGTGTCTGATTTAATTGCTATATTATTATTGCTTTGCTTCCTCTGATTTGGATGATTCTTATGGCGTGTTTATGATGAAGAGCCGAGCGCCAGCAGAGGGCGCCACTCACCAGCGAGTTAACATGTGTCAGAACATCTATTGTGCAATGAAAAATAAAACCTTTTTACACATCGACGAGTTTAGGAAACAGATTTAACTCACTCGCCTCCGACCCGTGTGATTACGTTTGAGCAGCAGGTCTAATGTAATAATTATTATATTATTGAATCATTTGAATGTATTATAAATTCAGATTATTATAAATGAGTAAAAATACTGTTTCCTCTAACTATTTAGAGACTGTTCTTTTGTGGCTTTGTATTTCACTGGCTGTATCTGAATGTCCACACTCGTCCCTAACCCCTCATTCACTCACACATGCCCCACATTCATGTAATGTAAGTGAAGTGTCTTGCCCAAGAAGAAGAAGAAGAAGATCTTTATTTATATAGCGCCTTTCACAGACATATAGTCACAAAGCGCTTTACATGAGACAGTTGTACATTCACTCCATACTCGGTGGTGGAAAGCTACGTTTGTAGCTTCAGTTTCCCCTGGGGGAGACTGTCAGAGGCGCTTTCGCGACTACACACGTCTGCGCCAACAGACCCTCTGACCACCACCATTCACTCACACACATCATTCATCCTGGCCTATTGTGCATGTTTTTAGTGGTAGGGGAAACCGGAGTGCCCGGAGGAAACCTACGCAGACACGGGGAGAACATGCAAACTCCACACAGAAAGGCCCCGTCCCTGGTGGGAATCGAACCCGGACCTTCTAGCTGTGAAGCGAGAGCACTAACCGCTGCGCTACCGTGCCGCCCAAGACACGAGCATCATCAGACACCCCGCTTCACTCTGGGGCCCCGTACGAGACATACGACAAGTTAAAGTGACAAAATAAAGCAGTGGCTGTATCCGAATGTCCACCCTCGTCCCTAACTCCTCATTCACTACACAGGCCGCACTATATAGTCACTATATAGTCGACTATATAGTCACTGATTCTGTCGGCGATTCGGACACAAGACACGACTTTCTCCGAGCTGCGTGATGTCACGCGCGCTGCGGCTGCAGATATATATTTTTTTCTTAATCTGAATTTATTTATTGTTACAAACGTTTGTTTTATGAAACAGAACTGTTTTGGCACTTTTACAGGCGTTACTATCATCACAAAAAATGAAAAAAATAAAGTCACCCCAGCGTGAGCTCAGAGACGCCGAGAGTCGGTCAGAGCCCAGTGTCCGAACACCAGCAGATTGAGCGACGACATCTGATAAAAGTTCAATAAACTCCAGGAATAAAGTATTTCTGTGATAAAGACAGGACTCCCCTGAAAAAGAGATTCTTAATCTCAGTGGGACGATCCTGGTTAAATAAAGGTCAATAAACAAAAAAGACCAAACTCTGAGACAGTAGAATATTTATGGATTAATACGAGTCAGATACGCTTTTACTTCACATGGATTTTACATGAATGTCGTGTTGTTTAGTTCACAGACCTGTCTCTGTCAGGCTCTTCTCCCACTCTCCCAGTGCATTGTGGTCTATATTAACCCGTTTACTGACCATCGATGCTCACTACTTTTCCAGATGCATTGTGGGAAATTTCGAGTGCACTACTTTTTTCTCTCTGGACATTTGGTCACCCCTACCACATGTGACCACTATATAGTGACTATATAGGGACGAGGGTGGACATTCGGATTCAGCCACTGTTTTATTTTGTCACTTTAACTTGTCGTCTGTCTCTCGGGGGGCCCAGAGTAAAGCGGGGGGCCCAGAGTAAAGCGGGGTGTCTGATGATGCTCTAACAGGTGCATGTCGTCACTGTGTCCTTGGGCAAGACACTTCACTCACATTACATGAATGTGGGGCATGTGTGAGTGAGAGGCCAATGGCACAGTTTGGCAGCTGTGGCTACAATTAGGGAGGCACCGATTCCACTTTTTCTAAAACCGATACGAGTACTTTGATTTAAGTACTCGCCGATACCGAATACCGATACGAGTACAAGGCATTTTCTTCAACATTCTTACTTTTTTCACAGCAGATTGGTTTGTAATTAGTAATTTCACATTTAAGAGCAGTTATATTAGAATTGTGCTGATGCCATTTATTTATTTAGTTTATTTTCATTCAATATAATTTTTATTTTTATGTCTCTGTCCATCATAGACAGAAAAGCCCATGTTCTAAAGCTCCCAATGCCTGAGCTTTATTCATTCATGTGTTTTTATTTAACAATAGTATTGAGATGTTACTTAAATGGTCTCTTTTCGTCTTTACTTCAGCTCCTGTAGATTTTCTCGTGTGTTTGTAGTAACTTAGCGAGTAGCTACAGCGTTTTCATTGTTCTGCTGCAGCTCATTTTCCCTCAATATAAACATGCTGTATGTCTTTAATTTGGATTTTCTGAGGACTTTTTAGTCGCTGGTTAGTTTTTCAGATGAATAAACCCCTGGGCTTAAAACGGCGTCAGAATGGCCAAGACTGCGCTAGCCGCGAGTTAGCATCGTTAGCCTGTATGTTGTAAACACTGCAGACACTGCAGCGAGTTAGCAACGTTAGCCTGTGTGTTGTAAACACTGCAGACACGGCAGCGAGTTAGCATCGTTAGCCTGTATGTTGTAAACACTGCAGACACTGCAGCGAGTTAGCATCGTTAGCCTGTATGTTGTAAACACTGCAGACACTGCAGCGAGTTAGCATCGTTAGCCTGTATGTTGTAAACACTGCAGACACTGCAGCGAGTTAGCATCGTTAGCCTGTATGTTGTAAACACTGCAGCTTTCACCTTTGTTGGCGGGGGCGGAGCCTGAGGCGGCGGCGATGGCGGTGGTTGCTGTGGTGACGGGCGTGGAGGCGGTCGCCGCGGTGACGTGGGCCTCGTCCTCGTCGGGAGAGAAAACTTCCATGTCCTCGAGCGGCGTCCAGCGAGGATCCTGCTGAGGAGACGACGGGCGCGGCTCCAGGCTGAGGACAGAAGTACTATTACTGCAAATACTACTACTGCAAATACTACTACTGCAAATACTACTACAGAGACGACGGGCGCGGCTCCAGACTGAGGACAGAAGTACTATTACTGCAAATACTACTACTGCAAATACTACTACTGCAAATACTACTACTGCAAATACTACTACTGCAAATACTACTACTGCAAATACTACTACTGCAAATACTACTACTGCAAATACTATTACTGTAAATACTACTACTGTAAATACTACTACTGTAAATACTACTACTGCAAATACTATTACTGCAAATACTACTACTGCAAATACCACTACTGCAAATACCACTACTGCAAATACTACTACTGCAAATACTACTACTGCAAATACTACTACAGAGACGACAGGTGCGGCTCCAGACTGAGGACACAAGTACTATTACCTGAAGGTCAGCTCACACTACACGACTTTTCTAGTCATAAATGATTTTATATAGAATGGGGGGTCCACACTACATGACTGGATTCAGTGCGATTATAGAACGTCTGGGGGTTCACACTTAACGACTGAGAATCGTAAGAGCGAAAACACTACACGATTCTGATTTTATAACACAGCGCGTCTGTCGTCTCTACGGCTTCAAAACTGAGCCCAAATCCACAAAGACAGGCCTGTGTTTGTGAGCGCGGGATAACGTGTGTGTCCCGATCGGTCAACGGTGTCAACAATGTCACAACACCGCAGCGCTAGCTTACTGCTACTACGAAGCTTCAACTGGGCTATAGTTCTGTCACATGGAGATTAAAGTCAGCGACGTGTTTCAGTGGATTTAATAAGAAAAGAAGACGGGCGTCGACCTCAGGATGGAGGAGACAGCGGAGAAAGCGGGGAGGCTAGCCGCCGTTAGCCACCGTTAGCCGCGAGGTGAAGCTAAACAGTTCGTCTCCAAACTCAGTAAGAGCCGCTAAACACGTGGTTGAAATGTAGCTGGAAAAGGTGTTTGTGGTGAACCTTTGGTGATATAAAGTTGTGCTGTTTCGTGTGTGGGGCTGTGGCCATGAAATGAGTTGTTTGTGCCGCTGGTTTAACAGAAGTGAAAAAAGGAGGCGCGGCGGTGTTTTTCTGTCTTTATATCTCTCTGTCATTCACATTTGTGTCGGTAAAATCAGCCACGTTTCTCCCGTGTGTCAAAAATCGGGCTTAAAAATCAAACATGTTTGATTTCCTACGACTGGAGTCTAGTCGCGTCTTTCTACCGCCCACACGACACGACCCCCCCACGCTACGCGACACCCCCCCCACTCTACGCGACCCCCCCGCACTACGCGACCCCCCGCACTACACGAACCCCCCGCACTACACGACCCCCCCGCACTACACGAACCCCCCGCACTACACGAACCCCCCCCCAACTACACGACCCCCCCGCACTACACGACCCCCCCGCACTACACGACCCGACTCTGTGTGACCGCCTGCAACTCGATTAGACTCAGCACGACTGAGAATTAGAGCAAAATCGGGCATAAAAGTCGTGTAGTGTGAGCTGACCTTGAGGGGCGGGGCCGCAGGTGTGACGTACCCGAGGGGCGGGACCGCAGGTGTGACGTACCCGAGGGGCGGGGCCGCGGGTGTGACGTACCCGAGGGGCGGGACCGCGGGTGTGACGTACCCGAGGGGCGGGACCGCAGGTGTGACGTACCCGAGGGGCGGGGCCGCGGGTGTGACGTACCCGAGGGGCGGGACCGCAGGTGTGACGTACCCGAGGGGCGGGGCCGCAGGTGTGACGTACCCGAGGGGCGGGGCCGCAGGTGTGACGTACCCGAGGGGCGGGACCGCGGGTGTGACGTACCCGAGGGGCGGGACCGCAGGTGTGACGTACCCGAGGGGCGGGACCGCAGGTGTGACGTACCCGAGGGGCGGGACCGCAGGTGTGACGTACCCGAGGGGCGGGACCGCAGGTGTGACGTACCTGAGGGGCGGGGCCGCGGAGGAGCCACGCCCGCTGCCTCCCGTCTCAGTGGAAACGCCTCCGTCCTGCCGCTCCGCGCTCCACACGTCGCCGCACCATTTCTGCCCGAACACTTTGTCCAGGATCGGAACCCAGTCCTGAGGCGAGGCCAGGTCCGAGGCCACAGCGCCCCCTGCAGGCGAGGAGGAGGAACACGCTCAGAACTACAGCTAACCATCGAGGTGAAGGAAAGAGGGAGCGAGGGAGGGTGTGAGCGAGTACGAGTGTGTGTCTCACGCTGCAGGTTGTGGTTCTCTTTGTCTCCGTTCTCCTCGGAGCCGCTCGGGGACATCGAGTCGTTCTCCGAGTTCCTCCGTCCTCGGTTTGAGCTGGAGCGGTCCCTCGCCACCGCCGCGCGGTCCGTCGACCTGCAACGAAACCAGAGACCACGAGACCAGTGAGACCCAGTGAGACCCAGTGAGACCATGGCATCCCCCATATTTTGGCATATTTTTTTGTCATTTTTTTTGTCATTTTTTTTGTCATTTTTGTCAAATTTTTGTCAAATTTTTGACTTATTTTTTGTCAATTTCTTATCAAATTTTTGCCACATTTTCATACATTTTTTGTCACATTTTTTGTCACATTTTTGTCGTTTTTTGTCATTTTTTGTCACATTTTTGTCGTTTTTTTTGTCTTTTTTTGTCACATTTTTCTCATTTTTTCGTAATTTTTTCTCATTTTTTGTCACCTTTTTGTATCTTTTTTGAAATTTTTTCGGAATTTTTTTTCAATTTCTCGTGACATTTTTGCCACTTTTTCATGGATTTTTTGTAACTTTTTTGCCAATGTTTTCGTTTCAGTTTTGTTGCTATTTGGGAGTTGGGAGTTAAGGGTGTCGTTCTCGTGGGATTTGTATCTCCGCCCGCCTCTAATAATGAAGGAAAGATCAGAGGAAGACGTTACCGAGGCCCAGGGTCGGACCGGCCGAGGCCCAGACGCTCCTCCAGGCTCTGCTGCTCCTTGTCCATCTTGGTGATCTCCAGCAGCAGGTCGTCGAACGAAGCCTCCACGATCTTCGTCAGCTCCGACACGGCGAACTCCAGGACGCGCTGCATCACCGACTTCAGCTGCTCTGTGAGGAGAA
>NC_136861.1:3509962-3518683 GCF_951799975.1 Gobius niger
GGACCTTCAGGACCTTCAGGACCTTCAGGACCTTCAGGACCTTCAGGACCTTCAGGACCTTCAGGACCTTCAGGACCTTCAGGACCTTCAGGCTCAGCTCTTGCTCCTGAGGCTCGTGTGTTTCGTGTGTTTCGTGTGTTTCCTGAGCGGACGGATCAGTGTCATGTTTATGTGTCAAACAATGACATGTTTGTGAAAACTCATCCTCAGGGAAACGGTGCCGGACGCAGGACACGCTCTGGAGGTCAGCGAGCGCCTCAGCGAGCGCCTCAGCGAGCGCTTTAGCGAGCGCTCTGGAGGTCCGGTCAGTTCAAATGAGGCTGGCCTTTAGGCTGTAGGCTGCGGCGAGGAGCCCCTGAACCAGCCCAGACTCGTTCAAAAGTAGGGATGCACCAATACCAGTATCGGGTATCGGGCCGATACCACATGCTTGTACTCATTCATGAGGTCCCGATACCATTTGACGTGCGGCCAGTGCACCTACGAGGCGCAGCTACGAGGCGCAGCTCTCAGCTGAGGAGAGAAGAAGCAACAAACTGGAGAATAGTTTAGTGTAAACACAATAATCCACATAGAGCTGACTTTATTACAGACTGCGCTCTCTAAACCAGAGTCTGAGCTGGATTTAACCAGAGCTAAATGTTGTTAGAGCTGCAGCGTCTGCAGTGTTTACAACATACAGGCTAACGATGCTAACTCGCTGCAGCGTCTGCAGTGTTTACAACATACAGGCTAACGATGCTAACTCGCGGCTAGCGCAGTTTTGGCCATTCTGACGCCGTTTTAAGCCCAGCGGTTTATTCATCTGAAAAACTAACCCAGCGACTAAAAAGTCCTCAGAAAATCCAAATTAAAGACACACAGCATATCGGTGCATCCCTATTCAGAAGAAACACAGTGAAAACGGACGCGGCAGCAGAAGAGTCAGACACAACATCCTCACATCTGGATCTGGAACCTGAGCAGATGTTTGTGTGTAGATGATGGATCTGTGGGGGCGTGTCTCTGTCTCCAGCCCGAGGCAGGTGAAACACAGACTGGCTCCTCTGCATTTCCAACACGTTTGTAGAGCTTTGACTACAGCGTTAGCAGCTTTACCACCGAAACCGCTGCAGTCTGAGCGTCTCAATCTTCTAGAAACGTCAAAACCTCCTAAAATCAGGTTCACACCGAGCGGAGCCTGTTCTCAGGGATGGAGAGACTGTGGAGTCAGTGACAGGAGGCCTCCCTCAGGGCCAGTGAGATCATGAGCTGGTATTGTGAGGTCATTATGAGGTCATTATGAGGTCATTCTGAGGTCAGTGTGTGAGTCTGAGCTCCACAGGACGTCCTGAAGGATCTCATTACTCCATTAGTCGCGCTCCATCTCCCTCCTGCAGAAACGCTCTGGTCCAGGTGCTCCTCCTCAGTGTCTCCTCGAAGAGTGTGGGAGACTGAACAGTGTGGGAGACTGAAGAGAACTACAACGTCAGCATCTCTACAAACATCAGCATCTCTACAAACTTCAGCATCTCTACAAACGTCAGCATCTCTACAAACGTCAGCATCTCTACAAACGTCAGCATCTCTACAAACGTCAGCATCTCTACAGCCTCAGCGACGCAGGCGTGAGGAGCCGTTAGCGTCTCTTCCCCTCAGACGTGAACAGCGCTCGCACGCGGTGGCGGCGTCTCTACAGTAACTGTGATCCGGACTCTTCTAGTCTGTAATCCAGGGTCAGTGCTGAACTGTGACCGCAGGGGGCGCTGTCCTGCAGCCAGGGCTAAAGCAGGACTGAACCAGGGCTAAAGAAGGGCTAAAGCAGGACTAAAGAAGGACTAAAGAAGGGCTAAACCAGGACTAAAGAAGGACTAAAGAAGGACTGAACCAGGACTAAAGAGGACTAAAGAAGGACTAAAGCAGGACTGAAGAAGGACTAAAGAAGGACTGAAGAAGGACTAAAGAAGGACTAAAGCAGGACTAAAGAAGGACTAAAGCAGGACTAAAGCAGGACTAAAGAAGGACTAAAGCAGGACTAAAGCAGGACTAAAGAAGGACTAAAGCAGGACTAAAGCAGGACTAAAGCAGGACTGAACCAGGACTAAAGAAGGACTGAACCAGGACTTAAGAAGGACTAAAGAAGGACTGAAGCAGGACTAAAGAAGGACTGAAGAAGGACTAAAGAAGGACTGAAAAAGGACTAAAGAAGGACTGAAGAAGGACTAAAGAAGGACTAAAGAAGGACTAAAGAAGGACTGAAGAAGGACTAAAGAAGGACTGAAAAAGGACTAAAGAAGGACTGAAGAAGGACTAAAGAAGGACTAAAGAAGGACTAAAGAAGGACTGAAGAAGGACTAAAGCAGGACTAAAGCAGGACTAAAGAAGGACTGAAGAAGGACTAAAGAAGGACTAAAGAAGGACTAAAGCAGGACTAAAGCAGGACTAAAGCAGGACTAAAGAAGGACTAAAGCAGGACTAAAGCAGGACTAAAGAAGGACTAAACCAGGACTTAAGAAGGACTAAAGAAGGACTGAAGCAGGACTAAAGAAGGACTGAAGAAGGACTAAAGAAGGACAAAACCAGGACTAAAGAAGGACTAAAGAAGGACTGAAGAAGGACTGAAGGAGGACTAAAGAAGGACTAAAGCAGGACTAAAGAAGGACTAAACCAGGACTAAAGAAGGACTAAAGAAGGACTAAAGAAGGACTGAAGCAGGACTAAAGAAGGACTAAACCAGGACTAAAGAAGGACTGAAGAAGGACTAAAGAAGGACTGAAGAAGGACTGAAGCAGGACTAAAGAAGGACTGAAGAAGGACTGAAGAAGGACTAAAGAAGGACTGAAGAAGGACTAAAGAAGGACTGAAGAAGGACTGAAGCAGGACTAAAGAAGGACTGAAGAAGGACTGAAGCAGGACTAAAGAAGGACTGAAGAAGGACTAAAGCAGGACTAAAGAAGGACTGAAGAAGGACTGAAGAAGGACTAAAGAAAGACTGAAGCAGGACTAAAGAAGGACTAAACCAGGACTAAAGAAGGACTAAAGAAGGACTGAAGCAGGACTAAAGAAGGACTGAAAAAGGACTAAAGCAGGACTAAAGAAGGACTGAAGAAGGACTAAAGAAGGACTGAAGAAGGACTGAAGCAGGACTAAAGAAGGACTGAAGAAGGACTAAAGCAGGACTAAAGAAGGACTGAAGAAGGACTGAAGAAGGACTAAAGAAAGACTGAAGCAGGACTAAAGAAGGACTAAACCAGGACTAAAGAAGGACTAAAGAAGGACTAAAGAAGGACTAAAGAAGGACTAAAGAAGGACTAAAGAAGGACTAAAGAAGGACTAAAGAAGGACTAAAGAAGGACTGAAGAAGGACTGAAGAAGGACTGAAGAAGGACTGAAGAAGGTCTGAACCAGGACTAAACCAGAGCATAATCAGCACTAAACATGGACTAAACCCAAACTCGAGCCTCAGTTACAACAATAATCAGTTCATTTGGAGTTTTTCACAGGAATAAAAGTCAGACTAAAAAGATTAAACACGGCTCAGGTCGTCTGAGTCGTTTTAAAGATTTTCTAAAAAACAAACAGATAAACGGGATAAATGTGCAGAGCTGTGAGACGCGGCTGTAAAAAGGAAGCGAGTCGTCTTGTTCGTGACTGAATGGGCTCTTTCTCACGTGCACGCTCACAGGCTCACGTGCACGCTCACAAAGAGGAACCGCCGCGCACGCCCACACACACACACACACAGAGGCCACGTGCGCGCTCCTCCATACGTTTACTCAGAGTTACTCAGACTTATGTAACATGTGCCGCTAAAACAAGAGGCCGGACGCCACAGCGGCGCGTTGTGTAACCCACACGGCTGCTTAGACCCGGGCCGAAGCGGGCCAGAGCTCTGGAGCTGGGCTAAAGCAGGGCCAGAGCTCTGGAACTGGGCTAAAGCAGGGCCAGAGCTCTGGAACTGGGCTAAAGCAGGGCCAGAAGTGGGCTAAAGCTGCTCTGGAATTGGGCTAAACTCGGACTAAAGCAGTAATAAAGCAGGACTAAAAGTGTACTAAACCTGCTCTGGAACAGGGCTAAAGCAGGACAAAACCAGGGCAAAACCAAGACAAATTCCAGGCTAAAAGTGTGCTAAACCTGCCCTGGAGCTGGGCTAAACTAGGACTGAACCAAGGAAAAACCAGGGCAAAACCAGGGCAAAACCAGAGCAAAACCAGCACAAAGCCAAGACAAAACCAGAGCTAAAAATGTGCTTAAGCTGCACTGGAACTGGGCTAAACTAGGACTGAACTAGGACTAAACCAGGACTAAACCAGGACTAAACCAGGGCTAAACCAGGGCTAAACCAGGGCTAAACCAGGACTAAACCAAGGCTAAAAGTGTGCTAAACCTGCCCTGGAGCTGGGCTAAACTAGGACTGAACCAAGGAAAAACCAGGGCAAAACCAGAGCAAAGCCATGACAAAACCAGGGCTTAAAATGTGCTTAACCTGCACTGGAACTGGGCTAAACTAGGACTAAACCAGGACTAAATCAGGACTAAACCAGGACTAAACCAGGGCTAAACCAGGACTAAACCAGGACTAAACCAGGGCTAAACCAGGGCAAAACCAGAGCAAAACCAGGGCAAAGCCAAGACAAAACCAGGGCTTAAAATGTGCTTAACCTGCCCTGGAGCTGGGCTAGACCAGGGCTAAAGCAGGACTAAATCAGGGCTAAAACTGTGCTTAACCCACTCTGGAACAGGGCTAAAGCCAAGACAAAACCAGAGCTAAAAATGTGCTTAACCTGCACTGGAACTGGGCTAAACTAGGACTGAACCAGGACTAAACCAGGACTAAATCAGGACTAAACCAGGGCTAAACCAGGGCTAAACCTCAGAAAAAACCTGGGCTAAACCAGGGCTAAACCAGAGCATAATCAGCACTAAACCCAAACTAGATAGACTGGAATAAAAGGATGTAGAACTGCAGGATCATTGAGTCTTTGTCTCCTTCCCGGTTCTTGGCCTGGTTTTATTCCTCGTCCGCTCCAGGTTTGTCCGTAGACTCTTTGTTTTGTGGCCGTGGTTTTCCCGCCGCACTTTTCTCCATTTTGAGCCACATTCAGCCTGAAAAAGCGTGTAATTACAGTAAAGGACCCGTCCCCGCTGCACTCCTCACCCGGCCTGGTTCAGCCTCTCATCCACACACTTTTGGCCTGGTTTAGCCTCTCATCTACACACTTTTGGCCTGGTTTAGCCTCTCATCTACACACTTTTGGCCTGGTTTAGCCTCTCATTTAGACAGTTTTTGGCCTGCTTTAGCCTCTTATCTACACAGTTTTTGGCCTGGTTTGGTCCCGTTGTTTTATACATTTTACATTGCTTTTGTTAAAGATCTCCTTTAAATGTGTGTGAAGGCTCTCACTCATCCAGGGAATGTCCATCAGCAGTGCAGTCGATGACTTAACCTTTTAGCCTAAGTTTATCCTGTTACTCCCATGTTTAACCCATGTTTAACCCATGTTTAACCCATGTTTAGCCCATGTTTAGTCCATGTTTAGTCCATGTTTAGCCCATGTTTAGCCCATGTTTAGTCCATGTTTAGCTCATATCTAGCCCATATTTAGCCCATGTTTAACCCATATTTAGCCCATGTTTAACCCATGTTTAGCCCATGTTTAACCCATGCTTAGCCCATGTTTAGCTCATATCTAGCCCCATGTTTAGTCCATGTTTAGTCCATGTTTAGTCCATGTTTAGTCCATGTTTAGCCCATGTTTAGCCCATGTTTAGCCAATATCTAGCCCATGTTTAGTCCATGTTTAGCCCATGTTTAGCCCATGTTTAGCCCATGTTTAGCCCATGTTTAGCCCATGTTTAGCCCATGTTTAGCCCATGTTTAGTCCATGTTTAGCTCATGTTTAGCCCATGTTAAGCTCATGTTTAGTCCATGTTTAGCCCATGTTAAGCTCTTGTTTAGTCCATGTTTAGCCCATGTTAAGCTCATGTTTATCCCATGTTTAGCTCATGTTTAGCCTGTGTTTAGCCCATGTTTAGCCCATGTTTAGTCTATGTTAAGCTCACGTTTAGCCCATGCTTAACCCATGTTTAACCCAATATTTAGCCCATGTTTAACACATGTTTAACCCATGTTTAGTCCATGTTTAGCCCAATATTTAGCCTATGTTTAGCCCATGTTTAGTCTATGTTAAGCTCACGTTTAGCCCATGCTTAACCCATGTTTAACCCAATATTTAGCCCATGTTTAACACATGTTTAACCCATGTTTAGTCCATGTTTAACCCAATATTTAGCCCATGTTTAACACATGTTTAACCCATGTTTAGTCCATGTTTAGCCCAATATTTAGCCTATGTTTAGCCCATGTTAAGGCAATATTTAACCCATGTTTAGCCTATGTTTAGCTCATGTTTAGCTCATGTTTGGCCCATGCTTAGCCCATCATGCTTAGCCCATGTTTAGCCCATGTTTTCCTCCATGTTTCCTCCATGTTGACGGGCCGTACTCACCCACCACCCTCCCCCTCTGCTCCAGCCGCCGTGAGTCCCCGCCGTAGCCCCGGTCGGAGCTGTGTCCCGGGCCGTGCTGCTGCTGCCTGCCGTGGCCGCCCTCCGCCCGCTCCTCCGCCGCCTTGCTCTTGGCCTGGCCGCCCTGGTGGTCGCTGTCCCGGGCCTGTATCTGCAGCTGGAGCCGCCGGTTCTCCTGCTCCTTCACGGCCGTCTCCAGCAGCAGGCCGTTCAGGCTGGAGCCCACCGTCTTGCTGATTTCCTGCACCGCCAGCTGCACCACCTGCTCCAGCACCGACTCCAGCTGGCCCTGGAAAAACGAGATGTACACGGCCCCGTTCATCGCGCTCTCATCCCGGGAGCCCCCAGCCCCAGCAGCCCCCGCGAAGATGTGGATCCGAGGCCGGCGATGCGCGCTGCTGTGGCCGCCTTCAGGCTGCTGTTGTCCGGCTGCAGCTCCGTCTGAGGCCCCGCTCCCACACACTGCCGTAGTGTCTGCAGTAGAGGCGCACGCGCTCTCACGCCCACATCAGACCCGGGCCGCGGCACATGGCGAGTGTTTTTGGAAGAGCCACGCCATTTTGGCTTTCTTTGCGAAAGTGTGAGGAAACACGACGGAATCAGGCCGGGTTTGGACCGGGTTTAGTCCCGGTTTAGCCCCGGTTTAGCCCAGGTGTGACGCGTGTGGTAAAGGCGGCGGTTACACCATCATGACATAACAGGGAAAAGTGACTGTTGGTTTAGTCCTGGTTTAGAAGATAGATAGATAGATAGATAGATAGATAGATAGATAGATAGATAGATAGATAGATAGATAGATAGATAGATAGATAGATAGATAGATAGATAGATAGATAGATAGATAGATAGATAGATAGATAGATAGAAACCTTCAAAGCTAAAATGATAATCAAAACAACTGTCATTTTTGCAGATTAAAATGCTTCTGGGCCTTTGTTGAGTTTAACTCTTGGCCCCGACCCACTAGTTGAGAACCTCTGACTTATAGAGTAAATAGAAGCTGTGCCTAATAAAGTGTCCGTTATATAAGAGCATCAGTGTCAACGCTCAGCTCTGTCCATTATTTACATTAAACATCTGTCTCTGAGCGTCTTTCACTGCCTTAGCACGCTTCAGTGTATGTGGGCCAGACTTTAGTGCACTTTAGTACATGTGGACAGACTTTAGTGCACTTTAGTACATGTGGACAGACTTTAGTACACTTTAGTACATGTGGGCCAGACTTTAGTGCACTTCAGTACATGTGGGCCAGACTTTAGTGCACTTTAGTACATGTGGACAGACTTTAGTGCACTTTAGTACATGTGGACAGACGTTAGTACATGTGGACAGACTTTAGTGCACTTTAGTACATGTGGACAGACTTTAGCTCACTTTAGTACATGTGGACAGACTTTAGTGCACTTTAGTACATGTGGACAGACTTTAGTGCACTTTAGTACATTTGGGCCAGACTTTAGTGCACTTTAGTACATGTGGACAGACTTTAGTGCACTTTAGTACATGTGGGCCAGACTTTAGTGCACTTTAGTACATTTGGGCCAGACTTTAGTGCACTTTAGTACATGTGGACAGACTTTAGTGCACTTTAGTACATGTGGACAGACTTTAGCAAACTTTAGTACATGTGGACAGACTTTAGCAAACTTTAGTACATGTGGACAGACTTTAGTACATGTGGACAGACTTTAGTACATGTGGACAGACTTTAGCGCACTTTAGTACATGTGGGCCAGACTTTAGTGCACTTTAGTACATGTGGGCCAGACTTTAGTGCACTGTAGTACATGTAGACAGACTTTAGTACATGTGGGCCAGACTTTAGTGCACTTTAGTACATGTGGGCCAGACTTTAGTGCACTTTAGTACATGTGGACAGACTTTAGTACATGTGGACAGACTTTAGTGCACTTTAATACATGTGGACAGACTTTAGTGCACTTTAGTACATGTGGACAGACTTTAGCTCATTTTAGTACATGTGGACAGACTTTAGTGCACTTTAGTACATGTGGACAGACTTTAGTACATGTGGACAGACTTTAGTACATGTGGACAGACTTTAGTGCACTTTAGTACATGTGGACAGACTTTAGTGCACTTTAGTACATGTGGACAGACTTTAGTACATGTGGACAGACTTTAGTGCACTTTAGTACATGTGGACAGACTTTAGTACATGTGGACAGACTTTAGTGCACTTTAGTACATGTGG